>NC_135572.1:251390205-251693236 GCF_965152235.1 Eretmochelys imbricata | reverse complement strand
GAAGTTCTTCATAAGGTCTGTCACTTTTTATTTTTAGTGACGTGAAACCACAATGGACTTCACCGACATACACACGGCACTGCAGCATATCGGTGCTGCTACTGTAAATGCCACCATTTACTGCGCTGTGATATCTTAGATACCACAGAAAAAATAAATCTCTCAAAAAGAGAGTGATTGGTATTTGGTATATTGGGAAGGTAGTTGACAAAATAAACACTGGTCAAAGGTGACCGACACTCAAGTTATCAGAGTCCATAGGATGAAGAAGACCATGAATAAATGTAATGTTCTTTTGTCACCCTGGTTCTGTGACATCCATCCAAAGCTCTTACTCTATGTATATTTGAAAATGATCTGTGAGAATTTTATTATTAAATTGTACTCAGTGACTGAAAACACTTTCTTTAAATATTGTTAGATGTGTTTGAGGATTATGCGTCCCCTACAACAGCAGCCCAGAATCTCCTCTACACTGCAGCAAAGAAGCGAAAAGAGGTACTGAATTATTCTTTTTTAAAAAATTATTCTTTCTTTAAAAGGGCATCTGTCTATCTCAAATGGTTCTGTATTACCCTCAAGCCTTGAAGAATCTACCCTGCACTGGATGAGTGCTATCAACTTCTATATAATCAAAACTTCAATTTCTATTTTTAAACTAAGTTTCTAGTCATTATGGTTGCAAAGATTCACCTTCGAGATGTGAACTGAGTGTGAACAGATGCAGTTAATGTCTTCCCAAGTCCGCAGGCAGACAGCCCCAAAGTCTCTGAGGCCCAGAGCTTCCAAAGTGGACCTGATTCACATTAGTCTTCACTGTTGCTATTTAGAATCCTGTGGGGAGCAGTGAAACTGATGAGAATCAAGTTGGTTTCAGTCTGCTGTTTCTTGGGAAAGCTGTGGACAGGTGTAGAAGAAACATGCATGAGAACTACTCACTGGGGAGGAAGACCCTAAACAGTAGGAGAGACCCCTATAGACCATCATCGTGCAGCAGCCAGGAAGGCTCTTGGGTAGCAAGAGAGAATACTTCTCCCTTCCAGCAGCCAAAATTGAGAGATTTAAATGTACTTTTTACCTACTAGCCGGAGGTAAATAAGTCAGATTGTTCTTAGAGCTTGCTTACAGATAGCACCTTGGCAGGAATCCCAACATCCTCCCCTTCCCAATATCTGGGTGGAGGGTTGATTTCTCACCTAAATGTTGCTTCTGAACAGCAAGGGTGTCCCCCTATTTTCATATCAGTCTTCGGCTAATAGGTTTAGTCTTTTGGCTACAAGATATGTGGTAATGGTCTCAACACTGTGTGAGTGAGTGGGGTAGCAGGAGATGAAGGGGTTGGATAGAAGAGAGCTTGATGATGTATTAAAAAAAGAAATGCAATATTTAGAAAGTTGATGGGAGAGCTAACAATTTATAGAAGAGAAGGTAGGAAACACAGTATATGGAAAAAAATACTGAAAACAGCCAAGAAAGGATAGACCATGAATTTTTATAGAGTGGGGTGTGGGGTAGGGGGAGATGGAAAAATAGCACGAAATCTGGAAAGGATAGAAGTTATGAGGAAAGCAATGAGAAAGTTGCATTTTAAAGTGTATTAAGTTGATAGGCAGTGATGTTAACTATGGTGCATGATAAACAGTATATTACTATTTATATTCCCTTAAATGTCAAGGGTTATGGTTTTCCTGGCTAAGTACCCTGGTGGTTCAGGCTGATAGGTATATGAGTAAATTTTTCAAGCTCTTATCTTTCTAGAGCAGTTGGCTGGAAATGGATATGAAACTTTCCTTTGCTCAAAACCTATTTTAAAAAACAAACAAACCAAAAAAACCACCTTGTAAGGCAACATCAAGACTAAAAGCTTTAAACACAAATCAAGAAATTCAAATGCTAAGCATCTCAGAGACAGGTATACTTTCTCATGTTGCACAGATGCATTTTTCATTGCTAGTTAATTTGTTAAATATATATCTTAATACATTACCAGGCAAAAAACTTCTCTAAGTTTCACTTAAGGTTTTAAATATCTGTCAGCTAGGTAATGAAAAAGCCTTTGAGACAGTGTTGTAGTTTTCTTAATGAACACAGACATTATCCTGAAAAGTCTGTTCAGGTTAGACTGCAAAAAATCAAGAATTAAAAAGTGTAAAGATGCAGTATTAAGGATAGCCAAGCAACTTTGTCTCTGCCCCTTTCTCTGACCTACCTTTTTGTGTAAGATCAAACAATTTGAATTTTTTGATATATACTTCACTGTACACTTTTGCTTTGAAAAGTGTCAGTGAAAATGGCACCTTCCCATGGACCTGCTCGCTTTGTGTATTCAGAATTATCTCTTCTGATTTTAGCTAGTAAAGTAAACAGCTAAGATGGAGTGAGCTCAATTTGATTCCTTCGTTTGCATGTTTGTTAGAATTATTTACTAAGTTCTGAACAATTGAAAGTGAAGGGGTTGCAAAGGTTAGTAGTTAGAACAAAACACATTTGATATTGGAAGTAATTTGAGACAAAATAAATATGAAGCCTCAGGCTGCTGTTTCTAGAGTAACTTTTCAGAGTAGAACCAAGTCTGCAGCTCTGAACACTTAAAAATCTACTTTCTTATATACTATGATCTTTCCCTTCACCTACCCCAACGTGGTTCCTTGCCTGCCGCCAGCCCCATTGTAGTAGTCTGCATTGGGGTCTTTATTTCATGAAGTCTGTAAAGCATATAATGTATGTGAAATCACATTAAATAAATGCCAAGAGACCTTTCCAAGTCTGGTAAAGACCAATAGATTGGTTGTAATCTGGAGTTTCTAGACCTCACTGTTCTGGAATTTATATAGAACGAGTCAGAAAAGAAGTTAGGAATAAATTTAATAAGTGAGATTACTGCCTTGTTTGAACCCCTGTATCTCCAGATCACGTCTTCTAATTTGCTTTGAAGTTTCAAAAAAAATTGTGCCTCACTTATGATCACTAATGTGAAATTTCAGGCAGATGCATCTATTCTTGATAAATGTGAGGATTGTGATTAAAAAGAGGCTTATAATAGGGCTTTCCACATTAACTGGAAAGAGACTGCCATGTTCCCATAATACATTATGGGCAATGTGGGTTAGTTCACATTGGTACTATATGAAAGCTTTAAGTTCTTGAGTTTCCAAACTTTAAAGGAAAGATGCTAATAAACAGATTTAAATAGTTCACTGATGCCACATGCAGATTATCCTCCATTTTGTTTGTGTCTCACTATGTTTAGGTATTACCGAAGATGATGGCATTTTGCTATCAGATCCTCACAGAACCAAACATTGACCCTAGGAAGAAAGATGGAGCATTGCACGTGATGGGATCTCTAGCAGATATTTTACTGAAGGTAAATGGATGAGGGGAAATAGTATGTGTATGATCAGAATCTGTTATCAACTGTCCTTTCTAATTTAAAACATTAATTTTTAAAGTGTGTCTAGCCCTGAAGCACACTTATGAAGTCTGTGAAGTGATTTTTGCTGTGAAATACCAATATGAAGTTCTTCTTCTTAAAAAAAAAAAAAAAAAAAAGAAAATTACTTCAACCACTTCTTTCTCTTCCCATTTTACAATCAGCCCTGTCTCTCAGACTACCCGCCTTGTTACAGAACAGTTCCTTGTGCTGTCCTGCTTTACTGATGAAATGGGACCAAGTTACAAAATACGTTCCAGCCACAATTGGAACCTTGGATACACTGATTACCATGCCACCTGTCCATAGCAAAAAGCAGCTACTGGTCTTCTAGATTCTGTTAATAATGTTTAAAGTGCTCCAGCAACATGTTGTGTAGCCTGCCAGCCTCCCATTCTTCAATATGTGCCTCTTGCTCCCACATCAAAATGCCATCTAGAAATTATTCTACATGTATTAATGGGATAGAAATAATTCATTTGAAGGCAGAGAATGGTTTTATTAGTCTGAATTTGACAGTTAATGTGGGTTACTGAATAATACAGTATATCCAAACGGCTCCAACTTAATTTTTTGTTTATTTCAACAGAAGAGTGTATTCAAGGATCAAATGGAGCTGATGCTACAGAATCACGTATTTCCATTGTTCATGTCTAACTTGGGATATCTCAGAGCAAGAGTAAGTTCACCAAAGTTTATAGACTGCAATATGTGTCTGATTATTTTCTTTACGGGTTTATTTCACTCTGATAACAGACTGAAATGTAGCAGTTCCCACGTTTCACAAACAATAATTTACTTCTCAGCAACTCCATTGTACAGAAACCTTTTCAGCATTTTGATCTGAAATAAAATTTATTTATAGATGTTTGAAATTCTAGGTGATCCATTTCTGTATGGCTCACTTTCAACTCACTGTTTTGATCAAATTGGGAAACTTGAGCATTGGATATAGGGTAACCTGTGGAGGTCCTTATCTGATCATTATGTCCAGTTTCGGGCACAATACTTTTAAGAAGGATGTGGATAAAGTGGAGAGAGTCCAGAGGAGAGCAACTAAAATAATAAAAGGTTTAGCAAACCTGACCTATGAGGATAGGTTAAAAACTGGGCATGTTTAGTCTTGAGAAGAGAAGTGTGAGGGGGCAACTGTTAAGTCTTCATATATGTTAAGGGCTGTTATAAAGACCAGTTGTTCTCTAAATCCACTGAAGGTCTGACAAGAAGTAATGGGCTTAATCCACAGCAAGGGAGATTTAGGTTAGCTATTAGGAAAATCTTCCTAACTATAGGGACAGTTAAGAACTGGAATAGGTTACCAAGTGAGGTTGTGGAATCTCCATCACTAGAGGCATTTAAGAACAGGTTAAACACGCATGTCAGGGATGGTCTAAGCATACTTGATCTTGTCTCAGCACAGGGTGATGGACTAGATGACCTCTTGAGGTTCCTTTCAGCCCTACTTTTCTATGGTTATATGATTATTCAGTAGCAAAACTCAGTAGTTTGAGCTAAAGCCAAATCCAGTTTTCAGAGAGCAGTTAATGCCACTTTGAGGGTGAGCGGGATTTAATCCCTAAACTCTTCCCCCCCTGTGCCCACATCAATCAGTAATGAGTGATGAATTTTCCTGCTAAGTGTACATCTCATTGCCTAGAAGAAAATTTTAAAAAAATAAATCCCAA
Source organism: Eretmochelys imbricata (assembly GCF_965152235.1). NCBI lineage: Eukaryota > Metazoa > Chordata > Testudines > Cheloniidae > Eretmochelys > Eretmochelys imbricata. Next base: position 251,688,118 of record NC_135572.1, on the reverse strand, counting down.
GCTCTCTTGTTCCTGATAGAAGTTTAGTATAACAATTACAGTTATATATTGAATCTATAGATGTTTGGGGAAAGGAGCAGAAGAGCCACTGTAGTGTAAAACCTGCACAGTATGTAGTATTTACTCTATAAATGTGCAAACAAAAGAGCAACGATTTAAAACAGATAAAGAACTGTTAGCATGTGACTGAAATTCTTTGAAGAATTCTATTACTGCAGTAGCTCCTGACTTGCTTTCTTCTTGTACGACAGTCCTGTTGGGTTCTTCATTCATTCAGCACTTTGAAATTCCACAATGAACTCAACCTAAGGAATGCAGTAGAGCTGGCAAAGAAGAGCTTGATTGATGACAAAGAAATGCCTGTCAAAGTAGAAGCTGCCATAGCTCTTCAGGCATTAATAAGCAATCAGGAGCAAGGTACGCTACAATGTTTCATTTAAGTATATACTGATAATTTTCCCTGCCTAGATGACATGTTGCTATAATTTCCTGTGGATGTATATAAACGGTTCTTGCATTTAGAAATATAGATCCCTGGAACACGTAATCACATTTAGACAAGTTCATTTGCTCATTAGCTACAATATACATCATGGAACATTGGTTACAGATTTTTCTGACAGGTTTCTGAGTCAATACAATTCAATTGACAAATCGAATGGTATCTTATTTCTTAACATTGAATTGAAACAATGGGTATGTTTAGGGCCAGATACTAGATGTGCATGTCTCTCATGGAAGTAGATCATTTATGTGGACAGAATTCTAAGTGGTGGGGGATGTCTGAGTGTATATATATTATGTAATATGCTTGCATCTAAAAAGTACACTCTTGTTAGACTGACTCAACTTTTACTGGAAATGAATTGTTTTAAGTGTTTTTGCTTAAGAGAACAGTAAGGTTCCTAATAACTGAGACAGATTGTATATTTGTTTTTATGGAAAATTGATCTTTCCTAATTTTGTTTTGTTGTCTTATTAGCAAAGGAATATGTGAAGCCGTACGTCAGGCCAGTTATGCAGGAGCTGTTACACATAGTTAGAGAGACAGAAAATGATGATCTTACGAATGTTATCCAGAAGATGATCTGCGAGTACAATCAAGAAGTAGCTACCATCGCTGTTGACATGACACAACATCTGGTAAGAGACAGTAGAACAACATTGTAGTCACAGTCATAGGCCTAGCTTATTAAACATTGCTGCAAGCTTGTTTGAAATGAGCCTTTTTTTAAAAGGACACTGTCAGGTTTAAAATCATAACTTTAAAAAATTCCTATCTATATTGCTTACAGCTTCTTTGATTATTTAAAATAAAGAATCTTTTAAAATCTGATTTGCTTTTCACTGTTTGTTCTGTTTCCTTTTGGATTTCAGCTTGGATGAGGAAAATAGATGAGTCATCTAGTTTGTTCTGTTTCAATTCTAGTCTTTCACCCTTTGCCTGTTCATGCAGTAGCATGATGGCATCAAATTCTGGTCTGCATACACTGCATGTGTTAGCTCCAAAATAAGCTGTTTTCACTGATGTTTTTAAAACACTTTACTGAAAACCTATCTATCAATAGTAGCTCTTGTAAACCATCCCCAAATGTAAATTTGGGGGCTAAACTACCTGACAGTTTCTCTTCAAAAAGTCCTTAAAATTACAGTAGTTTTGGCTGTTTTGATAGCTATTGCTGTTCTAAACAAGCCAGGATGTTTAATAGCTTTGATTATTTAACTTAAGCGACTTGCCACAGTTAGGTTTATCAGCAGAGGGAGGAGAAGGTTTTTCCATTTCCCAAACTTCCCAGTTCCCTTACAGAAGTATCAGGCATGCCTCTCACCACTGGTGGCTTCATCACAGTGAATTAATTATTTAATAATTTGAGGACACTGCAGCCACTTCATTATCCGTCAAAGGGCAATCCCTCGTTTCCTACAAGGCAAGCTGGAAGTATGAGTTGCCTCTAGAAGAACTGTCTGCTTTTTTTCTTTTTCTTTTCTTTCTTTTTAAGGCTGAGATATTTGGTAAAGTTCTTCAGAGTGAAGAATATGAGGAAGTGGAGGACAAGACAGTGATGGCAATGGGAATCTTACACACCATTGATACTATTCTAACAGTTGTGGAAGATCACAAAGAGGTGAGATGTCTCTCAGTTACATATCTAGTCTTCTCTCCTTTTTTTCATTACAAGCAGTTTTATGTATATATTAAATTGCTTGAGTTGAAAAGAGCATGTAATAGTTATGTAGCTTGGTGTATTAGGATCAAGTGATTCCTCTTAGTAAACGTGAATTTAAAGCTCAATGTAAAATGCTAATTTTCAGTTGTACAGTTCTCATCTTTAAGAGATAATTAACATTTTTGAGGAAATAACACTTTAGCCTTTACTACAGCAAATATATTACTAGAAAGTGTTGCAGATTGTTACGAATACATTTTAAGCTAAATTCTCCCCTGAGAATGTTTGCTATAATTCACAGTAACAACCAATAGATAACTATTGGTAATTGCAACTTAGATTTTGATGTTTAACTCAGCAGTTACCTGGATGGAATTGATGGAGTTTGATCTACATATTATTGTACTGCAGGATGAGTTCTTGACTTTATATATTCATGATTTTTTCCTAATTTCATTACTAGGTAAAGCTCAGCTTAGGGTTGTCTTCTGCTTTTTTCTGATTTTATAACTGTGTTGATTGAGGTACAAAGGAGGTCAATTGACTTGCCCCAATGTCACACAGTCATTGGGTAGTTCTGAGCTTAGCTGGTATTACAGCACGAAGATGTTTTCTCCTTCGTGCTGCTTCCTTGGTTATACAAGTTCTCATCAAAAGAAGAAACCTATTTTTGAGCCATATCAGTCATCTGACAATAAATGTTTGAAAAGATTTTCTTGGTGACCACTGCATTTTGTCTAAGATTTCAAAGTATCTTCAATTTTTCATAAAAGATCTTTTTCGAAATTTAGAATGGAAACTAGGATCTAAAATGAGCTTTAGCACTGTTAGCTTGAAATACTGTTCTTTGGGGTTTGTTCAGGTTTTAGTCTAGTGGGCATCTATGTTAAGTTAGTCTTTTTGTGAGAACTTAGCAGTTCACTGTTTTGTAGTATGCAACACAAGATAATGCTTAACACTTTATCTCAGGATCTTTTACACATACATGAACACCTCAATTTACTGCCTTCTTATGGAAATAGACTATGGTCAAGATTTGAAAAAGAACCTAAAATTAGACTCCTAAATCTGTATTTAGGCATCTAAACAAGTGGCCTGACTTCCAAAAGCACAAGGAGCTCCATGGGAGTACCTGTGCTTAAAGCTGAGCATATGCTCAAGAGCTTTGCTAGACTGGGGGCAGAGTGCTCCACACCTTGCAGGAGTGAGCCCTTAATGAATGTCACTGATAATAAAATTAAATGTCCTTGTTTGTTGGTTTTATGTGGGCTTCTAATGCGGACCTACACTTCTCTTTTGTGACTCTGACAGTTTTCACCCTTAAATACAATCTCCCTGCCCAACAACAATAAAATAGCTACTCACAGTAAAACCTGCTCATTCCAGCAAATGGCACCCTTTCCCCCGACCTTAATACAATCATATACTGTCTTCTGGGAAGATCGGTATGGGCCACAGGCAGGAACATTTTTTCTTGCTCTCTTTCCCCTCACCCCATTCCTTTTCTTCCCTCCTCAGCCCTATCAGGTTTCTGTGCTCAGGTCTGTCCTCAGACCATTTGGATGCAGCAGCTGGAGCAAGGGGGTGCTCTTCCAGTGTGATGGAGCTCTCGGCTAGTATATGGGCAGCAACCATTAGTTAGGAGGTATTAAAATGATGATCAATCTGTTAAGTAAACAGTTCTAAGGAGGATATTTGGGAAAACTAATTTTTAAAATAGCTTAGTACTTATAACTGAGTGTGTCCCTGTAACATTCTGATGATGATTGAAAGTGTTTAAACCAGAATGGAAACTCTTTTTCTTGAAAGAACTGCTTAGTCAAACTGAATTAGTCAAGTGGATGGATCAAGTTACTCTGATTGTAGCTTTTTAAATAAACTGTCTTATTTTTATTTCAGATAACTCAACAGTTGGAGAGCATTTGTTTACAGATCATTGGCCTCGTTTTGCAGAAACACGTAATAGGTATATGCAGAAGCTGGCTTTTTGAAGTATCCAATTTGTTTTATATGGCAGAAAAAAGTTACTAATACAATATTTTTAAATCTAAGAGAGCAAATAGTACTCTCTTCCTGCCAAGTACTTTGTCAGGACTTCAGCTCAGGCTCGAATAAGCCACTTCTCTCAGGTCTAAAGGAAGTTCATTTTTAGTTCTGATTTGGGTATCCTGATCTCCTGTTTTCATGTCACTAAAACTATTACAGTAAATTACATTAGCTTCTGTGCATTGAAGCACTGAAAAGCATCAAACTCAGTTCCCTATAACATTTTAACTTGATTTGAAATTAAGGGGAAGTGACCTTTGATTACATCTACGCTCTTGGCAGTTCCCTTTATTAAAAAGCTTCGGCGTTTTATGGCAAAGCCTGTAAATTAAAACAAATCCTTAGAGAATGGGAAAAAGTGCAAAAATGTTTTAGAAACAATTTCTTTAGTTTACTGGTAATGTATTTTTTCAATGCTTATAAGAAACAAAATATAGTGTGATTCCTCTTTTTTGGAATTTTTCAGTCCATATTCTTCAGTCTCTTACTATATAACATTTTGCCTTTCCAAAGCTGTCTGCTCTTTGCTGTATGGCCTGAGGGCATGTGTTTGAAAGATTATGGTATTTGCAAGCAAAACTTCTCTTTTACAGACCCCTACCTCAAATTTTCTTCTCTTCAGAGTTTTATGAAGAAATTCTCTCCTTGGCATACAGTTTGACGTGCCAGATGATTTCCCCCCAAATGTGGCAGCTTTTAGGTGTTCTATATGAAGTTTTCCAACAGGATTGCTTTGAATACTTTGCAGGTATGGCTGTTCCCCAGCTGTAGTGTATTGTAACTGTTTGTGGATGCAGCTTCAAAAAGCTGTCTTGTGGAGTTACTTTCTTTTAGTCCGTATTAGTGAAAAGAGCACATGTGCTTGGGCCTTGTTGTGAACACCCCAGTACAACAGTGAGCTCATGCCATTGTTCTTTGCTTGGAGAAATTTGGCTGAATAAGTCAGTCTTATACATTGTACTAGGTCCAGAGCTCAAAGGAAAATCCTAAAAATTATGAAACTATCAATTCATTAGCTAAAATGTAGTTATGTCTGTGCTAATTCTTTTTCTCTGTCTACATTTAAAAATCCCACCTTGCAAAGGCATCTGCTAGCGCAGATAGCTGTATGCAGAAGCGTTAGGACTCCTGTCACGCTCAGGTGTCCAAGCTAGTAGATCCCATTGCAGGGTCAGGGCCTTAATGGTTAGAGTTTTGGGGGTGTTGGTTTTATGTAAAACCTTTTCTTGTTTTTTTTAGATATGATGCCTCTCATGCACAATTATGTGACCATCGACACTGATACTTTACTGTCTAATCCAAAACATTTAGAAATCATTTACACTATGTGTAAAAAGGTAAGACTTGTATTTCTTGTCATAGTCCTCATCCTCGATGTTTGAGCATCAAATATTCAAGATAAGAGTGACCAAAGCTTGCCAGTTGGTGGTTGTTGATTGGTCAAGATGAAATGATAAGCCTTAGCTCGGTTCCCAGTGGACGCATGACAGAAACCACTTCCGCAGTTGTAACTGATTTCCTCATCAGAGAGGCCACAATTTAAATGGACATAGGAACTGAATTCCCCTTTCATCCATGAAGCATGTGGATAGACCATTGTGGAAGAAACTTGCCATTCTGTTGCTCATGTTGTACCTGTTCTGTGGAAAACAGGACATCACTTTGTCAGGCTGTTAATCTGCCATTATTCAGCAAAACTGCAATCATGTGGCAGAAAATACCAATTATCAAGGATACTCATAATAACTTTTAAAATAATGTTTTCCACGAGAAAAGGACAAGCACTGAAATAACGTCATGGAAAAATGTTAATATTTGTGAAGAATTTTATGGATTTTGCAGACCCTAAGGTCACAGTTTGAATTCTCCAGTCTTGTGCTCCTTCACCATGGTTTCTTATATATACATCTCTCCATACACATGCTCTCTCTCTCGTGTGTGTGTGTGTGTGTGTGTGTGTGTGTGTGTGTATACTTCCACAGCAGATTGCATACGATGTTGTTGGGCTGAATTATCATTCTTCTTGTTAGGTATTAACTGGAGATGCAGGAGAAGATGCAGAGTGTCATGCAGCCAAACTTTTAGAAGTAATTGTTCTTCAGTGCAAAGGGCGGTGTATTGACCAGGTAATGTATTACCAATAGCTTTTTATAGATTTGATGCTGTGTGTACACTTCTATATAAATACAACCACATTCCTAGGAGTTTAGTAGATGAAAAATGTAGATTTAAGGAACAAATGTAGGAAATCAGATGTTCTAAATGGAATTGTTCTCCAGCACACTGACTGTGCAAAGGATGTAAATGAGTTCAAGAGATTTTTTGGATTTGTTTCTCGTGGAGGAGATTAAAGGACATGGCATCTTGAAAAAGCAAGAAAATGGGATTAAAACTGAACAGTAAAAGACTGGTACCTTGGGTAGGATTCTCTTTCTGTTTCCTAAATTTTCTCCTGATAGCATTGCTTGTTCTGAATTGAAGGAGAAATTTTAATACATTGCTATGATTTAGAATTTAATCATGCAAGTCAAACTACTGGAGTTGTTTCCCACAGCAATATGAACTCAGACTTTTTTTATGATTAGTGCTGTATTTTGAATTGCTGTGTATGCTGTAAAATGCATAACTTAATATTTGCAGTATGGCTGTATTATGATTGCTGTGAATACCATAACTACAAATTTCCTGGATCTTTGTATATACATTTTCAACCACTATTTGGATTAGTGTACTTTTTCACATTAAGGGCTAAATTCTTCTTTGTTATTCCTGTGTAAAGCCCCTGCTCTGCACAGCAAGAACAGATTGTGTCCATTTGTTCCTGGACCCTTACATTTACTGGATAATTCTGAAGTTAATTTAATTGAAATCAGTAGAATTCCACTCATGTAAATCTGGAGTAATTGAAGGGAAAATTTTGCTCTTTTTTTTTTTTTTTTTAAATGAGAAATCTGAAAGGGGTGGAATTAAATCACATAAATTTTCAATGAAATTTATGTGTAAAAGCGCCACATCTGTGTTTAATGAAATGATTGCACATGGAAAGAAAAATTTTCTCCCATGCTCATAAATATTCAAACACATTCCCAAATAGGCACTTGGGATATGCCTGCACCTTCTTATAGGGAACTATTTATTTCATAATCTAGACATAGAAACTTGCGCAATGCAAATACCTGTATAACTATACTCTTTGCAGACTTTTGTAAGAAGTTTTTCACCATACTTTGTTACAATTTGGCAGAATATATATTTCTTGCTGAGGATTATGTATATGTCTTGTGAAGCTTTAAAACTAAGATGTTTTTGATTTAGCTTAAGACAAGAAAATATTTGAGCTCTTTTCCCAAAGCTGGAAAATGCCGTTTATACGCACTAAAACAAATCCTACCAAATTTCCCCAAAATATTTACCTTTGTGTTGAGACTAGCCATAATTTTTAGTCCAAAGAAAGCTTTATCAGCATGCAAACAGAGTCTTAAGGTGAAGGTACACTCTTGCTTTTATATTGGGAAATGAATATACTGTACTATTATAAGCTACAAGCAGAATTCCAGTTGACTCTTTGTCTTCAGCAGGTTTGAGACTGATAAATGCTTTTAAATTGTCATGCAAACTGGCAGTATTTTTAAAATTTAATTTTTTCCCCTCCTGTGTCCCCAGTGTATCCCACTCTTTGTAGAAGCTGTGCTAGAGCGATTAACTCGAGGAGTTAAAACAAGTGAGCTTCGTACCATGTGTCTTCAGGTTGCCATAGCTGCCCTTTACTACAATCCTGACCTACTTCTGCACACGTTAGAGAACATCAGATTTCCACACAACCCTGAGCCCATCACAGCGCAGTTCATAAACCAATGGATGAATGACACAGATTGTTTTCTTGGGCAAGTATTAAGTCTTTCTCTTAAAATCCTTGTTTATCATTTCTTGGCAGCAGACTTCCGAGCTTGGTTTGAGTCCCTATTCACATTGATTGAAGAAATTAAATTCCAAAGCTAAGTTTAAATAACAGTAACCCACACCAAAAAAATCTAAGTGCTGTAGTGCAGTTAAAGGTGACCTGCACGTATTAAGTTTTTCTTTTCTGTTACATGCTGACTATCCTGCATAGCAAGTATAAGATGGCATTGAGCACGTACTCAATTTTAGCCTCTCAGGTGCCCTGAGGTTACAGAACATCTGCCTCTGCATGAGATGGCCCAGTATACACTTGGCTGGGGATCTCAATCACTGAAATAGGGAACCAACCCAGCAGGATTTTAGGGAAATGATTGAGTATGTGGAGTGTTTATACAACTTTTTTCTATTCTAAATTTTTAAAATGCGCTGAATGTAGTGTGAGGTTTTTTTATTAAAAAAAAAAAAATAACCTAAACCATCCCCAACTAAAAATATCCTCTACTCTGTTCCTAGTCGCCTCCCCCGCCTCAGTCCCCCCCCCAGAAAAGAGGCTGGCTGCATGAATCAAAAGGGGCTCCACGGTTGACATTGCCAGCATAGTGCATACTGGGTCATCTCAGCAAGATGTAGGCATCTGCAATCATTTGTGACCCCAAAAAGCAAAGAAGTCTAACATCCTTTACATGCTGAATGGCTTGTGCCCTTAATTCAGGACATTTGGCACATAATATTTTTGAAAGCTAATGTTTTTTCTAAAGTTTGTTGGGGCACTGGTTTGTTGAAGCAGTGGTTTTCTAAAGCTGTTTGTTTTTCTTAGGCAGTTATTGGCTAAACGTTGGGCAGCATCTAACCATGAAAGTCATTCTGATCCAAAATTGGAGCTGTAACTAGCTTTCTGAGCCAATTCATTACAACACTGTTGTAATGTCTTACTACCATATGTAGTCTGGAAAAAATACTTAGTTTTGGGGGTGTCCTCTAGGATCCCACACCCATTCTTCCTCCTTTTACTTGTAGTTTTTCCCCAAAGGTCCTTGCATTGCTTTGACCCTCCCTCCTATCTGAAACCCTTTCGCATGGCTATCAGCTTCAGCCAGAGAATGTGTACGTTATTGGCTGCAGTGGTTGAATTAGTGCAGGGTGCAAACAACACAAACACAGTTTTAATTAAGCCAATGCATTTTGCGCTTGGGTTACTTTGGTAGAGGCAGGTGGGGCATAACCAGAAAACAACTGAAAGGTAAAATGTCTCATGACATGCCAGGTGCTTGAAAGGCATATGCCATATGCGTAGAGTAGGTAGGTTTATCTCTCTCTTCCTTCTCTTTACTTTTTAAAATGTATTACTTAGATGACACAGTGGGAAGGGGAACAGTTTGTAGGCTGCAGCAAAGCAGGGAAACCCAACATTTCTCAGAGGTTTTGGTGAACTTCCAGGTCCCGTGTGCACATTCTGCCAGTTGGACCAACACTGCCAGAGAGCTGCACATAGCAGTGTGGCAGAGAGGCCAGTTGCTGCAGTATAATTTGGCTATAGACAGATGCCCAATGGAAAATCTCATCCTAGTATTGTCTTTTAGGTAATGGTTTAGTAAGGATTGGTTGGGGAAGATAATATAGCTTAAAGAAATGTTTAGTATAGCTTAAAGAAATGGTTTAGTAAGGATTGGTTGGGGAAGATAATATAGCTTAAAGAAATGTTTAGTATAGCTTAAAGAAATGGTTTAGTAAGGATTGGTTGGGGAAGATAATATAGCTTAAAGAAATGTGAAGTGTGTCACAAAGGTTACTTGAATTGATGATTGAAAAGTAGGGAGGATATTTTGTGACAGTGTCGGCAATCTCATATTAAGGAATTCATGTACATTTCTTATAACATGTACATGGCCATACACTTCTGTATGTCTGTTCGGAAAGCTGAGAATCTCCTCTGTCCAATGGTATAAAGCTCCAGTTTCTTGTTATGCTGGATTACAAGGCATTGGAGCTGAAGCCTATCACTGGTCTAAAGCCTTGAATACCAAGGGGAGGGATGGAGAGTGAAGTCCATACTTCAAGAGAAAAGATGAATATGTCTCTTTTTCACATAATTGTCCACATGGATCCCATTTCTGGTTTGCACATGTCCTGGATTCATGAATGAGATTGGGTTCTTCTGGCCAGCAGTGTCCATTGTGGCAACGCCAGCACCCTGGATGCTCTCGCTCCCCTTCCTTAACCAAGGGCATAAGGGGCAGAGCAGCTCCAACCATCCCTCTGTTTCTTGAAACAGCTCATGCTTTGTCTTCTTTTATTGTGCTTTATACAACTTAAATCTCTTTTGTATATATCATTAGTATATTAGTCTAGATAACATAATGGTTAGTTTTTCTGATTATTTTTATGCCTCTTGGCTTAAAAAACCCTAAAGCATAACTTGTTAATATTAGGGACTTCTCCAGTACTGGATCTAGCTTCTGTGGCTGAAGCAAAGTCTGTGGGGTTCAAAACTTGACTTTCCTTGTGATGCTCTTATTCCACTGAAGGATGGTCATATGAAATGCCTCTTTTGCCTTGAGGAAGTGTGTAGCTCCATGGATGTTGAATTTTATCATTTCTTTTTGAAAAGAATTCAGAAGGCAAAAGAGCCTTAAACTATTCCTCCTAGATCATTCAATGGGAGCCTCCTTAGAACTGGAGGAAAAAGGCTCAAATAGGTTTCATCCCTGAGTGCTCCTATTAGCCATGTTAGATTCCAAGTCATCGAAGGCTTGTCTCCTGTAAGAAAGATTCCAGACCACAGTGGACCTTGTCAACCACCTGCAGGCTTATTCAAAGACATTAGTAAGAGTATGGCTCATGCTTCTGAGTCATATGACTTTCTGTGTCTACATGATGTAGTTTGCTAGACTTCAACTATGCTCCATGCAAGGATGGTTGAAATCAGTGTATTTGCCAAGCAAACATCACATGGGCATGCAGGAGACAATCCTACAAGAAGTTGTGTCCTCATTAAACTGGAGGAAAGATGCATTACGGGTGTTTAAGGGAGTATCCTTCTCCTCCCTTCTGCCAACCAAGACTCCGCTCAGGCATGAGCAGCTCATTTAGAGCACTTGCAGACTCTGGGCATGTGGTCTCAGCAAGAAGCTTGTCTGTACGTAACTGTTCTGGAACTTGGAGCCATCTGCCTGGTGTGCAGAGCATTCCTTTCCTCTCTTCAGGGATCTGCAGTCCAAGTGCTGACAGACAACATCACAGAGGGTGGAGCAAGTCATCTCCACTCTGTCAGAAAACTGATCGGCTTTGGACTTGATGTATTTACTGTAAAGAAAGTAACTGTTCTTTTAGGTTTATTTAAAAATATGGAGCTGCTCAGCGACTTGGAGTGCTAGAACTAATCCATGGGGGTAGGGGAAGTTGAGCTGGATTAGACTGCCCTGTATAGGTGAAGCATAAATAGAGTGTATCCCCTGGATACTGTACATTTGTGGTGCACATCTGTACGTATATAATGTGCTTTGTTTGGATTGTTTAATGTAGGCTGAAATGTGTATTGTGTAGTTATTTAAGATTGAATTAGAGTGAGGGTGATGAAGAGACCAGTAAAACCCATCATGTGTATTATTTGTCATCTTTTCCTCGATGGCCTGAAATTTGAATGAGCCATTTTTTGCATGGTCAGTGTTTACTCTTCCTAGTAAAGATTCTTCTACAGAAACTAAAGTCAAAAGGAAAACTTAATTTTGGTTTGAACATGTGAGAAATCAGTAGCTGAATTCTCTAAAAGCTGAATAAGAAGGTTTAGTTGATGAATAGGAATCATTTGACTTCAAAAGAGCCAGGATTTCACTCATAATTTTTTAAAAACTGATGATTTGTATTTATTTAAGCACAAGATCTGATATAGGAAATTAAGGCTGGTCCAAACTCTGTAACCTAAAGGAAATGGCTAATTATCTGCAACTCAGAAAGGAAATGCATTGATGTGGCTGAAAGAAAATTGATTCTTGACACAAAAGGGGCAGCTAATTAGTATAAGAAAATCTTGCTGGTTTCCCTTTGAATTTCCTAAGAATCAATTTAAAGTAGAAAAGATCCTTTAGCTCCTTCTGTCAATTACTGAAACAAGCATTTGTGGGCTACAGAAGGGCTTGCAGATTATGAAGACTGCACCCAACATGTTAAAAATAGACTTGCCTTATGGTAGTATGCTGCGCTTCCATGTGGGGAACAATCTGGATCCTTAGCACTCCAGGCTGACAGTGCTGTTGAGGTAGCAAGGAAAGGGCATGTGTGGTGAAAGAGTGTTTTACATTGCTGACCAACTGACTCAGGATCAACACTAGCGAACACCCCAGGGAATTGTGTCCAGGCCACCTCATGCAGGTGGAAGGGTTGCTTCAGTCTGGGCCTATAGTGGGGAGAGAATAGATGGATGCTAGAGCATCTGTCCCCACTACAAAAATATCCTATTTGGTTTGTTAAATCTTCTTGGTACTTGATACAGTTCAGGAGTGTGTTATGCTGAGTCTTTGAGTAAGATGATTGCTAGGTCTGCTATTCATCTGTGGTTGACAGGCAGAAGAAGCAGTTCTTCTTTTGTCTCAAGTTAATTAAAATTGGCCTGGTGCCTGAGTTTCACCTTTCCTTCTGGGACCTGTAACACCACACTATATTTCAAGAGCACACATTCATTCTTGCAACTGCTCAATTAGATGCTTGACAACATAGGGAGAGAAATATTCTATATTTGTGAAACTATTTGGGTTAGCTCCTAAGAATAAATCCATTTTAAATGGTAATACTTGAGTCCTCTAGTCTCCCTTATTGTCCAAGAAGGGGAATTTACTAGGAAGCGAAGGCACTTATTACTGTGTCTTCTTGACTTTTTGTTGTGTTCCATTTTGGAGTTGGCATTACGTGCCTGTGAAGCATTGAAGCATATTATAAGATGCTTCACATATTATATTATAAGTATATATATTATAAGTATATTGTATATTATATAAATATATATAATTATATGTATTATATTCATATTATAAGATGATCACATGACATTCACTGTTCTGGTGCACGTATAGTAAAATTAGTTCATTGCACTGTAGGGACTTGAAGAAATTTCAAGGCTTCCAGTGTCAAGCTACAGAATGTGTGTGGATTTTGGGACTATAAGGGGCTGCTATCATAGAAAGGAGCTGCAGGAGATGGGTGTGCAAGGATCAAAATTCAGGTTTTTTTCTCTCTGGTCATACAAAATTCATCTTGGTGATCTTGTACAGTTGTGCTTTGCACATATACAGCACCTTTAATCTAATAATATCAAGGGACTTTACAAATATCAAGCGTTACAACACCATGGTGTGCGTAACTGGTGGTTGTAAGCCCATATTATTGATGGGTAAACTGAGACACTGAACAATTACATTTTTTCCCCCTGATTGCAAAACTGAAAATAGAATTCAGGAATCCTATCACCCTCCTGATTTCAGCTCCTAGCCTGCCTTCCCTTTTGTGTGTGTGTGTGTGTGTGTGTGTGTGTGTGTGTGAGAGAGAGAGAGGATATCGTTCATGCTCAGTTGCAGTTGATAAATTTCTCAAGGCAATTAATGAGGGAGATGGCAAACAAAACACGCAGGCAAAACACAGAGCTTGATATGCTGGTTGACTTTGCCTTCCCTTGGATGGACTATTGTAGCCAGAAGGCTGTGCTTGCTCTTTTTAAGTAGCTTATTTCTACTGTGCATCACTCAGAAAACAGAACTGCTTTGCTAAGCCCAAATGGGACTAACATACTAAGAGGCCTAATGAAATCCCGAAAAATCCCCATTCCTTATTTTAGAGTAAGCCCTTATTTATTACATCTTTGTAATAAATAAGCCCTGTGTAAGCCCTTATTTATTACATCTTTGTAACCATTTGTTTTGCTTGATGCCTGTCTCAGATCTGGTTGGGCACTCCTGTCTGCCACTAGCCAGACTGCTGTAAAGGGAGTCTCTGGATCTCTGGGTGTTTTAAGCCTCTGGTGTCTGAACAGAGCTCAGTCACTGCCCCAGTGTTGGGGCCTAGACCCTTTGTCTAGTGCCCATTCCTGAGATCTGGAATCCACAGTCCAGCTGCCTAGTCCCTGGGCTCAGTGCCGACTGCTCAAATTCCTCTGGAAGCTTACATGCACTGTTTACTTAAAGGTTTGGAGTTTTTTTAATTAATAAGATGACAAGTAATCACAGTTAACCAAATTTATTATGAGCGTTAGGGATCAGTCAGCACAAATACAGAAAGATGCGGGTTAAATATTTACCCTTCCATTGATCTGGGGGTACAACCAGCAACATGGACTGGCACAGAAATATAACTTGCTGCTGAATAGTATATATACCTTAGGTTGTTACCATCAATGCAAACTCCCAGTTTCAGTAGTTTGTGTCATTCTTACCCTAATATTTCCATTGCCATGCATTTGCTATCCAAGGTTGTTGGAAATTTTGTGCCTAGTTTCTAGCAACAATTATATCAGTTGCTTATTATTGTCAGAAACTTCGGCAAAATACTACTTTCACTGTGCACTCCAAAACCAAAAGCTTACACACACTTTTTACTGTATTTCAGGATAGAGGGTGCTTTGAAAAGTGGTTCGCTTTAGCATAAGTATGGATTCTATTAAAGATTTATAATATTAGCTAAATAATTTTGGTAACACCCTTATCCAGAACTCCACCCAAAAGTGTAAATCTTCTGGTAGCTCTCCAAAGGACAACGTGGAAGGCGTACACATAACACGAGCAGACTTTGCACATAGCATTGTTCTTTAATAGAAGTAGAATTACACAAATCTACACAAAAGTAATAAACCCTATAATAATTTCCCCTCCCTCTGGCTCACCCTTTCTTTGCGGGACCATCTGTATTCAGGTAGGCAGGGTTCTTCTCCCTTGGCTCATCCAGCTTCTGCAGCAGTTTCCCTCATCTTAAGCTGGTGAAAATTGCCAAAAAAAGCCAAAAGATCAGCTTCTGTCTTTCAAAACCTTCTAGTCCCTCTGTCAGATGACCCCTGCATCAGGAGGATGATCATGGACACTTACAGGTGACTTCGTTGTTGGATGTCCTGTCCCATGATAAACTGTTCTTCCGGCTGGGAGCCAGTCTGTTGCTGAGAACTGTTTAACTTCAACGGGAGAGCACCTTAAGTCAAGTCTTGTTAGACTTATTTAGTCAAGTCTTATTGGCTTATTGACTTATTTAGTCAAGTCTTATTAAGCTTTTGCCACTACTCCTGTTGGAATTTAGGTCCAAAATGGAGGTAATGGACAATAGAGAGAGCAAAGTACTGCATATTCAGAATGGAGTTTGCAGCTTGGTAAAGATACATACAGAGAATGTATAAATTGTGTAGATTTCTTATGACTTATGAAATCTTATGACTAAACTGGGAGGAGAGGTAGATAGCTGGAGGGTAGGGATAGGATACAGAAGGCCCTAGACAAATTAGAGGATTGGGCCAAAAGAAATCTGATGAGGTTCAATAAGGATAAGTGCAGAGTCCTGCACCTAGGACGGAAGAATCCCATGCACCGCTACATACTAGGGACCGAATGGCTCGGCAGCAGTTCTGCAGAAAAGGACCTAGGGATTACAGTGGACAAGAAGCTGGATATGAGTCAACAGTGTGCCCTTGTTGCCAAGAAGGCCAATGGCATTTTGGGCTGTATACGTAGGGGCATTGCCAGCAGATCGAGGGATGTGATCGTTCCCCTCTATTCGACACTGGTGAGGCCTCATCTGGATACTGTGTCCAGTTTTGGGCCCCACACTACAAGAAGGATGTGGAAAAATTGGAAAGAGTCCAGCGGAGGGCAACAAAAATGATTAGGGGACTGGAACACATGACTTATGAGGAGAGGCTGAGGGAAATGGGATTGTTTAATCTGCGGAAGAGAAGAATGAGGGGGGATTTGATAGCTGCTTTCAACTACCTGAAAGGGGGTTCCAAAGGGGATGGCTCTAGACTGTTCTCAGTGGTAGCAAATGACAGAACAAGGAGTAATGGTCTCAAGTTGCAGCGGGGGAGGTTTAGGTTGGATATTAGGAAAAGCTTTTTCACTAGGAGTGTGGTGAAACACTGGAATGCATTACCTAGGGAGGTGGTGGAATCTCCTTCCTCAGAAGTTTTTAAGGTCAGGCTTGACAAAGCCCTGGCTGGGATGATATAGTTGGGGATTGGTCATGCTTTGAGCAGGGGGTTGGACTAGATGACCTCCTGAGGTCCCTTCCAACCCTGATATTCTATGATTCTATGACTTAATACCATGGTATGTGTGGCCTTTGACTAGGAATGGAATTGTAGGAGCTTTTTTAAAATGGGTAAAATGGCTGTTTCCCTGTAAGTTTTATTGCAGACCTTGCTATTACAGTACTGTTTTAAATGTGCATCCTGTTAGTTTCCCCAGTCTCTACATGCATTGACCCATCCTTCTAGTTCTAAGAAATACTAACTCTGCAACAAAAGTGTCTCCCAAGAGCCTTTGTTTTGTTAGATGTCATAACTTGCATGGCCACACCATATGAGAAATGTAACCATGTTGAGACTATGGAAAATGGCCAGTTTGTTACCAGCTGAAAACATCTTATGATCAGACAACTAAAAAGGGATTTCTACCCCTTTTATCCTTTCCTCTTTCCCACCCCGTTACAGTTTTGTTAGCAATAACATTCTGGAGTGGATCCAGGAAACTGGATAGGACTGCTGTGTTGCATGGAGGAGCAAGGGAATGAGAACCTGCCAGCCAGGTTGGCAGAACATCTTTTAAGGTAGCTCAGGGAAAATTATCTTTCCTGCAGGATATTTCTTGTCCTATCTGGAGTTCTGCACAAAGCTGTCAGTCACTGAGAATTTTTAAAAACAGAGTTCCTTTAATAGCGAAATGCCTTATAGTCAGAAACACAGTTGAACAGTGTTTCTAGTACTACCCAGTATTCTAAGTGCAGACTAAAGAGTGTCAGACAGTAGATAAGGATTTACCCCTGTTCTGATGGCAATTGTGATGCTTTTGCTTATGCAGCCCAAAAGCACTTAAAAAAAAAGTGATTGTGTTATAAGCTCTTACCTAATTTCCTGCATACAGTCAATATTGGGGATCTTTCAGCTGCCACTTTCCAACCAACTACCTCCCATAGAATATCTTTGGATTACTTTTCCCCAGGTGTGTTAATTTGCATTTTTCCTGATTGAGTCTCCTGGTCCATTATTCTGGATGCCTTTGAATTATTTCTTTCATCTCATTGATATTTGCAACGTCTCTCAATTAAATGTAATCTCCAAATGTAATGTACAATTTGGACTGTTTAAATCAGGGGTTCTCAAACTTCATTGCACTGCGACCCCCTTCTGACAACAAAAATTACTTCGCGACCCCCGGAGGGGGGACCAAAGCCTGAGCCTGCCCAAGCCCCACTGCCCCAGGTGGGGGGGCCAAAGCCTGAGCCCCAGACAGGGGTCCTGTAACCTGAGTCCTGCTGAAGCCCTCAGGCTTTGGCTTTGGCCCTGGGCAGTGTGACTCAGGCTTCAGCCCCAAGCTCCAGCAAGTCTAAGCCAGTCCTGGCGACCGCATTTAAAGGGGGTCGTGACCCACATTGGGGTCCTGACCCACAGTGTGAGAACCTCTGGTTTAAATAAAACCAGCCCCTGTGGCACTCCATCAGCTCACCTGCCCTCCCCCCCATTCAGTATATTACTGTAGGTCATTGCTCTTTGCTTATGGTCCTTTTTTTTTTTTTACCAGTTTTCAATCCATATGACAGTACTCCTATTTAAACCAGTTCAGATAGATTTTCCAGTCCAGTTTAGTGATGTACTGCATCCAACGCTTTACTGAAAATCAGATCAATTACATCATTAACCATGTTTATTTAGCATTACATTTCTTTGTATTTGAGAATCCCAATCAACAGCTCTAGGAAGTTAGCCAGTATGTGATAGGTGAGCAATCAGTTATTACATGCCGTACTTGCTACTGGGAATTTTGCATTTAAAAGCCTAGCGGAATAATATATTTAGAGCTGTTGTTTAGTATTGTAACTCTGCTCCTGAGTCCTCTGTAGTCTATACAAAGGGACCCGTTCCTCATGTAATATATTTGCATTGTTTTAGACTTCATGACAGAAAGATGTGTATAATAGGACTGAGCATCCTAATGGAATTGCAAAACCGACCTCCTGCGGTAGATGCTGTGGCTGCCCAGATTGTTCCTTCAATCCTGCTCCTGTTTCTGGGATTAAAACAAGTGTGTGCTACTCGAGAATTTACGGAACATGAAGACCAGGCTAAAGACGAAAAACACGATGCAGAAGATAATGGTAAAATCTCCCATTTCCACATTGTGGATTTTGTCTGGATTTAATTTTAAATGTGTATGAAATGACTGTTCATTTTAAGACTCTTCAGCCAGTCTGCTGAATTGGTCTGGTTTATTGGATGCTTGGAAAGATGCTTTTGTGAACTGGTCATTCCTCTTAAAATTAATGCTAAAGCCCTTTTGGGTGTATCTATGTCACTCTTCCTGCAAGGGCAGTTTTGTTTGAAAATAATAAAAGCTGCAAATCTAGGTGCCTGATCACAAATGTGCTCTGTAAACCAGCATGCAGGAGACTCCTGACTAATAGGCCAACAGAAATTTGGCAGTGCTGTGGAGGCAGCATTCTTGGTCCCTGGGAAAAAAATGTCCCCAGTAGCTACCTCTTCCACTAATTTAAAAAGCAATGATAATGGGCTTGGAAGAGATCTCTGGAAAGTCATCTTTTCCCAGATGAAGGGTGGCAAAAGGAAAGGTGGATTAAAAAATGACTTTTTGAAAAAACCTGATATTTTAATTTAAACGGGAGTTTTTGATTTAAATAATATAGGTTTATTTTTAAATGAAAATTTATTTACAATTAATTTTAAGTTGTAAGGAAAGTCAAACCACTGAACTAGTGAAGTCATTGGCTCGGCATCTAGAACCAGAGTTGGTTGACGTGCTAAACCAGCTTTTGATAGCAGTAGCTTCTTCTGCAGGAGCAGAAAATATTTTCTTCATTTTAGTTTAATCAACTAGTTCAGATCAATGATTAGTTCATTCAAAGTTAAGAAACCAATTGTGAGCTGAAAAAAGCATAAAAGCTTGTTTTCCTCTGATAATCTATGAATAAAAACTAGGTGTGAGAAGATGAGATCTACTAGTTCTAAAAACTTGAAGGGCGGAAACAATCAATTTAATTAACTAGCTACAGATAATGCTTCCTTTATTTGATAAATCCATTTTACATGGAAAACCGTGTTTTGATGAACTTCATTCTATTGTACCCAACATATTTGAGGTAGTTTTGTTTAATAAAACAACTTTAAAGTGCTCTTTTTGTGCACTTTTAATTGAATTCCAAGTTCCAATCTTAATAGAGATTGACACAAATCTTGAGTAAAAAAGAAAATCCTCTAGTAAATGCATCATTTACCATTTTCTAACATCATAAAATATAAAAATTAAGAATGTGAATGAATGTAAATTAATCTATATGATTTGTGGCAAGGCACCTTCTCGGTCTGACCAAACTCAGCTGTTTTTAGCCCTGGTGAGATGGGCTTGGGGTAAAACAGTCCGTCTTGGCTGCACAGGGGCAGTCCACTCCTTCTCTCAGCTAGTCTTTTAGGTTGTTTTTTCTCCCTTATGGGACGGAATACAGCCTTCCCTCCTGGTGAGGCTTACTACTACTGGCCACTTGACTCCCCCCACCTTTCTCCCAACAAGGGAGGGTTTAAAAAAGGTCTCAGGCAGCCCTTAGTTTGAATCAGCTGATCCTAATTGATCTCAGATAACTCCCTTCTCAGCTGAACCTGATTGACCTGTGGTTACCCCTCCTCAGTTGATAGGGAGAAGGGCCTTTTAACCTTCTGGGACTGTTTTCTACACCTCCCCTCCCCCTGCCCCTTGCAGCTGTCTGTCCTGAGTTTATCACAAATTGCTTAAATAACTGTGTATAGATAGTATATACTCCTGGTTAGCAAAATGTACCAAATTTAATGGAAAGGCTATATTTTGTTGCAAATCAACATGCTACCAACCAATGAGAATCAGTCTTTCTTTAGGAAAATAAATAAATGCAAAATGAGATTAAAATCAATTATTTATATCCAGGTTTCCTGCTTACTGTTTAAATCATGATCAGACTCAGTGATGTAAATTGCTTGGTTTAAATCAATCCACCCTGGCACAAAGAGCCTTCAGGACAGGTTTACAAAGCAGGAATTGCGATGATCAAGATTCCTGTGGCAGAGAGGCCTCCTCCTAATCTATCAGGCAAAAAGGAAAAAAAAATCCAGAGAATTTGCCGAACGGGAGAGTGTATATTACACAGCATTAATGACAGATTATTTTATTGTCCGAATATATCTAATTTGCAGTATGAGATAAAACCATTGTAGGCTCTAATGCTTAAGATGGGTACAAATGAAATGCTTTTAAGAGGTGCAAGTTTCAGACATAACTGTAATTAAATTGAGTTGCCTCTGCTTATTGAGCATAAGAATGTGCTACAGTAGCAGCACAATCAGTCCAGTAGCCATGTGCTACTCAGATCTCTGGACTGTGATTTGCCTAAAACCCCCAGTCCCACCCATTCCAGATTGCTCTCCATAAGCCCGTAGCAGATATGACCAATTCCACTTACTTCCTCTAGCTGACAAAAGAAAAACTTGAAACGCTGTTTTTAGCCCCCCGTTCTGTTCTTGGAAATATTTCTTAGATATTTTGGCATAGTAACTCAAGACCTTGCTTAAGTCAGAAATAGCGATGTTTGGAACTTCGATTTCAGGTTTTTGGTTCAGGGTATGATTGCTGTTTCGTAAATACGAAGCTGGGTAAAACAGCCAAGGGAAGTTGTTTTAAGTGTGTGCAGTTAAGAGAGCGCTCTAAAGGTTGGTATGCAATAAATTTGACAAAATTAAGTGTATATGTTTGTAAAGTCCAAGTAAGTCTTTATTTGCTGTATTTTATTAAAAAGCAAAATGACAGGCCATTTATATTAATTTAAAAGAGAAACGTTGCTGTTTTGCTCAGTCTTTTACTCACAAACTAATTGGGTACATGTGAGAACAAATTTCAGTTTCACACTTCCAAGGTGTTATTAGAAACAAAGCATAACTGTGCTCTGAAATGTATGAAATATTTTGGTGGCTTTCTTTTTCACATCTTCTAGGTTTTGTTTTTTTAAAAAATTGTCCCTTTTCTGGCCAAAAATGTACATATACATGTTTTGTCCCTTAATATTTATAATTACTGAAAGCATATGATGACTTTAAAAAGAAAAATGTTGACATTTGCAGAAGAGATCCCAAGTGACGAAGAGGAGACAAACGAAGTGGGTCAGGCAATGCAAGAGAATCATGGAGGAGGTGGTGGTGGAGAAGATGAAGATGAGGATGACGACGATGATGATGACTGGGATGAAGATGCATTGGAAGAAACTGCTCTAGAAGGATTTAGCACTCCTCTTGACCTTGAAGATGGTGTAGATGAATATCAGTTTTTTACACAAGCACTGTTAAGTACGTACATGCCTGTATGCATAATTCTGTAATATGATCATTCAGAGACACTTATGTTAATAATTGTTTAAAATCCTTATCTGCGGTGTTAGTAACCTCTTGCACTATTAAAACTGAAAAAATAACCTAAGATCTTTTTTGTATGTTTGCTTCACCATTTATGCTGATTTACCTGAACTTGGATTTTTGAAAATTTCCCCCCTTTCTTCTAATGAGTTTCACTTTCTGATTCTCCTGTTCTAACATAACCACGAAATCTTTGGCTAGCACACACTCGTGGATACATCTATAGCTGAACAGGTGTTCTAACTGAAAAAGTCCTGAAATAATTTCTGTTCATACTATCTCTATTGCAATTTTTCAGACAAAACCTAAATTATAGGGCCTAAACTACTTCAGCGTCTTTTGAGTGCTCAGATAGAAGGATTAGTCATTTTCTAAACTGTCAAAACCCTAAAGGAAAAACCTTTTTTCTCCTGTCCAGAAGTTTTAACAGCTATAGTTTTATTTTTAACTTTGAAATGAGTCTAATATTCAGCATAACAGATGCATTTTGACCGTGAAATTGAACATGGCTGTGAATATTGGGCACACTTTGAAACATCATTAAGTCCCTGTTTCCAGAAAGCTCTCAAGCACATGCTTAATTTTAAGCTCCTCAAACCCCAAACCTTTTGGAAATAGGCCAACTTCATCTGTGGTCTGAGAAGCTGACAGAGGTGCCAAGCCAGTGTTGAGGTGTGAGGTCTGTGTTTTTAACCACACTCACAGATCTCTTTTTATCTCTATATCTTTTTCATCTTGTCCTTCTGAAATAGTCTTAAAACACAGGTTGATAATCACTTTGCATCCACTCCTTGTTTTGACAGCGGTTCAGATCCGGGATGCAGTCTGGTACCACTCACTGACAGCACCACTGAGCGATGATCAGAAGAAACAATTACAGGAAATTTACACATTAGCAGAACACCGGCGAAGTGCTGCAGGTCAGTCATTTCTCTTGGGCTGTTATGTGTTGTAGGGACTCTGGAACAGAATGTGCCTCTGTAACCATTAGATAGGGTGCAGTAGGCCAACGTGAATCCCTGTGCACTACTTGTCTTAGAGGAGGTTTGCGGAGGCTTATGCTGTCTCTGCACTGAGATGAATCTCACGTAGAGATTAACATTGCCTCTAATTTGTAGACTCCTATCTGCCAGATATAGTTGTTTAAATAGGGACTGAGCTAGATTTTCAGATGGATTTTTCACATAAAAAGTAGATTAAGGGTATGTCTATACTACCTACCGGATCGGCGGGTAGCGATCGATCCAGCGGGGGTTGATGTATTGCATCTAGTCTAGACATGATAAATTGACCCCCGAGTGCTCTCCTGTCGACTCCTGTACTCCACCACTGTGAGAGATGCAGGAGGAGTCGACGGGGGAGCGGCAGCAATCGACTCACTGCAGTGAAGACACCGTGGTGAGTAGGTCGATTACTGCATTGATGGAAATAAGGTCATTAAACCAAGGAGCATGCAGAGCAATGTCATGTATAATTATTTCATAATAAATTAATCTTTCAACTTCTGCCCTAGAGAGGGGTGTGAAATGTTACTTTAAAAAAAAAAATCTAATCTGCAATTTATCCCTGCCGTGGCAGATCTGAGAATGAAGTCTTGGTCAATAGAGTTTGTTCCACAAGCTTCCTATTCCGCACAGGACTATGTAGATCAGACGCAATTGCTCTCTACTTTTTTATACCCCTTTTCTTTCTCTTCTGTGAATTCTAGAGACTAAAACGATAGAACAACAAAGTGGCTACACGTTTGACAACAAAGGACTGATCACAGCATTTAACTTTGGTGGAAATGCTCCTGGAGGCAACTGAAGGAGAAACTGCAAAGGACTCTGGGAATGGTTTCATCATTACATTTTATTATAAAACAGTCATGACTTTTGAGTGTGAGGGGGAGGGTAATCTGATGCTCCAGATGGTTTCCCTTGGAGACAGCAGTGTGTTTTCTCCCCCCAGACTGCTCTTTCTAGCCAGCTACTGTAATGTTCAAATTCTTGTGGTGTTTTTATAATTTGATGGACTGAAAAGAAAACATCTGCCCTCAAGGAAACTGAATGACTGGGAGGGGCTAGGTTGAATCTAGTTGAGTTGCACTTCTCAGGTTTTTGCTGTGCAGAACTGATGGATTCATATGGATAACAGTGCCTTCTGTTGTATATGGATTATCTGAACAAATGAATTTGAGTGTATCGTAATTTTTTTAAGTGTAAGGATTCTTCTAGATGCACTGTAAGCCTTGGTTCCATGTTTTCCTACTATCTGTCTTGTACTACATGACTTAGTTGTTTGTTAATTGTATATACATTGCTGGTTTCAGAAACATCATCTCAACTTCCCTCCTTGGTGTAGACCTTTGTATGTTGGGCATTCTTTTGGAATTGTAAAGCATACTCTGGGGCTTTCAAGGGTTCTTACCAAAAAGCAGGTTTTTCCCTTGAGGCAACAGTCACCTCAGCCCACGTCCTTGAGATCGCTCCATTAAGACCGCCCACTTGAGTTGTAATGGCACTCATGCCCTGGCAGGTTCAGATCAAAACAGACGCTGATACCAAATAGTTTCCATCTCCATAAGTGTGTGAGTGATCAATCTCTGGCCCTTGCGAGTAGATGAGCTACATGACAACTTGTCTCCTTTATTGCTGAATATTGGGTTTTATTTTGGGACCCTGTAAATTCTTTTCCTTTAGTGATTCATTGTCATTCCAGCTATCGTACTGAACAACTGGGATCCATACCATTTTAGAGCAATAATTTATCTTAGTGGAGGGGAAAGCAGATCCAAATCTTGCTTTTTTTTATGTCTGAATTTCTACTCTGCATCCCATCTGGCTCCTCTCCCAATGCTGTAACTTAGCCATGTTTAATTTTTCCCACGTTTAAAACATCAGTCTCTTATACTCAAATATACACAAATACCTAATTGTGTGTGTGTGTTCGTACAGTGAAACTTGTCTTAAGCAGACACCCAGCTAAATACTGATGTGCACGGAAACCCTTCTTCTATAACTAAGAGGTTAAAGTTATAGTGGAAATGATGGGGATACATTAAAATGGTTAAATATTTTAAAATGAAGATTGAAGGTAGAATCTTTAATCCATGTTTCATGTCTTTTTTGTGTCTGATCACTTGTTCAGGGCTTGAAAGTGTTTACTAGGCAACTGTTACCCCAAGACTGACATGAAAAGTGAAAAGCTCTTTGCCTGGGGTGGTACCCAATTGAAAAAGCTCAAATCTTCCTTCCCTTCCCATCACTTCTTCAGCTACGGGGAAGGGTGCTGTCCTTGGACCCTGCTCAGGGCTCTTATCTTTTATAGTAACCTGTCTCTCCCACTGCCCAGCTGTGAAAATACACCTCTCCGGTTTTTCCCTCCTCCTGCCCCAGAATCTTCTGCCTGCTAGAACTGCTGGGTGGAGAGAGGTCCTCTGCTGCTTTAGCCCTCTTCAGCCTTCCTGCCTACTGCTGTGGGAGTCATGTGTCTGCTACTTTACCCCTCCCTCAGCCTCATTGTTAGGTCCTCTCCAATGGCCTTCTCTGCCACTGCTTAAAGTTTTTTTCAAAGCAGCCCCAGAATGAAATTGACTTGGTTCTTGATAAAAAGAAAAGGAGGACTTGTGGCACCTTCGAGACTAACAAATTTATTTGAGCATAAGCTTTTGTGAGCTACAGCTCACTTCATCCGATTTGTTAGTCTCGAAGGTGCCACAAGTCCTCCTTTTCTTCTTGTGAATACAGACTAACACGGCTGCTACTCTGAAACTTGGTTCTTGATAGTTTTCACTGCTGCTATTCAAAACCCTGGATGCAGTAGTGAAAAACTATCATGTCGCTTAGATCTGCTTTCATTCCACTAAAGCCTGAGAACACTTTGAACACTTGAAAATTCAGGCCCCAGTGCCTTTGCTAATAAAGTGAGTGGTGATTTTGGATGTCCAATATCAGACTCTTCAAAGAGGGCAGAGGCTTGGTACTTTTTGAAAAAGTCATTGGTCACTTTCCAAGATTTAGGTCTGGAGATATCCATCTAGCATGTGAGGGAGACAACACTTCATACTACATCACTTTACATTCAGTTCACAGTTGGGGGTTTCTTTATAACCATAAAAAGCTAGAAACTTGTTCTCAATTCTAAACAAAAATTATTCAGAAGTCGGTGGCATTGATTTCTCCACACATATTTGGCAGTGGAAGCTTCCTTTTCGCCATTGGGCATCTGGCAAATGGAATTTTTAAGCCCTGTGTTCATTTATGTATAAAATGTTGATGGTCAGTCAGTGGGATTTCCTTCAAAGCCTCTCCTCCCTCCAGAACGAAGAACAAAAGGGATTTTTTTTCCTTCCACTAATAAAGGGCATTGCGTAATCAAAAGGTAGTTTTCAGAAGTTAACATGTTCAAGCAGAAATCTACCACTGTATAGCGCTGTCCTTGTGTCCACCCCTCTGAGTCTTGGTTGTTCCCTTAACGCTGCTGCTTGTATACTTTTCAAATGAACTGCCAAGAAGATTTCATCCAGATGTTTCTTACAATGGACTTGAATTGCTATTTGGAATCTCACAGTTGTGGTCAGAGGGGAGATTTTAGGATATGGTGCACAAAAGGGTAACTAGCTTTCTCCTTCCCAGGAGATTGAGTAAATGTTTCTACTGGCAAAAAAACAAACATAAATTTATACCCTTTTTGACAAGGTATCAATTAAAGAAATAGTCCAAGATTTATTGGGCTCCAGACTCCCCTTTTACATGTGGTTCTCTTTTAATGTGATAAATGTGCATTCATACACAATCATAATAGGTAAGGGATTGTAGGGATTTCTTCTTGAGATGTGTCCAGCATGTACTACATTTAGTACAAATGTGCATTGCTGTCTCATGTTGAAGCCAGGGTAATCATGGAACGTCAGATACCAGCAACATTGAACTGAGCAAGATGTAGTTGCCCTTAGAAATGCAGAGACCTATGAATGTATTGTCAAATAAAACAAAGGTTGATAAAAGTAACCTTTGCTGCCCTGTGCCAGCATTCACGCCGTGTGAAGGTGACTGTATGGATGCTATGGGTGCTTAAGTATGACATTAGATTTGTGTAGGTTATAATTATAGCAAGTGTTAACTGATGTGGTAAAAGATGTTTTTCAGATAAATTAACTGGTCCTGGGTGTGAAATTTCAAATGCTGTTTTGTCATTCTTAAATGCCATTCTGGTTATTCTTATTATTCTTTTGGTTTCCTCTTTTTGCTTTGGTGGAGTCTTTTTTTGAAGGGGGAAGAGTACAGTCTGTTTTTGCAACAAAGCAAACTCTACAACCAAAATGACTAGCTCCAGGAAGAAAGCAGGATACCAAACTCAAGAAAATGTACAGTGATTACAGTTGACATGCTTTGGCAGAGTCTGGGTCAAAATATATAAACCATGTTCTGTAGAGTGTCCTAGTAAGATTCTTTGCTTCAGTGGGAAGAGGGTGTTTTGAGGGTGGGGGCTGTGAGAGAGGAGGTATGGAAATAAGTGATTTACTACTTCAGAATCTGCCATTTGTCCAGGTGGAGAAATTTAGTCTCTACTGAGTGTTAGATTACATCACACGTTAGTAGACAAGAGCAGCCATCGGAACTGTAGGATTTTGGAGCCCATCAGGCAACACTATACCATGCCAGCCTGATTTCTGCACGGCTGCCTTCAGAGCTGGACAGCCAGCTAGCTGCTGCTGCTCTCTGGCCACTCAGCTCTGTAGGCAGTGCAGACAATAGCTTGACGACCCCCTTTTGTGTTAGAACCCCCGGTTTGATAAACTTTGATTTAAGGACTTTTCACGTTTATATTTTGCCATTTTAAAATACATATTGTGATAGAGCAGGCCAAGGAGCAGTGGGAGAGTGGCCAAGGGGAGATATATAAGCCCTAGGCTAATTAAGGCATGATTTCCTGTAGACTAGGGAAGGTTACTGCAGGTTAATTTGATCACCTGTAGCCAATTAAGGTCCTGTCAGGAACCATATTAAAAACAACAACCCTACTTTAGGCAGACAGGGTGGAGAGAGGACTGGAGTTTGGAGATGTGTTGCTGAGAATTGAAAGGCCAGAGAAAGGGAGAACCTGTCCCAGCAGGGCAGGGAGACTCCCTCCCTGAGCATCAACGACCGAGGGTAACACTACCCAAGAGGGAAGAGGGTAAGAAACCCACAGGGGATGAGAGGGGCTGGGGCTCAGAGTGAGGAGCGAACCCAGACCCCTTCCCCACTTCCCTTCTTTACCAGTAACAGGGCCCTCACTCCCCAAGAGCAGGGGCAAGGGAGTTGCATCCTAGCCCCCCCCACCATGAGAAGTGCGGGACCCACTGTTCCAACATCGGTCATTTTGTCACAATATTCATACTTCGTTACAACACTATGAAATTGAAGATTTAAATATTTGAAACCATGAAATTCAAGATTTTAAAAATGCTATGACCATGACATTTATAAAAATGGACCATGAATTTGGTAGGGTGCTATCCATGACACAGGTAGGTCAGAATACGCAGAGTCCTGATTGTGAAAGAGGCCAGTCTTGCCAAATGTGGCGCTAACATAGATGAATGGTTGGTGCATAGAACTTGATCTTTATCAGAAAGAAGGAAAAAGTTACACCTTCTAGTTAAAGTTCTGTGCCATCTCTTGTTAATGTCAGCCAGTACTGTGGGCAACTCCCCATGTCTCTGCTTCTTCAATTGTTCTCAGTCCAGGAGGCTTTGTTGCTCTTCAGGTGGGCAGAGAATCATATTTCCCCAATTCCAGCAAAGCACATAATGCAGGTACCTTAACAGCTGCTTGATTGAGCAGAAAAGCACTTTATACAGGTGTAGACAACACTCTCTCCTTGAAATGTTACATGTGATCAAAGCAAGTGGGGTGTTGTCATTTACAAAAACAGCAAAGGTCCGGAGACCCTATTCCAGGAAAAGATCAGAAAGCCTTAGATATAGAGAGAATATATAGACTGGTTCAGTTAGAATCATAGACTTTAAGGTCAGAAGGGACCATTATGATCGTCTAGTCTGACCTCCTTCACAACGCAGGCCACGGAATCTCACCCACCAACTCCTGTAACAAACCCCTAAACTATGTCTGAGCTATTGAAGTCCTCAAATCGTGGTTTAAAGACTTCAAGGTGCAGAGAATCTTCGAGCAAGTGACCCGTGCCCCACGCTGCAGAGGAAGGCAAAAAACCACAGGGCCTCTGCCAATCTGCCCTGGGGGAAAATTCGTTCCCAACTCCAAATATGGCAATCAGCTAAACCCTGAGCATGTGGGCAAGTTGCCTGCTTAATATATATATTATCCTCTAATGCCATTACTGGTGAAAACAAAATAATTTATAAAGGAAGGCAGATCTAAATATATCTTTTGCTTTGGACTGGCAGAGACATCCCTGGTCCATGCATCTAATTGGGATGCTGTCTGCAGACATACTCATTTGCCTTTTAAGACAGGATCAGCTGAGTCAATGTGCAGTCTTGCTCTGGAGACTGAATTTGACAGCCTGACAAGTGAGAGAGCAAGTCAAAATTTGGCTGGCTGTGTTGGGGTGTACTCTCCAAGCTGACTCTGAGAGGGCTGAATTGGGCCCAATCAACCAATTAGGCTGCAAAGGGGGAGACTTAAGCTGGAGGAATATAATTAGAAGGGGGCTCTCCTGTGAGGGAACAGGTGGTGCTTCTACAAAGCCAGGAGGTTGGCAACAGTATGAAGGCAGCAGGAAGGAAGCCTGCAGTCCCCCTCCATGAGGCAAGGGAGAAGAAGCCTTGTAGGAAGGAGTCATGGGGGAGAGCAATAAGGTTGTGGAGATGCACACCTTACCTGTTCACTAAAGGGCCCTAGACTGGAACCCAGAGTAGAGGGTGGTCCTGGGTTCTCCTACCAACCATTGCAGAGTGGTACCGTTTGAGGGGCAGACTTCCTGAGTTACTTGTTGGAGTGCCAGGATCAGGGCAGTGGGCATGTGGACTGCCTGGTGACATGTGGACAGAAAAGACAGAAGCCACGGGCGAAGGGGAACCCAATTAGAGGGCTGAGTCAAGAAGAGGCTGGAGCAGCTCCTGGAGTGAGAGAGGGGCTCTACTTACCAGAGATGTCGCCTCCTCCTGGTTGTTTTGGGTATTAGCTCTGCATGGTTGATTCCCCTTCCTGCCTTTGTGCTCCATCTCTCTCTCTGGAGCCCCTCTGTCACTTCAGGAGGTGCTCCAGCCTCTTCTTGACTCAGCCTCCTAATTGGGTTCCCCTTTCCATACACTCCTCCCGGTCACACACTGTCTACTAGGTAATAGATGTGACTCTTTCCTCAAAAACATTTAACAAACTTACTCTAGACTGTAGCTGAACTATTAGCACTAGTGTTTGCAAAGGGTATTCAATCCTATTGTATCCTTTCTTCAAGATTGTCTGTGGGTGTCTGCAGCAGGGGTCCTTAACCCTATTTAGTGTTCCAAGGATCGCAGCCAACTGACCAGCCATTACCTGACCAGATTTTGGGAACAGCAATTCAGAAAATCCCCCATGGAATTTAAATATGTGGTGATATGGGCATTAAGAAAGTGTCCATTTGAAATAATGAGATCAACTTCTCATTATGTTTTAGATCATATACACGGTTCTTAATTTTGGTTAGCTCTGCTAGATATATAACCAAGGAACAGTTCTATATATTTGGAGAAATTACAAGCAGAAGCTTTTCCGAACATGCGGAATGTGGTACTGTATACTTTTAAACTCCTAAATCATTTTCAATATTAATGTTATTGGTTAGGGTGTTTTTTTTTCCCCCTCTTGTGGCACATGCCACATTAATCTCATTTGTAGTCTCTTTTCATATTGCTTTAAAAAAATCTACTTGCAAAAATAGCCAGGAATTATATTTTTCACAAATTCAGAGTTAATACTTTCTTTCACACTGATGTAGCAATAGCGGGGGAGGGATAGCTCAGTGGTTTGAGCATTGGCCTGCTTAAACCCAGGGTTGTGAGTTCAATCCTTGAGGGGGCCGTTTAGGATCTGGGGCAAAAATTGGGGATTTGTGAAAAATGTAATTCCTGGCTTTGAGCAGGGGGTTGGACTAGATGACCTCCTGAGGTCCCTTCCAACCTTGATATTCTATGATCTATGTGTCTATTTATTTGCTGAGATGGACCAGCGTCAAACCCCCTTCTCTGTACCAATTAGAAATCAAAGAAAGGCCAGGAGGGGCCATTCTCCTGCGTCCCATAAAGGGAAGGAGAGGGCTGGAGGAGAACAAAGACCCATGAGGGGCAGCTCTTCACCTCCGGACGGAGGTCGGGCCCCAGCTCCTGCTGAGCAGGCTAGCCCACTCCAGGACCTGCCTGCTACCTGGAAAGTGGCAGAGGCATTCAGCACCTAGCAGTGCCGTCCACACCAGAGGCCCTTCAGGCAGCAAAGGACGTTCTGTCCCTACCAGTGCTGCTCATACCAGCCATACAGGTGCCTCACGCTAGGGGAAAACCTGCCTTGGGACCCTTCCAACGGTCCCCATCAAGGCGGATCATCACCTGCATCCGGACCTGCTATGAGCTAGCTCAGGCCGAGCTGCCACCTATAGTGAAGGCCCACTTGACTAGGCCTCAAGCATCCTCGGTGGCATTCTTGGCACATGTCCCTATCTAGGACATCTGCAGGGCCGCGACGTGGTCTTCAGTACACACATTCACGATGCACTTCGCCATCACCCAGCAAGCAAGAGATGACGCTGTGTTTGGCAGAGCTGTGTTGCAATCGACACGTCCACGAACTCCTACCCGCCCCAAATGGTACAGCTTGGGAGTCACCTATAATGGAAAAAGAAAAGGAGTACTTGTGGTACCTTAGAGACTAACCAATTTATTTGAGCATAAGCTTTCGTGAGCTACAGCTCACTTCATCGGATGCATACTGTGGAAACTGCAGAAGACATTATATACACAGAGACCATGAAACAATACCTCTTCCCACCCCACTTTCCTGCTGGTAATAGCTTATCTAAAGTGATCACTCTCCTTACAATGCGTATGATAATCAAGTTGGGCCATTTCCAGCACAAATCCAGGTTTTCTCACCCTCTGCCCCCCCCACAGAAACTCACTCTCCTGCTGGTAATAGCCCATCCAAAGTGACCACTCTCCCTACAATGTGTATGGTAATCAAGGTGGGCCATGTCCAGCACAAATCCAGGCTTTCTCACCCCCCCCCCCCCTTTTTTTTTTCCCAGGGACACACACACATACACAAACTCACTCTCCTGCTGGCAATAGCTCATCCAAACTGACCACTCTCCAAGTTTAAATCCAAGTTTAACCAGAACGTCCGGGGGCGGAGGGGGGTTAGGAAAAAACAAGGGGAAATAGGCTACCTTGCATAATGACTTAGCCACTCCCAGTCTCTATTTAAGCCTAAATTAATAGTATCCAATTTGCAAATGAATTCCAATTCAGCAGTTTCTCGCTGGAGTCTGGATTTGAAGTTTTTTTGTTTTAAGATAGCAACCTTCATGTCTGTAATTGCATGACCAGAGAGATTGAAATGTTCTCCGACTGGTTTATGAATGTTATAATTCTTGACATCTGATTTGTGTCCATTTATTCTTTTACGTAGAGACTGTCCAGTTTGACCAATGTACATGGCAGAGGGGCATTGCTGGCACATGATGGCATACATCACATTGGTGGATGTGCAGGTGAACGAGCCTCTGATAGTGTGGCTGATGTTATTAGGCCCTATGATGGTGTCCCCTGAATAGATATGTGGGCACAGTTGGCAACGGGCTTTGTTGCAAGGATAGGTTCCTGGGTTAGTGGTTCTGTTGTGTGGTACGTGGTTGTTGGTGAGTATTTGCTTCAGGTTGGGGGGCTGTCTGTAGGCAAGGACTGGCCTGTCTCCCAAGATTTGTGAGAGTGTTGCGTCATCCTTAAGGATAGGTTGTAGATCCTTAATAATGCGTTGGAGGGGTTTTATTTGGGGGCTGAAGGTAGCGGCCAGTGGCGTTCTGTTATTTTCTTTGTTAGGCCTGTCCTGTAGTAGGTGACTTCTGGGAACTCTTCTGGCTCTATCAATCTGTTTCTTCACTTCCGCAGGTGGGTATTGTAGTTGTAAGAATGCTTGATAGAGATCTTGTAGGTGTTTGTCTCTGTCTGAGGGGTTGGAGCAAATGCGGTTGTATCGCAGAGCTTGGCTGTAGACGATAGATCGTGTGGTGTGGTCAGGGTGAAAGCTGGAGGCATGTAGGTAGGAATAGCGGTCAGTAGGTTTCCAGTATAGGCTGGTGTTTATGTGACCATTGTTTATTAGCACTGTAGTGTCCAGGAAGTGGATGTCTTGTGTGTACTGGACCAGACTGAGGTTGATGGTGGGATGGAAATTGTTGAAATCATGGTGGAATTCCTCAAGGGCTTCTTTTCCATGGGTCCAGATGATGAAGATGTCATCAATGTAGCACAAGTAGAGTAGGGGCGTTAGGGGACGAGAGCTGAGGAAGTGTTGTTCTAAATCAGCCATAAAAATGTTGGCATACTTTGGGGCCATGCGGGTACCCATAGCAGTGCTGCTGATCTGAAGGTATACATTGTCCCCAAATGTAAAATAGTTATGGGTAAGGACAAAGTCACAAAGTTCAGCCACCAGGTTAGTCGTGACATTATCGGGGATAGTGTTCTTGACGGCTTGTAGTCCATCTTTGTGTGGAATGTTGGTGTAGAGGGCTTCTACATCCATAGTGGCCAGGATGGTGTTATCAGGAAGATCACCGATGGATTGTAGTTTCCTCAGGAAGTCAGTGGTGTCTCAAAGGTAGCTGGGAGTGCTGGTAGCGTAGGGCCTGAGGAGGGAGTCTACATAGCCAGACAATCCTGCTGTCAGGGTGCCAATGCCTGAGATGATGGGGCGCCCAGGCTTTCCAGGTTTATGGATCTTAGGTAGTAGATAGAATATCCCAGGTCGGAGTTCCAGGGGTGTGTCTGTGCGGATTTGATCTTGTGCTTTTTCAGGAAGTTTCTTGAGCAAATGCTGTAGTTGCTTTTGGTAACTCTCAGTGGGATCATAGGGTAATGACTTGTAGAAAGTGGTGTTGGAGAGCTGCCGAGCAGCCTCTTGTTCATATTCCGACCTATTCATGATGACGACAGCACCTCCTTTGTCAGCCTTTTTGATTATGATGTCAGAGTTGTTTCTGAGGCTGTGGATGGCATTGTGTTCTGCACGGCTGAGGTTATGGGGCAAGTGATGCTGCTTTTCTACAATTTCAGCCCGTGCACGTCGGCGGAAGCATTCTGTGTAGAAGTCCAGTCTGCTGTTTTGACCTTCAGGAGGAGTCCAACTAGAATCCTTCTTTTTGTAATGTTGGTAGGGAGGCCTCTGTGGATTAGTATGTTGTTCAGAGGTATTTTGGAAATATTCGTTGAGTCAGAGACGTCGAAAATAGGATTCTAGGTCACCACAGAACTGTATCATGTTCGTGGGGGTGGAGGGGCAGAAGAAGAGGCCCCGAGATAGGACAGCTTCTTCTGCTGGGCTGAGAGTATAGTTCGATAGGTTAACAATATTGCTGGGTGGGTTGAGGGAACCATTGCTGTGGCCCCTTGTAGCATGTAGTAGTTTGGAAAGTTTAGTGTCCTTTTTCTTTTGTAGAGAAGCAAAGTGTGCGTTGTAAATGGCTTGTCTAGTTTTAGTAAATTCCAGCCACGAGAAAGTTTGTGTGGAAGGTTGGTTTTTTATGAGAGTATCCAGTTCTGAGAGCTCATTCTTAATCTTTCCCTGTTTGCTGTACAGGATGTTGATCAGGTGATTCCGCAGTTTCTTTGAGAGCGTGTGGCACAAGCTGTCAGCATAGTCTGTGTGGTATGTAGATTGTAATGGATTTTTTACCTTCAGTCCTTTTGGTACAATGTCCATCTGTTTGCATTTGGAAAGGAAGATGATGTCTGTCTGTATCTGTACAAGTTTTTTCATGCAGTTGATAGATTTCCACTCCATACGGTTAAATACAGTGCCTTGCATAATGACAAGTTTCAGAGTAACAGCCGTGTTAGTCTGTATTCGCAAAAAGAAAAGGAGTACTTGTGGCACCTTAGAGACTAACCAATTTATTTGAGTATAAGCTTTCGTGAGCTACAGCTCACTTCATCGGATGCATACCGTGGAAACTGCAGAAGACATTATATACACAGAGACCATGAAACAATACCTCCTCCCACCCCACTCTCCTGCTGGTATCTAAAGTGATCACTCTCCTTACAATGTGTATGATAATCAAGTTGGGCCATTTCCAGCACAAACCCAGGTTTTCTCACCCTCCGCCCCCCCCCCCCCAAACTCACTCTCCTGCTGGTAATAGCCCATGCAAAGTGACCACTCTCTTTACAATGTGCATGATAATCAAGGTGGGCCATTTCCAGAACAAATCCAGGTTTTCTCACACACCCCGCCCCCCTTTTTCCAAAAACCACACACACAAACTCACTCTCCTGCTGGTAATAGTTCATCCAAAGTGACCACTCTCCCTACAATGTGCATGATAATCGGGGTGGGTCATTTCCAGCACAAATCCAAGTTTAACCAGAACGTCTGGGGCGAGGGGTCGTTCACCTGCACATCCACCAATGTGATATATGCCATCATGTGCCAGCAATGCCCCTCTGCCATGTACATTGGTCAAACTGGACAGTCTCTACGTAAAAGAATAAATGGACACAAATCAGATGTCAAGAATTATAACATTCATAAACCAGTTGGAGAACATTTCAATCTCTCTGGTCACGCAATCACAGACATGAAGGTCGCTATCTTACAACAAAAAAACTTCAAATCCAGACTCCAGCGAGAAACTGCTGAATTGGAATTCATTTGCAAATTGGATACTATTAATTTAGGCTTAAATAGAGACTGGGAGTGGCTAAGTCATTATGCAAGGTAGCCTATTTCCCCTTGTTTTTTCCTACCCCCCCCCACTCCCAGACGTTCCGGTTATACTTGGATTTGTGCTGGAAATGGCCCACCTTGATTATCATGCACATTGTAAGGAGAGTGGTCACTTTGGATGGGCTATTACCAGCAGGAGAGTGAGTTTTTTGGGGGGGGGGGGCGGAGGGTGAGAAAACCTGGATTTGTGCTGGAAATGGCCCAACTTGATTATCATACACATTGTAAGGAGAGTGATCACTTTAGATAAGCTATTACCAGCAGGAGAGTGGGGTGGGAGGAGGTATTGTTTCATGGTCTCTGTGTATATAATGTCTTCTGCAGTTTCCACTGTATGCATCCGATGAAGTGAGCTGTAGCTCACGAAAGCTTACGCTCAAATAAATTGGTTAGTCTCTAAGGTGCCACAAGTACTCCTTTTCTTTTTGCGAATGCAGACTAACACGGCTGTTACTCTGAAACCTACAATGGAATGGAGATGAACAAGCACTCAAAGAAGAAAAGACAGTTACCTTTTTTTGTAACTGGTGTTCTTCGAGATGTGTTGCTCACGTCCATTCCATGACCCGCCCTCCTTCCCCACTGTTGGAATTTCCGGCAAGAAGGAACTGAGGGTGGGGGGAGCCGGCAACGCCCCTTGTACCGTGGTATACACCCATCACTCCAGAGGGTGCCAGACCCAGTCCCCTCCGGATACCAATGAGGGAAAAACTTCCAGCACCGGTGCATGTGGCGAGCACACGCACCTACAATGGAATGGACAGGAGCAACACATCTCGAAGAACACCAGTTACGAAAAAAAGGTAACTCTTTTTCTGCTCCGCTGTAACAAATTCATTCCCCCCCCTTTATCAGTGCTTGCTTGGAATTACTAAGGTATCTAGTGCCTAAGCAGACACGCTGTATCGAGTGGGCAGTGTTTCTGTGGAACCCTATTAGTTGTAAATATTAATTGCTCGCTAAACCTAATTCTTAATGTCTGGCTATGGTGTGTGCGCGCGTATGCGTGAGGTATTCCCTTATTCAGTTAATTATTTAAATGGCAGGGTTTTTAATCATATTGGGAAAGTTTTAAGTATTTCTTTTAACTGGCGGTGGCGGGTGGGTTGTTTCTGGATATTCGGTGCTCAGGACCTGGAGAATTTTTAATCCATCCCTGCACTGATTGAGTTAGCATGCTCACAATAGAAGTGTAGCCACGGTGGCCCAAAGCGGTGGGAGCTGTTAGCTGTCCTGAGTATGGGTCTGTCTGGGACCATAGTTACATACTGGGACAACTATTCCTCCTGCTGCTTGGGCTCCCACTGCTACACTCCACTTTTGATGTCTTTGCTCAATCCGAGCAAGCATTGGCATATCTCCTTGAGCTGGAAATTACACCTCCTGCTCCGGTGTAGCCATAACCTACACAGAACTTGCAGTTCTGGAGAGGGTCTGTCTAAGTTACAACACCCTCCCTGGACAGCCCTATGGGATGCTGAGCTTCCTGGAATCTCCACAGTGCTGCACGCACGCATCCCTGTCTTGACATACCCTTCCCACCCTCCGCCTCACCCCCCGAAGGACTGTCTTCCATAGAGCCTTCACCAAGGGAATACTCTTCCTGCCGAATATGGGGCTTTGAGATCCTTTATGCTGTTCCAGACGTTTTACCTGATATCAAGGGGCAAGAACGGGGATAAGATTTCCTTGCCAGGTCTCCAGATGCGAAGGTCTAAGCATTCTGCCACCTAGGCCTTTAGCTATTACCATTAACTTTAAATTGGGCTTCTCTGAGATGTTCAGAGGCAAGGAGCTAACTGCAAACCCCAAGGCTGGCTCTCTGAAACATTTCTCTCATCTTCCCCAGAACACAGACTCTCACAGCTCTTCACTGATGTCTCCAAAGAGATTAAATCACACTAAAAAAAATTAAACCGATTGACTCTTTCACAGCTGTGCACATAGAAACCTCCCTGTGAATGTACAGTAACTAAGAGACCTTTTGAATTATAAATAACCATGTCTGAGATCAAATGGGGGTCAGGGGCTTGCTGGATAATGGACAAGCTCCACTGCAAACTATGCTACTAAATGTCAATCCAGAGATGCTATAAATCCAACTAAAAATAGTTCCGATGGTTTTATGTTTGAACACACAAGCTCCGAGCTCCACACATAAGAAAAGAATAAACAGTGTGGGTGGCATAATTGTTACTTTTTTTTATATCCCAAACATATGCTTTTAGCAATCAGGACCTCATAAATTCTAGCTCTCTGCTTGTCAGTATTACTTTGGCTTCCCAACAAGGGCCTTTCTACTGCATTGGCCTCACGCCAGAGCTATCATCTTGCCTCCACTGATGTCTGCAGGTCTTAGGGTCCAATAAAAATACTAATTTAAAAATATAGCGATATGAATGAAATACAGGGCTTCACACGTAGAAATAATGAAGTGAGGTCGCTTCGTTTCAGAACTGCCTTTTTAATTATGATCTCCTTCCCCTCGTTTATGCCCTCTGCCTCAAGCTGGGAGCAATACTCTCATTCAGTCCCAAAATCCTAGGCTTTTGCAGTCTATGCTGCAATAGTCTCCACTTGATGATCAGACACTAAAGGTTGAATGGGTCTGTCTGGGGGACAAGACTGAGAGCCCCAGAAAGCTACAGGAGCCACATGGCAACATGATCTGCTTGCACGGACATCTTCAGAACTCTGAGTCTTGTTCCACTTCATACGTCCTCCTGTAGCAGGACACTGACCTGCTGCAAAGGCCCAAATCCAACCCTCTCTTGTGTAAGAGAGTGAAACTGCTATGCAATTAGAACACTTTGGGGGAAATGAGTCTAGAACACCATGTTAGTGCACTTTCGTTGGGGACAGGGGAAGTATTATCATTTTTCCTTCTTGTTTATGCCTCCAATCTCTAATTCTTGGTCTCTCCAGCATATACAGAGCTACCATCTGCCAAAGCCTCTCAGTGACAGTCTCCTGAAGGCTAGGATTTGATGTCTTCTGAACCTATATGGAGACCATCATCTCCTCCTGTATGACCTCCAACCTTTCCCTATTCAGGCCTCAAATCAGCAGGAGTATTGCCAGCCTCAGAACAGGAGAACTTAGCAAAGCTCCCCTTGGCGTTGATTCACTGTGCCCAATCAGCCAACAGATAGATATCACTTGATGTGCGTGAGGTTTCCCTTCTGGGGGCAGAGTGCACTCCTATAGTTTTATAAAAGATGCTTGTCCTGTACCATAAATTACAAGTGTGCCTATCTGCAGTGAGTCAATGGTAGATTGTGATTATAAAATGTCATTGGTGTCAAGGAAGCTTGGGGAAAAATCAGGTACCCACATTTTGTTGAGTGTATCTTCAGTAACTTCAGTGGAATTACATCAGGGATAAATCTGAATGATTCCTCTGAAGAAAAAAATAAAGTCAGAATTTTATAATATAGTGCAGTAAGGTGGCAAACACAAAAGCTAATATTCCAATTTACAGTATAACACTGTTCAATTATTCATAACCATCTCCAAAAAAAAATCTCATTTCCAGCCAAAATTTGTAATACTTCTCCAGCACAGAGATTAATCTTTTCTGAAATTTGGAATAAAATTCAAAATTAAGCTATGTTAAAGTTAAGCCAGGAAGGGCAAAGTATTTCTTTTTATTTAGATTGCAAGCTCCTTGAGACAGAAACCTTTTGTTTGTACTTGCCTAGCATGGTCTATAAAAATAATTTATGCCTTCTTGTGAACGTCACTCAAACTGCTCAACTTTAAGGGCTAGGGGATTGAAATTGCACACGTGAAAAAACGGGTGAATATTTTATATTAAAACCCTACTCTAAAAGTTCATGTGTGTCTAGTCCTCACTGAGGAGTAGTCATTTGGTAATGTTGGTATTTACAAAATAAATAAAATTTGGCTTTTATGCATGAGCAGTTAAAATGCTTCATCACCAACGTTTTTAGCTGGATTATTGCCAGCGGCGCTAGTTGTGAAATGAAGTCTTTTGTTTTTTTTCTCCCCTACAGTGTGAACTTCAAAACCTATAGCATTGTGCACAGATCGAAATAGTTTGACCCAAGAGTCCCAAAGATTGGGTGTTTTGAGTCCTGCAGTTCATAGTATCCTAGAAATATAGGGCTGGGAGGGACCCCGAGGTCATCTAGTTGATCCCTCAGTGCTGAGGTATGGAGTGGTACAGTTCTGCTTTGTACATTTCCCTTTTTCTTTTATTTCCTTTTAAGGCAATGAATTGCAAAAGCCAGTTAATTTTAAAATTTATTATTATTTAACTATTATTTAATTTTAAATTTTTAAAAATTTCAGGTAATAAGAACGTGTTACTTAAGAAATTTAACTCATTCACATTAAACACAAAGTATTTTGGATTACTTGTTTTGCTGATATGTGGACACTTTAATGTACAGCATATACAATGTGGGTGAGTGTATATATATATATATAACACACACACACCCCCAAGCAACCGGAGTTTGGGCCCCTTGTGCATATGCATTGTGATACACTCTATAGTTATATGATTGCATACTATTTCTTTCTACAGGACCCTTTCCTCGTTCAGCGTGCTGGATCGATGGCGCTCCATTGATTAGGTATCTTCATTTTAAATGTGCGTCATCCATTATTTACTGCACACCAGCCAAACCATGCACTGAACACATGGGCTTTTTCTCAGGAGCTTTTTATGGCACTTCTCGTTGTAGCAACTGATTGTTTCACAAACATTATTACATTTATTTTTACAATTTACCTGGTGGGGAGGTGGTCTCAATATCCCCATTTTGGAGATGTTGAAGTTAGGCACAGAAAGATTAAGGATAAAATCATCAATAATATCCACTAATTTTGGGTGCCCAGCTGGAGATATCTAGTGTTTTGATTATTAAAGTTGTTAGCATTTTTATAGCACATTGTATGTTCAAAGCAGAGCTTCAATTAACTTCAGTTTCATTAATGCGATTCATTAAATTGGGCCCCACATGTCTTAAATTGGGTAGTTAGAACATACTGTAACCACTGGTGGCAAGTTTGGGGTGGGGGTGGGGTTAAGTGACTTGCCCAGCATCACACAGGATCTCTGTGGCAGAGGCAGGGATAGAATCCAGTTATCTAGAGCAGCATTCCACTGCTTAACCATGAGACTGTCCTTTCTCTTCCTGCAGTCCCCTGCTTCATTCACTACACATCTTCCAACTTCCTCAACAAATGAGGCAGGGGGCTTGCAGATAAGTCAGGTTATGCAGTGAATAAGTTATTCCTTGGGCATCATCAGTCCAATGCACAGAATGAGGCCAGGGTCCTGTGGGGAAAAAAGGTGATCATGTAACTAAAGCCTGTATCACAAGGGGAACAAATAAGAGTGCATAGGCAACCTTAATCCTGGCATTCCCTAATCTTTTAATCTATGACTGTGAAATCTTAATCTTCTTGTAGTGCAGACTTTTGTGTGTAACTTCCTACTTCTTGTTGTAAAAAACAAACAGAAGGGGAAAAAAAAACAGATTTTTCCATCATGTGGGAGTCAATATGGTTCCACATAGGTCATCAGCAGGGTTGAGAGCTTTTGATCCACAGCAGAGTCCTCTACCACTGAACTAACTGTCGTGGTAGTAGCTTGGGTTCTCCTCTATGTGGACCAGCCAGTAGAGAAGGATACGCCATATACTCTGTGGTGGAATTCACCGCTATTTGCTAGACACCCAGCGACTATGGAGACTCAGGAATCCAAAGTTCAGTTCCAGGTTCTGTAGAGAAGCGTGCTGCTCTTCTGGTTATAGACCCTTCTGCTCCTGTCACCACAGCCAGTCTCTGTGCCTCCCTACTTTCCAATCCTCATCAGCTCCTGTCTCCTGTGCTCCTCATACTTTTGCATTTAAGTCAGCCCATTTCATTCTTTTATTATGTTTGATCGTGGGGAAAAGCTTTTTGTAAGAAGTCTGACTATTGTGTTTTATATTATTAGTCTTTAGAACTCTTAAGTTCCATACATTTTGCCTTTATATATTTGCTCTTATCTTGTCTAGTCTGCCTTTTGAATCTGTCTGCTCGGTTCCTTATATTCTCTTGTATGTTCTTTTGTCTCCAAGCCAAACTCTTTCATTCTGCATTAGCGGGGCTGTGTTGTGAGCTGGCGGGGTGATTATCTGAGTGTCTGTCTCTGAGACCATTGTTTGACTACTGTTGGACTGGTGCTCATTGCAGGGACTGTTCTTGTGTATGGGTATGTCTACGCTACGGAATAAGGTTGAATTTATAGAAGTCGGTTTTTTAGAAATCGGTTTTTTATATTCGAGTGTGTGTGTCCCCACAGAAAATGCTCTAAGTGCATTAAGTGCATTAACTCGGCGGAGTGCTTCCACAGTACCGAGGCTAGAGTCGACTTCCGGAGCGTTGCACTGTGGGTGGCTATCCCACAGTTCCTGCAGTCTCCGCTGCCCATTGGAATTCTGGGTTGAGATCCCAATGCCTGATGGGGCTAAAACATTGTCGCGGGTGGTTCTGGGTACATATCGTCAGGCCCCCGTTCCCTCCCTCCCTCCCTCCGTGAAAGCAAGGGCAGACAACCATTTCGCGCCTTTTTTCCTGAGTTACCTGTGCAGATGCCATACCACGGCAAGCATGGAGCCCGCTCAGATAACCGTCACCGTATGTCTCCTGGGTGCTGGCAGACGCGGTACGGCATTGCTACACAGTAGCAGCAACCCCTTGCCTTGTGGCAGCAGACGGTGCAATACGACTGGTAGCCGTCATCGTCCTGTCCGAGGTGCTCCTGGCCACGTCGGCTGGGAGCGCCTGGGCAGACATGGGTGCAGGGACTAAATTTGGAGTGACTTGACCAGGTCATTCTCTTTAGTCCTGCAGTCAGTCCTATTGAACCGTCTTATGGTGAGCAGGCAGGCGATACGGATTGCTAGCAGTCCTATTGCACCATCTTCTGCTGAGCAGCCATGAGATGTGGATGGCATGCAGTCCTTCTGCACCGTCTGCTGCCAGCCAAAGATGTAAAAGATAGATGTGGTGGATCAAAACAAGAAATAGACCAGATTTGTTTTGTACTCATTTGCCTCCTCCCCCGTCTAGGGGACTCATTCCTCTAGGTCACACTGCAGTCACTCACAGGGAAGGTGCAGCGAGGTAAATCTAGCCATGTATCAATCAGAGGCCAGGCTAACCTCCTTGTTCCAATAAGAACAATAACTTAGGTGCACCATTTCTTATTGGAACCCTCCGTGAAGTCCTGTCTGAAATACTCCTTGATGTAAAGCCACCCCCTTTGTTGATTTTAGCTCCCTGAAGCCAACCCTGTAAGCCGTGTCATCAGTCGCCCCTCCCTCCGTCAGAGCAACGGCAGACAATCCTTCCTCCCCTTTTTTATGTGCGGACGCCATACCAAGGCAAGCATGGAGGCCGCTCAGCTCACTTTGGCAATTAGGAGCACATTCAACACCACACGCATTATCCAGCAGTATATGCAGCACCAGAACCTGGCAAAGCGATACCAGGCGAGGAGGCGACGTTAGCGCGGTCACGTGAATGATCAGGATATGGACACAGATTTCTCTGAAAGCATGGGCCCTGCCAATGCATGCATCATGGTGCTAATGGGCAGGTTCATGCTGTGGAATGCCGATTCTGGGCTCGGGAAACAAGCACAGACTGGTGGGACCGCATCGTGTTGCAGGTCTGGGATGATTCCCAGTGGCTGCGAAACTTTCGCATGGGTAAGGGCACTTTCATGGAACTTTGTGACTTGCTTTCCCCTGCCCTGAAGCGCATGAATACCAAGATGAGAGCAGCCCTCACAGTTGAGAAGCGAGGGGCGATAGCCCTGTGGAAGCTTGCAACGCCAGACAGCTACTGGTCAGTTGGGAATCAATTTGGAGTGGGCAAATCTACTGTTGGGGCTGCTGTGATGCAAGTAGCCCACGCAATCAAAGATCTGCTAATATCAAGGGTAGTGACCCTGGGAAATGTGCAGGTCATAGTGGATGGCTTTGCTGCAATGGGATTCCCTAACTGTGGTGGGG
The DNA here is from genome assembly GCF_965152235.1 of Eretmochelys imbricata. NCBI lineage: Eukaryota > Metazoa > Chordata > Testudines > Cheloniidae > Eretmochelys > Eretmochelys imbricata. The sequence continues at coordinate 251,644,419 of NC_135572.1, read as the reverse complement.
CCATAGATGGAACCCATATCCCTATCTTGGCACCGGAGCTCCAAGCCGCCGAGTACATAAACCGCAAGGGGTACTTTTCAATAGTGCTGCAAGCTCTGGTGGATCACAAGGGACGTTTCACCAACATCAACGTGGGATGGCCGGGAAAGGTACATGACGCTCGCATCTTCAGGAACTCTGGTCTGTTTCAAAAGCTGCAGGAAGGGACTTTATTCCCAGACCAGAAAATAACTGTTGGGGATGTTGAAATGCCTATATGTATCCTTGGGGACCCAGCCTACCCCTTAATGCCATGGCTCATGAAGCCGTACACAGGCAGCCTGGACAGTAGTCAGGAGCTGTTCAACTACAGGCTGAGCAAGTGCAGAATGGTGGTAGAATGTGCATTTGGACGTTTAAAGGCGCGCTGGCGCAGTTTACTGACTCGCTTAGACCTCAGTGAAACCAATATTCCCACTGTTATTACTGCTTGCTGTGTGCTCTACAATATCTGTGAGAGTAAGGGGGAGACGTTTATGGTGGGGTGGGAGGTTGAGGCAAATCGCCTGGCTGCTGGTTACGCGCAGCCAGACACCAGGGCAGTTAGAAGAGCACAGGAGGGCGCGGTACGCATCAGGGAAGCTTTGAAAACCAGTTGCATGACTGGCCAGGCTACGGTGTGAAAGTTCTGTTTGTTTCTCCTTGATGAAACCCCCCGCCCCTTGGTTCACTCTACTTCCCTGTAAGCTAACCACCCTTCCCTCCTCCCTTCGGTCACCACTTGCAGAGGCAATAAAGTCATTGTTGCTTCACATTCATGCATTCTTTATTCATTCATCACACAAATAGGGGGATGACTACCAAGGTAGCCCAGGAGGAGTGGTGGAGGAGGGAAGGAAAATGCCACACAGCACTTTAAAAGTTACAACTTTAAAATTTATTGAATGCCAGCCTTCTTTTTTTTGGGCAATCCTCTGTGGCAGAGTGGCTGGTTGGCCGGTGGCCCCCCCACCACGTTCTTGGGCGTCTGGGTGTGGAGGCTATGGAACCTGGGGAGGAGGGCGGTTGGTTACACAGGGGCTGTAGTGGCAGTCTGTGCTCCAGCTGCCTTTGCTGCAGCTCAACCATACACTGGAGCATACTGGTTTGGTCCTCCAGCAGCCTCAGCATTGAATCCTACCTCCTCTCATCACGCTGCCGCCACATTTGAACTTCAGCCCTCTCTTCAGCCCGCCACCTCTCCTCCCAGTCATTTTGTGCTTTCCTGCACTCTGACATTATTTGCCTCCACGCATTCATCTGTGCTCTGTCAGTGCGGGAGGACAGCATGAGCTCAGAGAACATTTAATCTCGAGTGCGTTTTTTTTCCTTTCTAATCTTCACTAGCCTCTGGGAAGGAGAAGATCCTGTGATCATTGAAACACATGCAGCTGGTGGAGGAAAAAAAAAGGGACAGCGGTATTTAAAAAGACACATTTTATAAAACAGTGGCTACGCTCTTTCAGGGTAAACCTTGCTGTTAACATTACATACATAGCACATGTGCTTTCGTTACAAGGTCGCATTTTGCCTCCCCCCACTGCGTGGCTACCCCCTCAACCCTCCCCCCTCCCCGTGGCTAACAGCGGGGAACATTTCTGTTTAGCCACAGGCAAACAGCCCAGCAGGAACGGGCTCCTCTGAGTGTCCCCTGAAGAAAAGCACTCTATTTCAACCAGGTGACCATGAATTATATCTCACTCTCCTGAGGATAACACAGAGAGATAAAGAACGGATGTTGTTTGAACGCCAGCAAACATACACTGCAATGCTTTGTTGTACAATGATTCCCGAGTACGTGTTACTGGCCTGGAGTGGTAAAGTGTCCTACCATGAAGGACGCAATAAGGCTGCCCTCCCCAGAAACCTTTTGTAAAGGCTTTGGGAGTACATCCAGGAGAGCCGCGAATGCCAGGGCAAAGTAATCCTTTCACATGCTTGCTTTTAAACCATGTATAGTATTTTAAAAGGTACACTCACCGGAGGTCCCTTCTCCACCTGCCGGGTCCAGGAAGCAGCCTTGGGTGGGTTCAGGGGGTACTGGCTCCAGGTCCAGGGTGAGAAACAGTTCCTGGCTGTCGGGAAAACCGGTTTCTCCGCTTGCTTGCTGTGAGCTATCTACAACCTCCTCCTCCTCATCATCATCTTCTTCGTCCCCAAAACCTGCTTCCTTGTTGCCTCCATCTCCATTGAAGGAGTCAAATAACACAGCTGGGGTAGTGGTGGCTGAACCCCCTCATCATAGAAGCGGCATGTTTGGGGTTCTGACCCAGAGCGGCCGTTCGCCTCTCTGGTTTTCTGGTAGGCTTGCCTCAGCTCCTTAAGTTTCACGCAGCACTGCTTTGGGTCCCTGTTATGGCCTCTGTCCTTCATGCCCTGGGAGATTTTGACAAAGGTTTTGGCATTTCGAAAACTGGAACAGAGTTCTGATAGCACGGATTCCTCTCCCCAAACAGCGATCAGATCCCGTACCTCCCGTTCGGTCCATGCTGGAGCTCTTTTGTGATTCTGGGACTCCATCATGGTCACCTCTGCTGATGAGCTCTGCATGGTCATCTGCAGCTTGCCACGCTGGCCAAACAGGAAATGAGATTCAAAAGTTCGCGGTTCTTTTCCTGTCTATCTGGCCAGTGCATCAGAGTTGAGAGTGCTGTCCAGAGCGGTCACAATGGAGCACTCTGGGATAGCTCCCGGAGGCCAATACCGTCGAATTGTGTCCACAGTACCCCAAATTCGAGCCGGCAAGGCCGATTTAAGCGCTAATCCACTTGTCTGGGGTGGAGTAAGGAAATCGATTTTAAGAGCCTTTTAAGTCGAAATAAAGGGCTTCATCGTGTGGACGGGTGCAGGTTTACATCGATTTAACGCTGCTAAATTCGACCTAAAGTCCTAGTGTAGACCAGGGCTAAGTGTTTATTTGAAAAGTGTGAATTGGGAGAGCTTTGTTCCAGCTGGGCCTTGAGTAGTTGATTGAAATATGAACCTGGTGAGGCTTTGAGCTGGGGCAACTGCTTCAAGCCAGCAGCCTTCTAAAAAGCTTCACCTGGTTCACACATCAATCAACCAACCAAATGAGCAGCAACCAGAAGAGAAGCAAACAGAGGGAGTTTGCCTGGGAGAGAACCCAAAGGATTTTTGCCTCTCAGGCAAACTCATGGAAAGGGAGACATGACAGCAGCAAAACAAAGACACTGGATTTCAGGGAGGCGGACTTCAACCAACTTCGAGAAATAGTAGGCAAGGTCCAATGGAAAGACCGATTAGGAAGAAAAGGAATCAAAGGGGCTTGGCAGTTCCTAAAAGATGTGATACCGGAGGCTCAACCTCAAGCTATTCCGATGCAGAGGAAAGATAAGAGCCACAGAAGACCAATGTGGCTGCGCAAAGAGCTTTTTAGCTACCTAAAAACCAGAAGGGATACATGCCTCCTTCCATCCCTTGTATGTCACTAAGGAAGTATACAAGGGAATAGCTTGAGCGCGTAGGGACAAAATCAGGAAAGCCAAGGCAAAGAAGGAGTTACAGCTGGCAAGGAATGTTAGAGACAACAAGGGCTTCTTCAGATATGTCAGACAAAGACCAGAGATAGTGTGGTTCCACTGCTCAATGGAGAAGGTGAGCTGGAATGGAAGGTGACAGGAAGGCAGAGCTGCTCTATGCCTACTTTGCTTCAGTTTTCTCACAAAAAATAACATGTGACTCGACGACGAGCGAAGTTACCATGGACCAAAGGGGTAGGGATGTAGGTCGGAATAAGTAAAGAACAGCTCAGAGATCTTCTGACCAATGTGAATGAATTCAGATCAGTGGGGCTTGACGCTGTTCACCCCAGGGTTCTAAAGGAATTAGGATTGGAAATCTCAGAGCCACTGGCAATAATATTTACAAACTCATGGATGACAGGAGAGAGGTTAAGACAGTGCCCATTTTTAAAAAGGAGGAACCTGGGAACTATAGACCAGTCAGCCTGACTTCGATACATAGGAAGCTACTGGAGCAATGTATAAAACATTTAATTTGCGAGGACATGGGCTGCAACCTGCAGCACCTCAGCAACTGGGAGAATGTAGACGGTAAAGGGGGGGCACTGGGATGGGGAGCTCCCTGCAGTCAGGGGAGCCAGGGAAATCCCCGCTACTTCAACCCACGGGGGCAGCCCCCCCAGGGAAATGCAACCCTCACAAGCACATAAGGATCCAACGTAGGGGGGAAACTCTAGGTTGTCCTGCTCAAGGGGGAGAAGCCCGCAACCCGCCCTATTAGCTGAAATAGTCTTAAAACTGAATTAGAAAAATGTGAATTTACTCATGGTTTGACATGAATTGTCTTTGGCAGAAAGCCAAAAGAGTCACTTTGGCACACATCAGGTTCTTTCTACATTTTTTTCCCCATAGCTTATGTGATCAATTGCAAACTTTGTTTTAAAACAGTTCTCACCATTGACTGAAACTTAAAGTTCTTAATACAGTAATTTTACCTCCGGTTAGGATTATTTCTTTTAATTAAATTACTTTCTGGAATTGTGACTGTCGTCTTTCAGACATCTTTGCTTCCCTTGTAGAAAAATTGGACTGGTAATAGGATCAACAGGTGGGAAAAAATGTGTAAGGGTCCAGTTTGTTGGGGGAGATGAAAGAACCACTTGTTGACAGTGAATGATTGGTTTCTGTAACACCAGTGTTGTCCAGATTAGCAGTGAACACCTTTGTGTAATGCTATAGATAATATCTAGCCCTATTCATTTTCTTTGTTGAAAAATTGAGCAGTTAATTTAGGGATAATGAACTGGGATATGATTTGCGTTATTCAGTATGTAAACACTGAATGGAGTCTTTGTATTAATGCATTTTGATACATTTGTGTTTTTTAACAGGCTGATGGTTTGGTGGATGGGGGAATACAGTGGACATAATATACCTGGACTTCAGCAAGGCTTTTGGCACAGTCCCACTGTGACATTTTCATAAGTAAGTTGGAAAACTGTGGGCTCAGCGGAACTACCACTAAGTGGATACATAAGTAGTTAAACAACCACAAACAAAGAGTAGCTATTAATGGAATGTCAGATTGGAGAGAGGTTTCAAGTGGGGTTCCACAGGGATCTGTTCTGGGCCTGTTGTTGTTGAGCATCTTTATTAATAACCTGGATGTCGGAATTGAGGGTACACTGATCAAATTTGCAGATGATACAAAGCTAAGAGAGATTGCCAACACTTTGGAGGATACAGCTAAAATTCAGAGGAATCTTGATTAAATTGGAGAACTGGGCTACAGTCAACAAAATGAAATTAAACAAGGACAAATATAAGGTGCTACACTTACGGAAGAAAAACCAAATGCACAAATACAGAAATGGGGGAAAACTGGCTTGGCAGCGGCAGCACTGCGGAAGAAGGATCTGGGAGTTGTGGATTACAATTTCAACATGAATCAGCAACGCAATGCTGTTACAAAAAAAACAAATGCAATTTTAGTTGCATCAGCAGAGGCATAGCATGCAAGTCACAGGTGGTGATAGTACCACTGTACTCAGTGCTGGGTAGGCCTCAGCTGGAGAACTGTGTCCAGTTTTAGTCACCAATGTATCGAAAAGATGTGGAGAAACTGGAAAGGATCCAGAGGTGAGCCACAAAAATGATCAAAGGGATGGAATGCAAGCCATATGAGCAAAGACTGAAGGAACTGGGTATTTTTAGTTTGAAAAAGAGGAGATTAAGAGCGATAAGATAGCGGTCTTCAAATACTTGAAAGGCTGCCATAAAAAAGATGGAGAAAAGTTGTTCTCTTGCCACAGAGGGCAGGACAAGAGGCAATGGGTTCAAACTACAACAAAACAGATTTATAGTAAATGTCAGGAAAAACTTCCTAAGTGTAACAAATGTAGGACAATGGAACAGACTGCCTACGGAGGTTGTGGAAGCTCCTTCACTGGAGACTTTCAAAAGGAGGCTGGGTATCAGACTAGATGACCCTTGCGGTCCCTTCTCTGATTCTATGCATGTAGAAGTTTGCAAATTGATTGCTTGATTATTTGCTTCATTATCTTTCCTGATACAGTTCCACATGGGAAATTATTAGTTAAATTGGAGAAGATGGGGATTACTATGAGAACTGAAAGGTGGATAAGGAACTGGTTGAAGGGGAGACTACAGTGGGTCATGCTGAAAGATGAACTCTCAAGCTGGCTGGAGGGAGCTTACTAGTGGAGTTCCTTAGGGATTGGTCTTGGGACCAGTCTTATTTAACATTTTCATTAATGACCTTGCACATAAAGTGGGAGTATGCTAATAAAATCTGTGGATGACACAAAGTTGGAAGGTGTTGCCAACATGGAGGAGGACCAGAATATCATACAAGAAGATCTGGATGACCTTGAAAACTTGAGTAATAGAAATGGGATGAAATTTAATAGTGCAAACTGCAAAGTCATGCACTTACGGACTAACAACAAGAATTTTTGCTGTAAGCTGGGGACTTATCAGTTGGAAGTAACAGAGGAAGAGACAGAAGAAGAGAGAGACCCAGGTGGAAGGTCTACACTAGAAGAGCTACATCGGTGCAGCTGCACCAATGCAGCTGTGCCAATGTAGCACATCTGGTGAAGACATTATATGCCGACGCTGACCAATGCTTAGGATGCTGTAACATGTGTTGCTCAGGAGGGTATCTTTCTCTAACTATCAACTTAACAGTTAATATAGATCTGCCCACAGGATGACTGAGCTGTGAATGTGATGCGGCTGTGAAAAAGGCTAATGTAGTCCTAGGATGCATCAGGCGAGGTATTTCCAGTTGAGACAGGGAAGTATTAGTACCATTCTACAAGGCACTGGTGAGACCTCACCTGGAATACTGTGTGCAATTCTGGTCTCTCATGTTTAAGAAAGATGAATTCAAACTGGAACAGATGCAGAAAAGGGCTACTAAGATCAGAGGAATGGAAAACCTACCTTATGAGAGGAGACTCAAAGAGCTTGGCTTGTTTAGCAGAACTAAATGAAGACAGAGGGGAGATATGACTGCTTTTCATAAATACATCAGAGGGCTAAACACCAGGGAGGGAGAGGTGGTATTTAAGTCGAGTGCCAGTGTTGACACAAGAACAAATGGATATAAACTGGCCATCAACAAGTTTAGGCTTGATATTAGATGAAGGTTTCGAACTCCCAGAGGAGTGAAGTTCTGGAAGAGCCTTCCAAGGGGAGCAGTGGGGCCAAAAAACCCAACTGGCTTCAAGACTGAGCTTGATAAGTTTATGGAGGGGCTGGAATGATGATGGCATGTAGTATCTGCATCTGCTAGTAGCAAATATCCCCAATGGTTGATGATGGGACACTAGATGGGGAGGGCTCTGAGTTACTACGGAGTGTCTGGCTGGTGGGTATTGCCCACATTCTCAGGGTCTAACTGAGCTCCATATTTGGGGTTGGGAAGGAATTTTCACCTAGGTCAGATGGGGAGAGACCCTAGAGTCATTTTGTCTTCCTCTGCAGCATGGGGTCTGGGTCACTTGCCGGTATAAATTACGGTAAGTGGTGGATTCTCTGTAGCTTGAAGTCTTTACATCATGATTTGAGGATTTCAGTAACTCAGCTAGTGATTATGGTGGGTGGGTGAGATTCTGTGGCCTGCAATGTGCAGGAGGTCAGACTACATGATCATGAAGGTCCCTTCAGGCTTTAAAGGCTGAGTCTATAATGTATTTCCCATTAAAACAATGTACTGATGGCACTCCTAACTTAGCCGGACACTGCTATCGACTTTTCATTAAATTACACATACTAGGAGAAGTAGCGGTACAACAAAGAGAGGTAACTTTTCATTCCTCTGTAGAGTTGGGGGAAGGGGAGAGGCATGCAGAGCAGTTTGTTTATATACCCAGGGATGTCTCTTGAATTCTCCTGAGAGATCTTGATGGAACTTTCATGGAGGTATCTGCAGTCCCCTGCCAAAGGTTTCTAGGGATGGCAGCTTTATTTCTTCCTCTGGAGTAGGACACTTTCCCATGCCAGTCAGCGATAACTTTGGCAAGCACCATTTGCAGTACATAGGCTAGTGGCATATGGGCCTGGGCAGTTTCAGGATGTCAGCAGCAGCTGTGCTCTGTGCCTTTGTTACCCTCAGGAGTAAGATATCAGCTAAAATCACCACTGCCTGTGGAAAATGGTGCCAGTGTTTAGTGCCAGCGCCCTGTACTCATAGCTTAATGTAACTGAGCAATTCCTTTCTCATTTCCCGTATCCCTGGTGGGTCTTATTCATCATGGCTGGAGCTGTGAGTGGTGCCGTACACAAGCACTCTGAAGCAGAAGTGTCAATAAGCATGTCTTGCTTAAAACTTTAGGGGAGCAAAGAAGAGGGTTGTGATCTGGGATTGGTCCTGCTTTGAGCAGGGGGTTGGACTAGATGATCTCCTGAGGTCCCTTCCAACCCTGATATTCTATGATTCTATGAACCGTAACTTTTGCTTTCTTGTGTGGCTATACTGACAGTGGTGTATCTGTGTTTTCTCAGTATCTGCCACTCTGGCGGTTCCCTCTCCACATCAGCAGAACATCTAAAACAGATAAGGAGGAGAAAGAAGAGGACTTGGGATTACATATTCAGTGAGATCCTGTAAGCCAGTGCTGCATCGGAGTGTGAGCAGAGGATCTGGAGTGTTGATATTTCAGACTGGGTAGAAGAAAAGAGCCGATAGGAGGCAGATCCAGGAATCCCAGAAGGAAAAGAGGAGCGTGAGTAAATAGTACCATCACCCCTTCAATCGATCAAAACCACATTCAACTGTCATTCTGCACCTGCTGAGCTGGTAGCTGAATCTTTCTTTGGTGCTGTCAAGGTGGCTGGAGTGCAGCTTCGTGAGCTGGGAGGAAAGGGATAGAAGGGGTCCCCCAGGGTCACTGTTGGCATTTCAACATTGCCAATCGTAATCTGCCGGTCGGGAAAGCAAGTCCCTGCTTGCAGCTTTCAGAACACTGCTGTGTTCTTAAAGATTACAGGTGTCCTGCACCTTCCCTGACCAACCAACGCTGTTGGTGAAGCATCACCAGTAATCCACCAAAACTTGCATAACCATAGAAAAGTAGCCCTTTCCTTTGATATACTCCAGGGCAACATGGGCTGATGCCAATATAGGGTATTCATGCTGTCTATCACTTCACTGCAGATCAGAAATCCCGTTGCTGCAAATCCATCCACTATGTCCTGCATGTGGCCAGGAGTCAGTCCTGTGTAGCAGGAGACGATTAATGGCTCTGCACACTTGCATGACAATGCCCCCCACAACCCTCCAGTGGATTTGCCAACTCTGAAATGTTTTCCCATTGACTGGTAGCAATCTGGCATTGCAAGTTTCCACAGTTTGATCACCACTTGCTTCTCTACTGTCAGTGCAGCTCTCATTCTGGTGTCCCCTATTCTGGATGGCTGGGGTGAGCTTGGCAAATACAGGATTGTGGCCTGTCACATCCAAAAATTCTACAGTCGCTGCTCTTTGTCCCAAAACTTTATTACGATGCGAGCCCTCCAGTCAGTGCTTGTTTCGTGGTCACAGAAGCAGCACTCCCCCTTCTGTAGCTGCTCCTGCTACCAACACCCTTGAATTGTTTTTTTACAGTATCGCACAGCAATCTGTTCTCCACAAAATTGACACATTCCTTGCAGATGCAGTCATTCTTGGGGTGCTGCAAATACCAGTGGATCATTCATCCTGTGCTTGCAACACTCACGTCAATAGTGCAGAATTCTGTAGGGTCCATACTTCTGACAGAGGTGCTTCTGACAGGACCATAAAAAGGGCTGTGCTGGTTCCTGGGACTTTTAAGAAAAGGCATGAAAAGTAAGGGGTATGGATGATATGGGATGGGGTGGTGCGGTGGATTCATCCTGCACTGGATGGGGAAGGGTTATCTCCACATTGTGGGCTGAGGATGCCATGCCCCCTCATACCTACTGGGCAGTAGTATAAACGGGAGCAGCTCAACTCCATCTGGGCTGACAGCCGAGGAAGAAGGATGCTCGCTGCAGGCTCTAGCCCAGGAGGTGCCAGAGGCTCCGACAACAGAAACCAGGGATGCTGACCCAGGCGGAGACTCAGATGCCGGCGGAGGCCTGGGAGAACCCAGGGTCACCAGGAGCCATCCACACCTAAGAGACAGGAGACCCCGGAGCACAACTACAAGGGATATGGTAGGAAGTAGCCGTGGAAAATTTCATCCCAGACATTTCAATTGGAAAAGTTATAAGCAACTGAAAACAAAGTCTTATTATTAGACTTGGCTGAATTCAATTTTTATTTTTTTTATAATTTTGCCACATAATATTGATATTTATTTTGAAACTTTTTAATTTTTTTTCAAGTTACATTTCCACAGTTGTACAAAATGGTGGGTGCATTAGTTAGTAATCGTTTAATGACAGTAGGCAGCTTCAAAAAACTAAAGCTTTATAACTGTTAAAACAAACTGTCAACATCACATGTCAAAATATACAGAGTAAATATCCTTAAATCAAACTCTGAGTTCTCAAGCAGCATTTGTCTTACTTTGCCTATCTGTTAGTTTCAGTTATTATTAATGGAAATATATTTTTCGTCAGTTTATGTGGGTACAGTGATGTTCAGTGTTTATCTACATTTACCAATAAAAATTAGGGCTGTCGATTAATCACAGCTAACTCATGCGATTGACTCGAAAAAATTTAATAGTGATTAAAATAATTCATTGCTATTAATCAGTTTTAATTGCACTGTTATAAACAATAGAATACCAATTAAAATTTATTAAACATTTTGGATGTTTTTCTACATTTCATATATATTGTATTCTGTGTTGTAATTGAAACCAAAGTGTATATTATTTATTATTACAAATATTTGCACTGTAAAAATGATAAACAAAAGAAATAGTATTTTTCAATTTACCTCATACAAGTACTGTAGTGCAATCTCTGTCTTGAAAGTGCAATTTACAAATGTAGAATTTTTTTTTGTTACATAACTGCACTCAAAACCAAAACAATATAAAACTTCAGAGCCTCAGTCCTACTTCTTGTTCAGCCAGTAGCTAAGACAAACAAGTTTGATTACAATTACAGGAGATAATGCTGCCCTCTCCTGTTTTACCTGCATTCTGCCATATATTTCATGTTATAGCAGTCTCGGATGATGACCCAGCACATGTTGTTCATTTTAAGAACACTTTTGCTGCCGATTTCACAAAACACAGAGAAGGTACCACTACGAGATTTCTAGAGATAGCTAATAGCACTTGACCCAAGGTTTAAGAATCGGAAGTGTCATCCAAAATCTGAGAGGGACGAGGTGTGGAGCATGATTTCAGATGTCTTAAGGGCGAAACACTCCGATGCGGAAACTACAGAACCCGAATCACCAAAGAAGAAAATCAACCTTCTGCTGGTGGCATCTGACTCAGATAATGAAAATGAACATGCGTCGATCTGCACTGCTTTGGATTGTAATAAAAAATATTTGTACTAAAAAATAAATATAAAGTGAGCACTGTACACTTTAAATTCTGTGTTGTAATTGAAATCAATATATTTGAAAATGTAGAAAACATCCAAAACTATTTAAATAAATGGTATTCTATTATTGTTTAACAGTGCTATTAATTACGATTCATTTTTTTAATCACTTGGCAGCCCTAATAAAAATCAAATCCTTCCAAGCCTGCTTACAATGGAAAGTGTTAGGTATCCTTAATTATAGTTGTTACTACCAGGTGTGTGTGTGTGTTTATAATGTATCCTCTCTTCATTACCCCAGTTTATTCTGGTATAACTCTCTGGAGTAAATGGAATTACAACAGTATAAATCTGATGGAACATGGTGGAGAGTCGGGCCCTGTGTGTGTGTGTGTGTGTGTGTTGTGTGTGTGTGTGTGTGTATAAATAAGACTAGTCGTGAACGGAGGAAAAACAAGCTGCTTGTGCGTCATGTAAAAATGACTTCTATATGGTGTATAATAGTTACTGGAGAGAAACATGATGACAAGTTTGTCAGAAACAGTGGCTGGAATGAAGCTGCTGATCTAAACAGCCTCCTCATCCTGAAGCCTAAGCAAAAATGAGAAATCCCCATGGGCATGGGGCACGGTAACGTTTACTTTTTATTTTTTATTATAATCAGATGTTGGTTGTGTTTACAATTGTTTACAACCAATCCTGGCAGACAGACTCTATTAGCACTGCCAAAGCTGATCATCTAAGCTGAGACCAGTCTGGGATTTTACTTGGGTCTGGGAGGAGAGCAATGGAGGCTCAGGCCTTTTATTCCTGGATTTTATTTTAAGATGCCCCTTCATTGCCCCCCTACCTCCCCACATTGTCTTGACCTCTGAGGCTGGGCTAAGGTCATGGGAAAGTCCATCCTTTTCCCCAAATCTAGATATGTCTAATGTTCTGGGCTGCTTGTAATGCTCCATCTTGATCTCAGGCATCAGGGAAGGAGAACTCTGAAGGGGGGAAAAAAGTACCTTCACTCTAATAGTCCTTGCTAATTCTTCTTATAGGAATTCTGTAAGCTATGTCTGCATTATGCAAGATCATCCTTCATATTCAGCTTCATAAATAAGGTTATTGACGACTCCATGAAGGATGGCAAGTTGGGGTACACTGTATCAGCAGGGATGCTTACCACATGGATATTCAGCCTTAATATGTTCTTCTAGATATTCTAAACAGAACTTGGCTTAATCTTTTATAATGTTGGTTTCAATTGCTTTCTTCTGTGATCTTCATTTCTAAGGTCTTCACTTGCCCATCATATTTCTGTCTCTTTAATAATTTACCATTATTATTTATATAGCAATGTGGGTGTGCATGGCACACAGCAATATTCCTGACCCAAAACATTTTCAGTCTCAGTGTAGGCCTTCATCCTCCAAACACTTAAGCACGCGCTTCACTTAAACACTGTAGGTGCAATCCTGACCCCACTTCAGTCAGTGGCAAAACTGCCATTGACTTTGGCAGTCAGGATTTCACCCCTTGAGTAGTTCCATTTATTTCAGTGGGGACTACCCACCGTGTATAAAGTTAGGTAAGTATGTATGTAAGGGCCTTGAGAGCGACACTCTATCTTGCTGTTCTAGCCAGTGCTCAGTACATGGTCCATATCGGATAAATCCATCACCTACAAAATTTTACAAATGCAATTTTTTAAAAAAGGGCTTCACCAAAGCCCATTTCCCTGAAAGTGAAAGAAAATCCAGTGCAGGCAGCTGAAAATAAGCAACACCACGAGCTGTTTGGAATGCTAGCATTTGTTCTCATGGTGCCACCAGAATAGCAGGTGCAATGATGCAGTAGAACATCAGGCCGCTTTTGTCAGCGGAAGTTCAGCGGGGTGCAATATGTGAATGGGCATGCTGGAGACAACTTCATCTGTTTTCTTTGGGCTAACAAACTAAACAAATGGAAGCATAGCCAGTGAGGCACACTACCATGCTGAGAAAGAGAGAGTTTGTGCTCAGTTTTTTGGGTCCCTCTATAGCAGCTAGTGGACATAGAACTAAAGGAGTAACTCCATTAACTGGTAGCAGTAGTAGGTGCTTGGTATGTTTGATGCTATCATTCCCCGTGCTATCCTAATTGATGATCCATGGTGGGTGTTGCTTGAGGTTTCCCTCAGTCCTGGTCCTTACCTTACAAATAACAAGGTTCTTCAGTGGAAAGCAAAGGAACAGAATAAGGAATAGGAAGTGTATGGACTCCGCTACTTTTTCTTTTTTTTATAGGGTTGTATGAAGTCACTGAAGAGTGGACAGGACCAACTTTGATGTCTTTTAATGCCTTTGAGAAAGAAAGACATAGGGTGAAGTTAGCAATAATCTGTCATACTAATTGTACTTGCTCTGCTGCTCATTTGCAGAAAAAAGACACAGATTTTATACTCACACTGCACATGAATTTTCTACTAGCTCCAAGTATTCATAGATTCATAGATACTGAGGTCAGAAGGGACCATTATGACCATCTAGTCTGACCTCCTGCACAATGCAGGCCACAGAATCTCACCCACCCACTCCTGCGAAAAACCTCTCACCTATGTCTGAGCTATTGAAGTCCTCAAATTGTGGTTTAAAGACTTCAAGGAGCAGAGAATCCTCCAGCAAATGACCCGTGCCCCACGCTGCAGAGGAAGGCGAAAAACCTGCAGGGCCTCTTCCAATCTGCCCTGGAGGAAAATTCCTTCCCGAACCCATATATGGTGATCAGCTAAACCCTGAGCATATGGGCAAGATTCACCAGCCAGATACTACAGAAAATTCTTTCCTGGGTAACTCAGATCCCACCCCATCTAACGTCCCATCACAGGCCATTGGGCCTATTTACCATGAATATTTAAAGATCAATTAATTACCAAAATCATGTTATCCCATCATACCATCTCCTCCATAAACTTATCGAGTTTAATCTTAAAGCCAGATAGATCTTTTGCCCCCACTGCTTCCCTTGGAAGGCTATTCCAAAACTTCACTCCTCTGATGGTTAGAAACCTTCATCTAATTTCAAGTCTAAACTTTCCAATGACCAGTTGATATCCATTTGTTCTTCTGTCCACATTGGTACTGAGCTTAAATAATTCCTCTCCCTCTCCGGTATTTATCCCTCTGATATATTTATAGAGAGCAATCATATCTCCCCTCAACCTTCTTTTAGTTAGGCTAAACAAGCCAAGCTCCTTGAGTCTCCTTTCATTGAGTATTGAGATGAAGTATTTAAAGAAAGCATTTTCCAGTAAATTGAGAACATTAAAAAATAGACTTCTAATTCTTTGGTATTCTTGTAATTTAGATATTACTTTAACTGAAGACATTTGTGACAAAGCTGTAATTGCATGATATGACTGAAACACTATGGCACTTTTATATTTAACTTGATATTCTAAATCATAATTTTATCCTGCTGAGCAGCTGTTGCATAGAAGTGTCTTTGATGCCTAAGAGTAACATGATACCTGGACACACTGACACTCCTCTAAATCTCATCTATTTTTTTTGGCCCCCACATAATTCTAAGCGAGAGGTACACTGGCACTTCATAGCTTCAGGGAAATGAAACATGGATTCAAGATACCTATTTGTTTAGTCGAGGGAAAGTTTTAATAAAATGAAAGGTAAAGTATAGGGCACCAGTGTATAGTGCCCTTAACCCTACTCCACCCCCAGTCTCATAAATGTGGACAACTAACTAGCAATATTATTAATCTGTATATTTTAACTGTAGTCTGGATCCCGGAGTGCAAGCCATTTGAATGCAGTACTGTATGTACTATATATTTCAAGTAATTTCAGTTTAAAGATTAATTTTCATGTTAATTTTCCCACTTGCATGTCTAAAGATGAGCGCACAGAGCAATGCAAAATAGGTCCACGTCTCAATTCATTTTGAATCGGAGGTCAATATTGGAGGTCAATTTAAAGATTGCCCTTCCCATTACCATCTGATGCTTTTGAAGTGAAGAGGAAGAGTCCTCTTCCCTTTTTAAAGAAGAGCTTCTTAGAGCCACTCATGGCATGGGACCCTTCTTCAGATGAGAAAGCTGAAATGGCCTGTTCTTAAAGATATAAGGTTTGTTCCACTTTCTCAGCCCCTTCACCGCTGTCCAATTTGTCTACTCTTTCACTTTCCCCTTGGCATTTTGTTTGATACTATATTCCTTGGAGCAATCCCATGTTTTCAAAACATTAAGATTTACTGGGATTTTATTTAATGTAACTAGGCTAAGCGATATAATACAAAATGAAACTCCAGTGGTTAAAACTAGGAGTGAGGACTCCTGGGGTTCTGTTCCTGGTTGTGTCAGCTATTTCCTATATGGCTATCAGCCAAGTCACGTAACCCATCTGTGCCTCAGTTTACTCAGATATCAAATGGGCATAAAATGTGCCTCATGTTTGTGAGTAGAATCGGTTAGAATTTTTTTTTTATTTTTTGCAGAAAGTTTTGACTTTGTCAAAAAAAAGTCTGAAAAAATTCAGCCAAACCCCAACATCTTTTGGCCAAAAGCTGTTGGCTGAAAACTGAAAAAAATATATTTGGAAATGCTACTGTGGTGCCTCAGGGTAGCTGTAGTTCAGTTGCCTTGAGTCACTGTTTTCCTCTATGGGCTGGACTCTCTCGCTGGACTGCATCTCCCATGTTGCACCATGTTCTCCCCCTTGCAGAGCTGTCACAGTGCATCATGGGAGATGTAGTCCAATGAGGACCCAGCTGTGCATATCAGGCAGCCAAACTATATCTCCCATGAGGCTCTGTGGTGGCATTTGAAAATCAACAGTTTTTGTTTTTTTGGCAGATGGCTGAAGACTTTTGAGTTTCCAGGTGTTCAGTTTTTCACCAAAAGTTGAAATAATTTGTCAAATGCAGGAACGTTGGAAAACAAATTAGTTTAGTCAAAATGCCAATTTTTCATTGAAGAACAATTGACAGAAATTTTTTTGACCCACATCAGTTGAGGCCTAGTTAAATACTTTGAGGCAACTCCAGCCAAGAGTGCAAGTAGTGAGTTGAGGCCTTCTAGCCCCCAGCCATTGACCCCCGCCTCTCCCCCCGAATGCAGAGGGACCTGCCTAGGGCATCTGATCCAACAGCCTGCCCCCCTCCCTCTGCCTGTAAGTCAGAGCAGTAGCAGCCAGGATGGACTTACAGGGGCTGGGCTTTGGAAAAGTCCAGGCTCTGAGCCCCTCCAAGCTCCATCCTCTACAGGACTCAAAGAATCTGGGCAGAGTCCCAGTTCTGAGAAGCTTTTTATAAATAAGGCAGCTCACATATTTCCTGTCCAATTAGTAAAGAAAAATTTGATATGTGGGTACTGGCAGCCACTTGGAGGTGAATTGTGTGTGTGTTTATGTATATGCGTAAATAAAATATTGGCAAATGAGGGAGGAAACTGCCATGGCTCATAACAACCCCTCCACCTGGTTTTTCTCTGTTTGATTTATGGATGGTTCAGACAGCTGCCGCTGCACAGGAGCCAGCAAACCGAGCTGTAAACAGGGGAGTGTGAGTGGGAGCTCTGCTGGAGGAGAAGGTATTTGTGTTTGGTTTTGTATTGGTAGTATCTGTATGTGGAGAGGCTTGTAGGAGCTTTGTGCTGGGAGAGAAGCTGAGCCCTGATTAGGGGGCGGGGCTTCTCTGACTAGGGGGCCAAAAAGGCAGCAGCCAGTCAGGCCGTGGCACAGACAGCACAGGAGCCAGCAAACAGAGCTGTAAACAGGGGAGTTTGTCTTGTGGTGCTTGTTTGGGGTTTGTTTTTGCTGTGGGGGGTGGTGTTTGGGTGTGGTTTGTGTTTCCCAGATTAACAGGGTTTAGGTGGGAAGGCGATGACAGATACAGAGGCTGCAGTGGGAGTGACTCATGTAGTGGAAGACACAATGAGGATGACTGGATGTGGAAGCTGCGGTATGTACATGATCCTGGAGGGGGCACCTGGTAAGAGTTTTGTCTGCATGAAATGCCGTCTGATAGAGCTGATGGAGGAAAAGATCCGAGGTTTGGAGATGCAGGTGGAAAGTCTGGTTGAGTTTAGGAAGGGGGTTTGAGCAGATTATGGAGCAAAGACATGAGGCATCTGAAGGGAAAAGCTCAGTCTTGCAGATGGAAGCAGGACTGGGAAATTCTGAGGGGAGACTGGGTGAGGAAAGTGGGCAGTGGAAGCATGTGACTAAAAGAACCAGGCAGAGGAAAAGACGGGCTAGTGAAGGAGAAATAGAGCTCAAGAATAGGTTTGCAGAGTTGGAAAATGAAGAAGGGGCTCAGCAGGTAATCACTGAAGATGGAAGGGCAAGGAAGAAGAGAAGACCGGCTAGTCCTATAGGAAAAGGGGAAGAGTTAATGGAGACTACACCAAATATGAGCCCCAGGAGGATACAGGATGGGTTGAAGAGGTTTACAAGGGAGAATAGGAATGGAAAGAACTTGCAGCCAGAGGGAACAGGGGATAGACTGGAGAATAGCACTTTCACCAGGAAAAGGCAGGTCTATGTGATCGGGGACTCTTTACTGAGAAGAATAGACAGGCCTGTAACCAGAGCTGATCCAGAGAATAGGAGGGTGTGCTGTCTTCCAGGTGCTACGATATGGGACGTAGACCTGAGGTTGAAAAGGATCTTAAAGGGAGTGGGAAAGAATCCCCTAATTATCCTTCATGTGGGAACAAATGATATGACTAGATTCTCGCTGGAAAGTATTAAGGGAGACTATGCTAGGCTGGGGAAGACGCTTAAGGAAATCGAGGCTCAGGTGATCTTTAGTGGGATTCTGCCTGTTCCTAGAGAAGGGCAACAAAGATGTGACAAGATTATGACTATCAACAGATGGCTTAGGCAGTGGTGCTATAAGGAGGGCTTTGGGATGTATGGCCACTGGGAGGCATTCATGGACAGAGGACAGTTCTCTCGGGATGGACTTCATCTGAGTAGGGAAGGAAATAGACTTCTAGGATGGAGGCTGGCACAACTGATTAAGAGAGCTTTAAACTAGGAATTTGGGGGAGATGGTTGGGAGATGTCCAGGTAATCTCCACACCGGATTTTAGCATTGAGAGGGAAGAAAATGAAGTAAGAGAGGATACAGCCGTGGGTAGGAGAATGTATATAAGGAGGAAGGGCAGTGTAGATACCAGTCTAATAGGTTATACTGGCTGTAGAATGACCATGCCTAATAGGGTACAGAATGTGAGTGAAGCCAAACAGCAAAAATTAAGATGTTTGTACACCAATGCGAGGAGCCTAGGTAACAAAATGGAGGAACTAGAGCTACTGGTGCAGGAAGTGAAACCAGATATAATAGGGATAACAGAAACATGGTGGAATAGTAGTCATGACTGGACTACAAGTATTGAAGGGTATGTGCTTTTTAGGAAAGACCGAAATAAAGGTAAAGGTGGTGGAGTAGCATTGTATTTAAATGATGAGGTAGAATGTAAAGAAATAAGAAACGATGGAATGGCTAAGACAGAGTCCGTCTGGGCAAAAATTACATTGGGGAAGAAAACTATTAGAGCCTCCCCTGGGATAGTGCTTGGGGTGTGCTATAGACAGCCGGGATCTAATTTGGATATGGATAGAGCCCTTTTTAATGTTTTTAATAAAGTAAATACTAATGGAAACTGTGTGATCATGGGAGACTTTAACTTCCCAGAAATAGACTGGAGGATGAGTGCTAGTAATAATAATAGGGCTCAGATTTTCCTAGATGCGATAGCTGATGGATTCCTTCATCAAGTAGTTGCTGAACCGACTAGAGGGGATGCCATTTTAGATTTGGTTTTGGTGAGTAGTGAGGACCTCATAGAAGAAATGGTTGTAGGGGATAATCTTGGCTCAAGTGATCATGAGCTAATTCAGTTCAGACTGAATGGAAGGATTAACAAAAATAAATCTGCAACTAGGGTTTTGATTTAAAAAAGGCTGACTTTCAAAAATTAAGGAAATTAGTTAGGGAAGTGGATTGGACTGAAGAATTTATGGATCTAAAGGTAGAGGAGGCCTGGGATTATTTTTAAATCAAAGCTGCAGAAGCTATCGGAAGTCTGCATCCAAGAAAGGGGAAAAAATTCATAGGCAGGAGTTGTAGACCAAGTTGGATGAGCGAGCATCTCAGAGAGATGATTAAGGAAAAGCAGAAAGCATACAGGGAGTGGAAGAAGGGAGGGATCAGCAAGGAAAGCTACCTTATTGAGGTCAGAACATGTAGGGATAAAGTGAGACAGGCTAAAAGTCAAGTAGAGTTGGACCTTGCAAAGGGAATTAAAACCAATAGTAAAAGGTTCTACAGCCATATAAATATGAAGAAAACAAAGAAAGAAGTGGGACCGCTAAACACTGAGGATGGAGTGGAGGTCAAGGATAATCTAGGCATGGCCCAATATCTAAACAAATACTTTGCCTCAGTCTTTAATAAGACTAAAGAGGATCTTAGGGATAATGGTAGCATGACAAATGGGAATGAGGATATTACCATATCTGAGGTAGAAGCGAAACTCAAACAGCTTAATGGGACTAAATCGGGGGGCCCAGATAATCTTCATCCAAGAATATTAAAGGAATTGGCACATGAAATTGCAAGCCCATTAGCAAGAATTTTTAATGAATCTGTAAACTCAGGGGTTGTACAGTATGATTGGAGAATTGCTAACATAGTTCCTATTTTTAAGAAAGGGGAAAAAAAGTGACCCAGGTAACTATAGGCCTGTTAGTTTGACATCTGTAGTATGCAAGGTCTTGGAAAAAATTTTGAAGGAGAAGGTAGTTATGGACAATGAAGTCAATGGTAAATGGGACAAAATACAACATGGTTTTACAAAAGGTAGATTGTGCCAAACCAACCTGATCTCCTTCTTTGAGAAAGTAACAGATTTTTTTAGACAAAGGAAATGCAGTGGATCTAATTTACCTAGATTTCAGTAAGGTGTTTGATACCGTGCCACATGGGGAGTTATTAGTTAAATTGGAAAAGATGGGGATCAATAGGAAAATTAAAAGATGAATAAGGAATTGATTAAAGGGGAGACTACAATGGGTCCTACTGAAAGGTGAGCTGTCAGGCTGGAGGGAGGTTACCAGTGGAGTTCCTCAAGGAACGGTTTTGGGACCAATCTTATTTAATCTTTTTATTACTGACCTCGGCACAAAAAGTGGTAGTGTGCTAATAAAGTTTGCAGATAATACAAAGCTGGGAGGTACTGCCAATTTAGAGAAGGACAGGGATATCCTACAGGAGGATCTGGATGACCTTGTAAACTGGAGTAATAGTAATAGGATGAAATTTAATAGTGAGAAGTGTAAGGTCATGCATTTAGGGATTAATAACAAGACTTTTAGTTATAAGCTGGGGACGCATCAATTAGAAGTAACGGAGGAGGAGAAGGACTTGGAGTATTGGTTGATCATAGGATGACTATGAGCCGCCAATGTGATATGGCCGTAAAAAAAGCTAATGCGGTCTTGGGATGCATCAGGAGAGGTATTTCCAGTAGGGATAAGGAGGTTTTAGTACTGTTATACAAGGCACTGGTGAGACCTCACCTGGAATACTGTGTGCAGTTCTAGTCTCCCATGTTTAAGAAGGATGACTTCAAACTGGAACAGGTACAGAGAAGGGCTACTAGGATGATCCGAGGAATGGAAAACTTGTCTTATGAAAGGAGACTCAAGGAGCTTGGCTTGTTTAGCCTAACTAAAAGAAGGTTGAGGGGAGATATGATTGCTCTCTATAAATATATCAGAGGGATAAATACCGGAGAGGGAGAGGAATTATTTAAGCTCAGTACCAATGTGGACAGAAGAACAAATGGATATCAACTGGTCATTGGAAAGTTTAGACTTGAAATTAGACGAAGGTTTCTAACCATCAGAGGAGTGAAGTTTTGGAATAGCCTTCCAAGGGAAGCGGTAGGAGCAAAAGATCTATCTGGCTTTAAGATTAAACTTGATAAGTTTATGGAAGAGATGGTATGATGGGATAACATGGTATTGGTAATTAAATATTCATGGTAAATAGGCCCAATGGCCTGTGATGGGATATTAGATGGGGTGGGATCTGAGTTACCCAGGAAAGAATTTTCTGTAGTATCTGGCTGGTGAATCTTGCCCATATGCTCAGGGTTTAGCTGATCGCCATATTTGGGGTCGGGAAGGAATTTTCCTCCAGGGCAGATTGGAAGAGGCCCTGCAGGTTTTTCGCCTTCCTCTGTCGCATGGGGCACGGGTCACTTGCTGGAGGATTCTCTGCTCCTTGAAGTCTTTTTAAACCACAATTTGAGGACTTCAATAGCTCAGACATAGGTGAGAGGTTTTTCGCAGGAGTGGCGGTGAAATTCTGTGGCCTGCTTTGTGCAGGAGGTCGGACTAGATGATCATAATGGTCCCTTCAGACCTAAAAATCTATGAATGAAATATTGTCCCCTTGAACAGCCTGGTAGTTCCTGGGGCAACACAACTACATGCTGCACCTTGCTCAGGGCTTCTGGCAAAGCTACAGTTTAGCCTGAGTTGGCTCTGAGTTTAGGGAAAAGAGGGTTTTGTGCCCATGGACTAGGTTGTTGTGTTTTGTGATAGGACCTCCAATGTGCTTGGCACTGCCATAACATAGAAAGAGATACAGACCAGGTCCCAAAGAGTTCACAGCTGGAAGAGACAAGTGATGAAGGAAGGGAAAAGACTAAAACACTACATCAAGGAGGCATTTAAATAAATATCAACTATTGCCAGAGGGACCTCTACTGAGCCAATGAGCTAATTTATTGCCAGCATCATGGTACAACTGAATCTTGAGGAGGGATATGAAAGAAGAGAGGGTGGTGACCTTACTAGTCACATGAGGGAAGGGGCGAGATTGAAGATGGTGCAGAGACATTTGCTGAGAAGACAAAAAAAGCTGATTGAGGCTGGCAACATTAGCAAGCTGAGGGATACATAATGAGGCAAGAGTGAATAAGTAGGAATAGGCAGAGTTATTAAGGGATTTGAAGATGGGGACAAGAAAGGAGACCTTGACAAGGTTAAAAATGGGGAGCTAAAAGAGGGATTCAAAATGGGGGGAATATGATCAGGCTGACAGACAAGGAAGATTATTTTAACAACTAAATAAAACAATGGCTACCCAGTGAAGAAGGCTACTAATGGAATGATGCAGACTTTATTGCAGAAATGTGTAGCAAAATAATTTCATTCCAGGCATGATTTATTTACAGGATCTGGGCAGAATCCCAGTTCTGAGTAGCTTTTTATAAATGAGGCAGCTCACATACTGCCTGTCCAATTAGTAAAGAGATATTTGAGGACATATAGTATGTGGGTACTGGCAGCCACTTGGGGGTGAACTGTGTGTGTGTGTTTATGTATATGTGTAAATAAAATATTGGCAAATGAGGGAGGAAACTGCCTTGGCTCATAACAACCCCTCCACCTGGTTTTCTCTGTTATTTGATTTACAAATAGTCCAGGAATGAAATGTTAGCTCCTTGAACAGCTGTCCTGCTTTAATGCCTTGTTGTGCTGGGAACTTCATCAATATTCATAAGGACTGGAGAGAAAACAAATTCCCGTAAACAGAGGCCACTTCATGGCTTGGAGTCAACACTCATATTGGCAGCAAGGCCAGCTCCTTTGCCACTTGGAGTCACACTTGATGCTAATGCAGGAAATCTGCACTGCCAGTGAAGTGCCTAATTCTGTACTTAGCCTGGGGGGAGGTGGCAGGAATGCTGATGGCTGGAGGGATTCAGATGAGATGCTGTGACCAAACTTATCACCTCAAAACAGGAGCAGAAGAAGCTCTAGACACCTTGTCTTGGCTTGTTTAGCCCAACCAAAAGAAGGCTGAGGGGAGATATGATTGCTGTCTATAAATAGATCAGAGCAATCATTATCATGGAGAGAGAGTTACTTAAGTTAAACACCAATGTGGAAACAAGACCAAATGACTATAAACTGGCTATCAGCAAGTTTAGGCTCAAATTAGGTGAAGGTTTCTAACTATCAGAGGAGTGAAGTTCTGTAACAGCCTTCCAAGGGGAGCAGTGGGGGCAAAAAACCTAACTGGCTTCAAGACTGAGCTTGATAAGTTGGTGGAGGGGATGGTATGATGGGACTGCCTACAATGGCATGTGGCAGATTTCTGACTGCTATTAGCAAATATCCCCAATGGCTGGTGATGGGACAGTAGATGTGGAGGGTTCCGAGTTACTACAGAGAATTCTTTCCCAGGTGTCTGGCTGGTGGGTCTTGCCCACGTGCTCAGGGTCTAACTGATCTCCATATTTGGGGTTGGGAAAGAATTTTCCCTTGGGTCACATTGTAGAGACCTGGGGGTGGGGGGGGGGTTGCCTTACCTTTGTAGCACGGGGCACGGGTCAGTTGCAGATTTAAACTAGTGTAAATGGTGAATTCTCTTAACTTGAAATCTTTAAACCATGATTTGAGGACTTCAGTAACTCAGGCAGAGGTTATGGGTCTATTACAGGAATGGGTAGGTGAGGTTCTGTGGCCTGCAATGTGCAGGAGGTCAGACTAGATGATTACGATGGTCTCTTCTGGTCTTAAAGTCTATGGGACACTTCTCAGGGTTTGCATGCTTGCAGGGTAATGGCATCTGTTGGAAACAGAGCATTGCTGTGAATAGCATACTGGTATGTCTGGTTCCTTGGAGGTGGAAACACTCCGAAGTTATGTGAATGTAATGTTTTTGCAAGGTGCTAGCTTGACAAGACTGATTGTCATTTACACAAAGGCCCCTTTACGCTGTTCTGGCTCCATAAAGTGGCCTTATGGTTGGTATAAATTACATTACATGTACCCTACTTTAAGGCCTGTTTTATTGCCAGAATGAGGTAAAGAGGCCTTAGTGCAAATGAGAAGTGCTGAAATCCTATTTTCAAAAGGACCTAAGACACACAGGCCCCTTCAATGAGGTTTAGGGTTTAAGTGATTTAGGTCCTTTTGAAAAGGGGATTTAGGCTCTTACATCACTTTGGTGTTTTACTCCAGGTCCTTAAGTCTTCTGTTCACCAGCACTGGCCAAGAAAGAAGCAGTGCCAGGTTCCTCTGCACTATCTTGTCATTGCACATGTGTATTGATTTGGAGTAACTGGTATTAGGTTAGGCTCCTGTTCAGTCCTTAGCCTTTCTGTTGATTGCCAACAAGGGTGACAGTGATGGTGGTGGATTTTGTGATGTGGGCATCTATTTATGAACAACTGCGTTTAGACCACCAACTCATCTCACAGACTAACACACGGTCATCAGACATTGGTGATCCCTGATCACTATTGCAAATCAATAAGAGTTCCATTCATACCACACTCAGGTGGAACTGTAGGACTCATCTTTTCAACAGAGCATTCACCAGATAACCAGCCCAGAAGTAGACATTGCACTACACTCAGAGGTAAAACCTATGATTAAACCAAGAGCAGGAGAAAGAATTGACAGTTCTCAATGTTTTATATTCAAAAGCAGCATTGAATGTTCTCTGGCCATGTTGCTAAGATGGACAAAAATACCACAGCACACCATGCTTTCAAACTCTCTATTGATACACAAAGGGGTGCATATCTATCTGGGGCCACCTGTGGGGCCACCCCAGAGACTGGTGGATTCACAGGAGTGAGCAAGATCTGGGAACTTCACTACACATCTGCTGTGATGCCATCAACTGTGGTCACTCTGGCTGGTGCAATGGTCTTTAGTAGACTACACGTTTGATGATGATTGATGTTTCTGTAATCCACGTACAGTGAGACGGTACAGTGGTGGCAGGTTCTTCAGATAATAAATACTTACCTAGCTAGATTCAAACCACTAACAGGTTCTCTACGGTACCAGTAATATCCTAAGCAATCTAATTCCCTTTAGTTCAATATTCTACCAGAATGGATTTATATTTCCATAAATGTGGAGAGAAAAAATGGAAATGAAAAGCAAAAAAGAGGAATGGATGGATTTGCTGTATTTTCTTAACCAGAGCTATGAGATGCTCAGCAGTATCATTTTGCAGGGGGTTGTGAAAGCTTCCCTCCCTGCCCCCAGTTTTAATCTGAATGAAGGTTTGCCTCTTTCTCTCAATGCCCCAAGCCTGGCTTAGAGTTTTGGGTTTAAAGTGAAACTGAATCAAAGCTGTTGAGTTTTACCAGATTTCATGTTATAAATTTGACCTGGTTTTGATGTGTAATCAATCACAAACTGGCCCAAGTTCACTCAAAAGTTTAGCAAACATTTCCGTGAGCCTTGTTTATGTTTAAAATTTATAGTGACACCTGAAACCAGGTGCTTGCCATAGTGTCCTGGGGTTTGTAATTAGTTGTCAACACAGCTTTATTTTGATGGGGCCTCTTGTATTGTTTTGTCAAGAGTACTAGACATCTTGTATTGGCAGTTTCTCCCAGAAACATAAGAAGGGGATACCAGGAACTGCTCTTCTTCTGTAAGTGCCTGATCTAGTTCCCACTGAAATCTATGGGAGGCTTTCCACTGATTTCGGTAAAGTTGGATTGTACCTGTACAAAGGGTAGTGATCTGGTTTAATAATGATGATAACAAGTTAGTTATGGGTTTGATGTAGGAATCACTTGGTGAAATGCTGAGGCCTGGGTTATGCAGGAAGTCAGGCTAGATGATCATAATGACCTTAAAATCTATGCATCTATGAAAAGCCCAGATACATAGCTAGCTAAGTATTTCAGATCAAGAAGTGGAATTACTTGTTTTAAAGAGGCTCATGAGCGTGCAAAGAAACAACACTTCTGCTTTAGGTTCTTGTTCCTAGATAACCAACATACAGATCCTGAATTTTATGTTATGTTGGAAAAAATGACCAATTATGAATCCATTGCCATCAATTTGTTTCAATAGCAAAAATAAAGGGAAAAGGGGGAGAAAATGTTGTATTTTTTTTTATTGAAAAATAGCTGATATTTCTATAAATGTAGCCAGAGCTGTGTAGGCAATAATTACATGCCTGATATTTTTGCTTTTACCAAGAATGATTGCTTTATTTTTCAGCTGAAATGCTACTATAATATAAAATAAAAGACCAATTAATTTCTTCATGATTGACCTAATTGAAACTGGTTTCAGAGTAGCAGCCGTGTTAGTCTATATCCGCAAAAAGAACAGGAGGACTTGTGGCACCTTAGAGACTAACAAATTTATTTGAGCATAAGCTTTCGTGAGCTACAGCTCAGCTTATGCTCAAATAAATTTGTTAGTCTCTAAAGTGCCACAAGTACTCCGGTTCTTTTTGCTAATTGAAACAGTATTCCTGTTGCTTGCGGCTTACGTCCTTCTCTTCTTATAATTATTGCCAGTTACTAAAAACATGGGATCCCAACAGTTGGCATCCACAGGATGAAGGACAGTAGGAGGAGGAGAAAAATCTGCTGAGGTTACACCTAAAAGCAACATATTTAAACCTTGGTCTTGTTAGCTTTTGCAAGAAGTTCAACACCAAAAACCTGCCATCATTAAAGGTGGGCAGCCTTGCCTGGTGTGGGATCCCTTGCCTTTTAAAACACATTCAGATAATTATTCCATCTTCATTAATTTTCTGCCAGTACAATGACTCTGCAGGAAGCCAGCCTGGAAAATGAAGAGCTTTGTGGTGGTTAGGTTTCAACCATAGCATTGTTTGCATTACTTGCAATGTTAAAGCTCAATGTCCACAAGGGATATACCGTAATAGCAAAACACCATTACAGACTACAGTGCATTTTATAAGGATTCCTAATGGTCTCTTGTAATATTTTCATGTAATCTCAGTTTCCCATTTGTTAAATCATCGTTTTCCATCTATGACATCCAACGAGAACTGAGCAGAATCTTTAATTTGTTTGCACTAACCTTAGTGAACTCATTACTAA
This sequence comes from Eretmochelys imbricata, assembly GCF_965152235.1. Classification (NCBI taxonomy): domain Eukaryota; kingdom Metazoa; phylum Chordata; order Testudines; family Cheloniidae; genus Eretmochelys; species Eretmochelys imbricata. The sequence continues at coordinate 251,617,017 of NC_135572.1, read as the reverse complement.
CGTTGAAAAAATAAATCACCAGTACAAAGCTATGCAAAAATAATGTAGTAGTATTCCAGGGCCACAATCAAAGCTACATAATAACTGTTAATTAAAATGTTATGGTCCCCATTTTAGAAGAAAGGAGTTCTGTCTGCCTTTGTATATCACTCACTTTGTATGTATGCATTTCTGAATTATCTGTTCTTTAGCATTACTGAGCAGGGGCTTATTTTGTCTGGCATGAGATAGTTTGAGAAGAAATAGCAGGTTCAACATCTATGGGTGTTTGAAATGAGATGTCTTCATGCAATAAAAATCCATCCATCACAAAGGGACAGATTGACTTTCCTTCTAATGCTTTTCATTTCACAAAGTTTGTGATGTTGCTGACAAAATCCAGGAAGCCCAGTTTCATTGGTTTGGACACATACAGAGGAGGAACTAAGAGGACCTGGTGAAGACAGCATGGTAGGAGAAGGCGGTAGGAAAGGGATCCCAAGGAAAGCCAAGGAAGTGATGGATGGATTGCATCCAAGAAGACAGTAAACAGATGGACCTTAGTACTGCCCTTGACAGACAGAGATGGGTGATGGTTACACGATAACCCAACCCAAGGTGATCATAGAATCATAGAATATCAAGGGTTGGAAGGGACCTCAGGAGGTCATCTAGTCCAACCCCCTGCTCAAAGCAGGACCAATCCCCATTTTTTGCCCCAATTTTTGTGATGGGATAAGGGGAAGAAAAAGAAGGTACATGGGTGAAATAGTAGCAGCTGTAACTTGCTGTTCATTTGACCAAATATTGCATGGCTGGGTGGGTTGTTTCAGGATGACCCAGATGTTGTGATTCTCCTTGGAGCTGTATTCAGTGTAATTGTTAGTTCTCATTTTTTTCCAAGGATTTTAGTGGCAAAGTGCAGATATGTTATCATGTGTGCAAAGCAGGAGCCACTTTATAAATGCAGAGAAAGTCATTTTAAAAAGCATATTCAGAAAGATAAGTGGAAATGAATGGAACCCCCTCCATTCTTTTAAAACCTGTGAGTACAGTGTTGGTTTAGGATTTAATGTATAATTAACCCTTTGCACGTTCCTCATTAAAAGTGGGTTAATACAGGATGCAACCTGGTTCTTCTGTTGGTAAATATAAATATAAATATTTATCTTGATGAGTTGTACATATGTGGTACCTTATTCCTGAAGTGTAATGTTAAAACTGGACACTAGAGAGCTCCTTGTATCAAATACATGTCACCAGTGCGTGGACAGAATCCTTGAGATGTGCAGTTCACGCATTCCTCTTTCAGTTAAACAGCCAAAATGGCTTTACTTTTTTATTATTTTTATATAAGAAAAATTAATATTTTTGGGGAAGCCACAGTTTTATGGTCAGATGAATAGTTGCAATTGTAAGAAAACTGCAGTTTTACAAGAGTCATAATCTGAGAATTCATTAGATAATTTGAGAGAGAGCACTGAGAAAATCAAATGTACTGCGGCTGCTCGTCTGGAAATTATAGTTAGGTTTTATTATACATATACACATACACACACACACACACTGTGGTTTGTTATTATTGTATGTTTATAAACATATATGGAGTCACATGTATAATCTTGTACTCCCAATGTGTTTAAATTGTCAGGTTATAGCTACAGATGCAGGATGAATTCTAAATAGCTTCTCTGCAGTCACTTTGCTGATAACCTTATGCCTTACAACACATAAGCTATTGCTAAACATTACTCTATTAGCAACTGATAAAGCAAGATGAATACTGGGCCTGTATTTTTCAGTAGCTGGATTTGCACTAATAATTCTTCCAGCTGCTTTTAGATGATCAATCATTTATATAAAAACCAAACAAGATCTCCTATGCTGTCACAAAAAAAGAAAAGGAGGACTTGTGGCACCTTAGAGACTAATCAATTTACTTGAGCATAAGCTTTCGTGAGCTACATGCTCAAATAAATTGGTTAGTCTCTAAGGTGCCACAAGTCCTCCTTTTCTTTTTGCGAATACAGACTAACACGGCTGCTCCTCTGAAACCTGTCATTATGCTGTCACCATAAGGGCATTAATATCTGCTTCTCAAACACTGGTATGTGCAGCACCAGTTGTGTTGCGAGATGCTTTAGTGTTTTAACTATCTAGTCTTCCCGTTTAGGGATCTTATTTTAGGGCTTGTCTGGGGACAGTCCTATCTTGTGCTCCATAGAGGGAGGAAAGGTATAAAGGTTATTCCCACCCCTTCTTTCTTGTGCCCCTGCACCGAGATTAGCCACAAAGACTGGGAGAGCCTAGCATTGCTAGAAACCCCAAATTGATGGGGGAAAGTCATGGGCCCGCTCTCCTCCGGCACCACCTCGTGAAGCTCAATCACTGTAGAGAAGTATGCTGCCTCCAGTGAAAGGGTGTAACAGTGCCCGCTGCTGAATGCACTCCCACAAGCACTGTGCCTACCCCTGGCACATTGCCTCCAGAGACCTTCACCAGGGCTGCACACCTGTGGGCACATGCACCCCCCACTTTCCCCAGTGTGGACTGTGACTCAAAAGCCACAAAGGAATTCATAATGGATAACTTCTGTGGTGTGCACAGTGCTGCCCCTCACTAGCCCAGCTGTGTATGCTCTGAGGAAGGATGGCCTCGTGGTTTGGGAAAAGGACTCAGGAAATCTCGTTTCAATTTCTGGCTGTCCCACAGATTTCCCATGGCAAGTCACTTAATATCTCTGTGGCTCAGGTCCCCATCAGTAAAATGGAGATAATAATCCTTCCTTTCTCCCACCTTGTCTGTGGTGTCCATTTAAACTAAGCTTTTGGGGGCAAGGGATTCTGTCTTGCTATGTGTAGCTATAATGTCTAGCACAATGGGACTCTAATATCAGTGCGGGCCTCTACATGCTTCAGGAATAAAATTAATAAGGATAAGATTGGGGCCTGGTGCACCCCAAGTTCCATTGTAACTTAGCATGTGCACCATTGAAAAGGAGGCAACAGGACTGGTTGGTACAGCTGAGGTCTTAGTCTGGTGAACTGGCATAGTTGCCAGAAAAGGTTGACAATGATTCATGTATACTGATATTCCAGTATCTCATTTTCCGCTGGATGGATCTGTTCTTCATGAATTTTGATGTGACAAAAATCTCAGGTTGCTACTATGAATCCTCTTGAGAAAGCACATCAGTCTGAAAGTATTTAGATGTGGATCTGCAGGATGATGGTTTTGTAAGGAGCCATGATCTGGGTCAGTTTTACCTGGAAAGCCAGAGAAATAACATTTTGAGTTTTGAAGAAGCCTTCTTTCAGGGCAGTCTGGATACAATGAATGGCAGCAAGATGAAATATGATGACATTACCTCCTCTTTAGTTAGTTTCCAAATGGGACAATAATAGCAGAAAGCCTGACAATAATGGCAGGCTTACTTTGTTTTCTTCAACCCACAGTGCTTTGAGAACACATTGCTTCAAGATACAGAACAACTTCCAGCAGGGAAAAGCTCAGTGCTGCTCCAGCTGGATTATTTAAGGGGGGAAGCCTCTTTTGATTAATCTGAAATAGCTGCTTCTTATATGCCATAAGAGTCCCTGTCTGAGCCTTGACTGTGCCCATATGCAGCCTATGTGCATTCACACACACAGCAAGTCAGCTGAGTGGCAGTCATCCACATTCTTCCTAATTGATCTTATGCTATCTCTTCTACTTGCACGTGGGAATTCTCTTAATGATAGAAACAGCAACAGAATTCAGTGTTAATTTGCTAAACTATGGCATTCACAAAGCTAACAAAATTACAAAATATGCTAGAGACAGGGCTAACATGTATCTTATAAAACCTTGGCTTTTCCTAGCAGCAAGCTCTTGGAAAATTTCCATTTTATTGTTTCTAGCCACTGGAGGTTCATATTACCCCAGGACAAATCTGGAAACATATTGTCATCCATCCATCAGTTAGTTTTACAGCATGATAACCGTCTGAGACATTAAAAGCAATTTAAACACACTGAAAATTTTAACAGAATTCTCTTAAGTCAGTTCTCAGAATGCCTGATGAAGGGAATGGTGCGAGGCCCGCAGAAAGGCAATGCGGGAGAAATGTGGATCACAAGATTTTACAGAGGAAATTAAAACACAGCTCCTGTCAGGTCACTTTCCATAAGCCATTCTTTTTGCCACAGCATTTGAGACCATGTGACACACTGAAGAATTAAAATGCTAGCTATGGCAATACACTAGGGTGTTTTTGGGTCCCTTGCTAACTACATTTCAGTTCATCTGTCCAGAAAGTAAATCATTTGGAAAGTATCCAAGGCCTTCACAGCTGAATAACTCTCTGGAAACTACATATATAAATATAATAACACTGCCAATTTAGCTGACAGATGTAGTTATTTCAGTGAGACAGTGCCATGGAGTCTTCTGACCCGCCCTTCTCCAAATCCTCCTGCTATTGCTTTATTTATTTCCCCAAAATATATTGGGATGTGATTTTACGAAAAATGTCTCATTTAATCTCTCATTTATTTATCTGTATCTAACGGGTCTTGATGGATGGACTATTCTTTTCCCAAGACATAATCCACTGTCAAGTCTGACTAATAACAGTTTATGGACTGGTAGTGAACATAAACAGTCTCAGTGACATGAATACAAACTCGGCAGTTCGGTTTACTACAATTGAGAATGGATTAATTTCCCATGGCAGACACCAGCCTCATGCCATGAAGACTAACCCAGTCTTTACGATTTCATGTTCCTGGTAATGGTTAAACTTCCTAAATATGGAGTTAAGGAGAGATGGATCCATCCTGCAAAGCACAGATCTGGATCTGAACTTCCCTAAAGATTGAGGATGTTTGAATTGTTTTTTGTTAAACCCATCTCTAGCACTAACACATATGCAATAATTTGAGAGAGACCCTATGTTATTCTGTAAAGGCTCTTATTACTGTGCTCATCACTGTTGTATCCAAACACCTTCCAATAGCGCATTAAGTGGGTTAATAACATCTCTCACATGTGGTTCATTCTTTCTCTCATTCTCTCCCCTGGGGGAGAATTGTGTTCAGTGGTGTGTCTTGGTTTGGAAGAGTTATTTTATTTTTCTGTGTACATGTTGTACTGTGTTTCTATTAAAGATGGCAGGTCAAAGAGGTGCACCTTGCACTTGGGATGGAAGGTGGTGAGGTTTGTTTTGGTCCTTTGTTTGTGTTGGAATTCGTTCCTCAGTCGGGATGCTCCCAAGAAAGCTCTGTCTCATGCACACAGATGAGCTTTACCCTTGTGGTAGAAAGTTCTGTTGTGCTTGAGGAGTGGAGTTGTCGACCATGGTCCTTATCCTGGAGCTTTAGATGGCCTTCTAGGTATCCTGGGCCCAGGCCATTGAGAACCTTGAAGATAAGGACCAAGACCTTGCCCTTAATTTGACATTTTATGGGAAGCCAGTGTAGAGAGCAGAAGATGGGTCTGATCTGCTTTGTAGCCCATGTTGTGGAAGAAATGTGCTGCAGTGTTCTGTACTAGTTGGAGTTTCCTAAGCACTGATGACTTCATGCCCAGGTATAGAGCATTGCCACAGTCCAAAAGCGAGGTAATGCGTATAATCAAGACCAGGTCGTCATCTACCAGGATGGGATGGTGTCTCCTAACCAACCAGAGATGGTAGAAAGTATTATTTATAGATGCTGCTACATGAGAGCTTAGTGTCCACGAGGAACCTTGGAGCACTGCTAAACTATGGACTGAACTGACCACTTATGTTCTTTAGTTCTCCAGAGATCTTCCGGGTCCCTACCCTAATGACTTGTGTGTGCCCTGAGGATATTTTTCAGGTGAACCTTGGCTGATTTTTGGTTTGGGGCACAAGGTGTATGAAGTTTTATGGGCCTGAAACCAGACAAATCTTAGTAATTTTGAGGTTTAATTTTGTTTGAACTCAGGATGAAATTCAGAGGGTGTGAAGTCTTACAGACTGAATCTGGGGAAAATTGGTTTGGAAACAGACAGGAAATGAAGTGGGGTGAGATACCTGAATGGAGGAGGGTCAGACAGAGTAGATGTGGGAGACTGACCAACTTGTCTAGTGATTGTGTCTCCAAGACCAGAACCAACCTTGGTCACTCAGTCCCTATTAGCAGGGAGAGTCAAAATGCTGAACTCCTAAGCATGTACTCAGCCCTGGAGAAAAAACTTGTGAAAGACCTTATGTATCTCTGGGTACATTTACACTGGAACAACAAAAACAAAACCATGGCAGCAAGTCTTAGAGCCCTGGTGAACTGACGTGGGCTCGAGCTGTGGGGCTCCAAAGAGCAGTGTAGATGTTTGGGCTTAGGCTGGAGCCTGGGCTCCAAGATCCTCCCTCCTTACCAGGTTTCAGATCCTGTGATCCAGGCTAAGCCTAAAAGTCTACACCTCTCTCTTTTGCTTGGCAGTTTGAGCCCAAGTCAGTTGACCAAGGCTCTGAGACTTGCTGCTGCAGGGTGTTTGGTTTTTTTTTTTTGCTGTGTAGAAGTAGTACCCTCTCAGGCCAAATGAGTGCTTGTCCGTATGAGGATAAAAGGTTATAAGACAGTGTTAGTCAAGGCTATTTCTAGCTCTAGTATACCCACAGAGCAAATTGTATTATAATTTTCTGGTCAACGTAAACCCTATGGGAGTATGGATAAGCCTTGAAGGACCAGCATCACTGAACTGTGGAGGGAGCCCCACTCATGGGTGGCGAGTTCTATGGGCCTGTGGTGCCCAGGGACCAGGAATATTCCTTACCCAGGGGTCCGGCTCCCGTAAAGTTTCCCACCTGCCCACCCCCGCCCTGCAGGCTGTCCCTGCCCCTGCAGCCAATGGGAAGCTGCAGGGGCGGTGCCTGGGGACAGCAGCATGTGGAGACCACTGGCCTGCCACGCCTAGGAGCCGCTGCCGGAGGGGGTGCCTCAGGTAAGCATCGAACCCCCCCCATCCACTTCCAGAGCCTGCACCCACACCTCCTCCCCACACACCCCCTCTGGCCCCCAAATTTCCTCCTGCACCCCCACCCCCCAAACTCCCTCCCAGAGCCTGCACCCCTCACCTCCTCCTCCACTCCCACCTCCTGCACTCCAGACGCCCTCCCCCACCCAAACTCCTTCCCAGAGCCTTAGGCAGGTCTGGGGCAGAGGAGAGTTTGCGGTGGGGGGGGGGTTCTGGGTGTTCTGCTCACCAAAATTTCTACAGACCTGCTGCCCCTGGCCCCACTTATCTTGGCTCAGCCAGAAAGAGGGTCACTATGATGTATGGCCTGTGGGGCCTAGGTAGAGAGAAAATTGTAGGGCTCTCAGAAGACATCCAACTTCTTCCTTCTGCTCCTACACTCCCTAATCCACTGAACTGGAACACGTTGTGCTGAATAAAATTGATTGCTTATATGTTGCTACTTTCATTTTGGCCCAATGTGCAGCTGCCCAGATAAATTACATGCACAACTGCATACAGTGGCTGGGTTGCAGTTTTGATACATTATAGTTTGTTTACTTTAGATGCTGTGTGAAAAACTTTATTGCTTTAATTTTAACTGATCTGTTGGCTTCCAGCAAATCTCTCAAATACTTAGTGAAAACAAGCAGCAGCACATGGTAATGTTTGCAGAGGGAAAGCAGACACAAGTAGAGCTCTCCAACTAATGTAGCATTGGAATTGGGTTCAGCTGTTGTAACTGTGCCTGAAAACTTTTTAAAAATCTTTGTTTTGGCTATGATTGATTCAGTCCGTGCATGTTGGTGTCAGAGGACTTGCAGCAAGGATCATATGGTGAAGCAGGGAGGCTGGCTGATCTGGTGTACCTGGGACGTTTGTGCAACATAAACAGTGGAGACTGAGTGTTGTAAAGGAAGACCATGTATGCTTGCAAAAATAAAAGCTAAACAAAAAACAAAACAAAACAAAAAAAAAAAGGAATATGAAAAGAAATATACCAAGTTCCTTGCTCAGTAGCTTGTAAGGAAAGTTTTACTCATATTGCAATGATACTTTATAGCTTATTCTGCACTGTGAGTTGTAGTATTTTTACTAAAATTTACTCCAGCTGTTCTTAATCACAGAGATGTGAATAACTTTATTACATTGAGAAGTGTATGGCAGAAAAACCTGACTGCATTTGGTGCTGATTTGTTCATTAATAACTTTATGACATACAAATATATATTTTGTTGAAACTTGCATCATTGATAGTTGATTGAGTGATATATTTTACTGTGATAACATTGTGCTTCCTTGATAACCAGAGAATAAATGTACACCATCTCTGTAGGCTTCAGTTCAATAGCCGCTATGGATGATGCAAGATCTTCTGCGTAATTCAAAACAACTTCTGAAGAGAAAACTGTTACCAAGTTCCAGGTCAAAGATGCCTGCACAACAAAACCAACTAAGTCCAAGTAGATAAGATCAGGGTTTTTGCCTCCCTACTTAATTCAAGGGACACATTTACAAGCGGATGCTGTGTTGGGGAAAGTATAGCCTGCTCTGAAGCTTAAATATCAAGGAAAGTTAAACAGATCCAGAACCAGTCTCAGCTGAAAAAAGTCTCCCTTTGTCTAAAAGAATCACATTATTCTTGAGAATCTAATTGCTGATGTTCTCCAAACAGAGAGTTCCAACAACCCATTAGATATTGATCAGATGTGGACATACTCTACCTCAACCATATCTGTTTTTTACTGCGCTTTCGACAAAATGTCCTTCACAGTCCAAGGTTTGACTTTAGAGCTCTATAGCAACTAAATTTGTTCTTGGGCAAACATATAAGGGGCATATTTTCAAAAGCACAAAATGCAGTGAGAAGCCTATCTCTCATTCACTTGCAGTAAGAATTAAGCACCTAATTACCATTTGTGCTTTTCATTTTTCTATAGGAGTGATGTCGCCTAAGGATTACAGGATCAGAGAAACGGTCACAAGGTTGATGATGCTGAGAAGTTGTTTTCTCCTCTTGTGATTTTGCTGGTAACTTGGCAACAACTGAAAGAAAAACCAAGAAAATATGAACTTTCACACAGCTTGAATTAGACTTTGACAAAGAGAAACCTTCTGTGGCTTAAAACAGACCTAGACACAATCCTGGCTGATGGCAAAAAACAGATTGTGACTAGGATTTCTTTATCCTTGTCCAGTGAAATGTTGAATGGAGAAGGACAGCTATGTTCTGTCCCTTATTCAGGTTCCAGAATAGCAGCCGTGCTATTCTGTATCCGCAAAAAGAACAGGAGTACTTGTGGCACCTTAGAGACTAACACATTTATTTGAGCATAAGCTTTCGTGAGCTACAGTTAGTCTCTAAGGTGCCACAAGTACCCAGTTTCTTTTTCCCTTATTCAGGACTCTTGTTAACTCCACAGTCTAAGTCCTGCTCCGCTAGATTGATGAAATTGGCCCTGATCTACTTAGTTGAGCTGGAGAACACATAGTACACTCAGTGTCTTTCCATGTATCTTCCAATGTAGAAGAAAAGTTCACAGGAGCACCCTGGATAAAGACAAACCCTTAAAATTCAGATCTAGGTTTTACAACCTTCCTCCTCCTATTCTTTAATAGCCAAGGGAGTTCGGTAGCTGGCTGTTATGCAGCTAAAGTGCTGCATGATCTGTTAATCAAAAGATTACACATATGAGACATATAGGGCTGATGCCATTGAAATGAATTGCAAAACACCCAATGACTTAAATTGGAACAGAAATAAGGTGAATCAGTAGTTTGTTTAAATGTCAATTCAATGCAAAAATATTTTTCTAGACACAGAGAGGCCATAGTCAAATTGACATGTGAACTCTTAACATTCACTTACTGATTTAACACTATGTATAATGTAGCTGGATGAAACTTGTTCAAACACAGGTAAACAGACAGTCATAGAATCATAGACTATCAGGGTTGGAAGGGACCTCAAGAGGTCATCTAATCCAACCCCCTGCTCAAAGCAGGACCAATCCCCAATTTTTGCCCCAGATCCCTAAATGGCCTCCTCAAGGATTGAGCTCACAACCCTGTGTTTAGCAGGCCAATGCTCAAATCACTGACCTATGCCTCCCCCTTAGTGCTTAAGCTACATATGTGATTCTGTAACTCAGGTACATTTTTTGAGAAATAATTTAGCTTTAAATTTCACAGATCATTACAGGGATAACTATATAAAATACATCTATAAAAGTTTTCATACTCAACAGTTTAAAACTGGTGTTAGATGGTGTGACAGAATACACCCCTGTGTTTACATCGTACAGACTATTGTAATAATCTTTGCTCAAGGTATGTCTTGTGAGGTATCATTTGACCTCATAACTTGCTGATTGTGGTAAAGTATACATAGCAATATTATATGTAAAGTTATGAGCATAAGCTGAAATCATGACTGAAGTATATTTCCCAGATAAGTCTGGGGAGCGGTTAAACTAGTTTTTCAAAGACAAACGGCAAGCTGATGCCTCAGCCAGGTGTAAACAAAACTGATGGGCCATTATCTACCAAGTGGCCATTCTTTGGCAAAAAAGGGGAGTATGGCCAAAGAGATCTGTATCTTAGGAAAGAAACAGCATGGAGTCTCCTTCCTCCAGCAGACTGCCCGTCTCCTCATTCTCAGCTGGAAATACTTTTCAAAGAGGAACTAAAAACTATAAAAAGAAGGGGTAAACACTCCAAGACACCGCTCTCTCTCCCTGTCTCTGGCATCACACCTAAGAAGACAAAGGAAAACAGCTGCTGGACTTTGGGGGAAGAGGTCTTAACCTAAAGAGTTTGGTCAGTAATGCAGTTGGAACTAGGTGGTGAGAAACTTTGCTTTAAATCGAATATAGTTTGTTAAGTTAGGCACTAGAAAGCGTCTTACCTTGTTTTTCTTGTAACCATTTCTGACTTTTATGCCCCATTACTTGTACTCACTTAAAACCTCTCTCTTTGAAGTTAATAAACTTGTTTTATTGTTTCATCTAATCCAGTGTGTTTAAAGTGTCTGGGTAACTTCATTTATCATGATGACCTGGGGTATATTATTCCCTCAATGGAATAACAAACTTAATATTTCTGGACTGTCTTTGAGAGGGCTGAACAGTGCAGAACATACATTTCTGGGGAAAGTCTGTGTTTGGGAGTGTGTTGGGGTCACCCTGTAGTAGTAATCAAAACTGGGGAGAGCCAAGGTGTGGTTGGCAGGCTGCAGTACACACACAAGCATCTGGGTGCACTGGGATGTTAGTGGCTGTTTGACAGAGGCTACAGAAGCAAGGCACTCCAGGTTACAGGACTGGGGTGACACAGCAGCTCACTGTTCTGGATTGTACCCTGGTATGTCACAGATGAACATTCCTTAACTCTATGAAATCTCCTGCTTTGTTGACAGACATTTGGGATTTTGAGAAATTGACAGACTCTTCAGTTCAAGATGTCATGAAGGCTACAGATGTGTTGTAATGCAAGTGGTTTTCTCTCCCCATGGACTGAAAGAGAGACAGAGAGTACAGAAGGATGTGACTATTTTCCACAGGTCTTGGTGTTACCCACAAGAGGGCTTCATTTGTGGCTGACTTTAGTTACTCGATCTCTCCAGGGGTTATTTAAGAAAAGAAAGTGCAGGTTTTAAGGCCAGATAGGCACTTTTATTCAGAGCTGAGGAGTGATGCTTACTTTGATTTGACAAGGTTCTTTTATAGGAGACAACGTAGAGAGCATCCTTTGTTGAATCCAAATTTGAGAATCCAATCAGAAAACAGGACAGAGGGTATCCAAGGTGGTAGAAGAAGTGGTTCCCCTTTGGAAGGTCCCAATTTTCATGTCATATGCAAGTGTGATGGGGAGTCTACCCCACACTGACCCTGCAGTGTTTAATGCAGTCCAGATAGGCAGCTAATTAAGGAGGTCCAGCTGGGCAGAAATAGGTGGAGCCTAAAAAGCCCAGGAGCTAAAAGCAGAAGAGGCTGCTGGGAAAAGGCAAATATTCTCAGGAGAAAGAGAGGAGTAAGTGGAGGCTGTAGCCACCCCCTGGGAAGAGTCTTTGGGAAGCGGTAGGTCCAGGAAGACAAGGGAAACCAGTTGTAGGAAGCAGCCCAGGAACAGAGAAATGAAGCCAGAGAGAGAGGGCCCAGATTACTACTCTGAGGGGCCTTGGGCTGGAACCTGAAGAAGAGGGCAGGTTCGGGTTCCCTGACTAGCCTCTGGGTGAGTGGTATGGAGACAGTGAGTGAGAAGACTGGACTTTAACTTTTTAAAGTTAGGGTATTTTAGTGTTAAGCTGGACTCCACTGGAACACACTTTGTCTTAATTCTTTTTTAAACAATATCTTTGTGAATCTTCCTATTTGATATTTAATAAGTGTCAAAAATGTAACTCTATTAACTCTGGTGTAAAATCTCAATAAGAAAGTGGTTGCAAGTGGGAGGGAAGTAATAATATTTTGAGCTCCAGTAAGGCCTTGTCATATACCAAAAACACAGACCAAAAAAAAACCTTTCCCCTGTAGTCTAGATAAGGCCTAAGGAAATGGGAGATGTGATTGTACTAAAGAATTTATAAAAATAATCTTGAGGCAAATTAGAAAAAGCAACTGTTTTACTATGTGTTTAATTAAACTATGCAAGCAAGCTGACAGGGCTAGCCTCTGGCTTACTTCTCATCTCCACCCACACAATTATTCTGCAGATACTGAGTGACACCACTCTCAGCCAGTGAAACAGTGGATAAAAACCTATCCAGAACAATTTTCTATTGAATCTTCCTATTTGTTTCTTAATAAGTGTCAAAAATGTACCTCTATTAACTCTGGTGTAAAAGGTCCTAAATTCATTTTTAGGCATCTCAATAAATAGTTTCCTGAGATGCTGAGCACCCATTGATTTAAATAGTTCTGCACTTTCTGACAATTTGACTATTTCTACTTAGATGCTGATATATGGATTTAGGAGCCTAAGCGTAGGTACCCAGTCTCAATGGTTTTGAGCATAATAAATACCAATAAGCTATAACAGATAAACAGGCTGAGGTGCTGCCAGGAGCTCCAGGGAGCCGTTTGTTAAAATTCCATCACCAAATTGAAGGGAAGGTTTGGACGATGCCCCTCTTTCTGATGGTGTTTTCCTCTGTGCTGCATGGAGTTAGAGTCAGTGGTGAGCTGGAGCCGGTTCGTGGGAACCGGTTGTTAAATTTAGCAGCCCTTTTAGAACGGCCACTCTGCCCTGCTTCTCCGCCCCTCCCCCCCGGCTTCCTGCGAATCAGCTGTTCGCGCGGGAAGCCTGGGCGGGCTGAGAAGCAGGCAGCGGCTTCGCGCTCAGGTCCAAGGAGGCGGAGGCGGAGCAGAGATGAGCTGGGGCGGGACGCGAGGGCCGTCCACGCCGCAGCAGGTAACCCAGGAGGGGGCATGCAAGGGAACCGCTGCCTGCCCCAGCTTGCCTCCGCCTCCCTGGGCCTGAGCACAAAGCCACCGCCTGCTTCTCAGCCCGCCCAGGCTTCCCGTGCGAACAGCTGATTTGCAGGAAGCCGGGGGGGGGGGGGGCAGAGAAGCAAAGCGGGGCGGCGCGTTCAGGGGAGAAAGTGGAGCAGAGGTGAGCTGGGGCAGGGAGCTGCCGGTGGTGGCCCTGCACCTACCAAATTTTCCCCGTGGAGGCTCCAGCCCCGGAGCACCCATGGAGTTGGTGCCTAAGGTGCCACTTTTCATGTGATCAGTGGGGGAGCAGCTGCTCCCCCTGTTCCCCCCCAGCTATGCTACCCCGCCCCTAGGAGCCAAAGAGACCTGCCAGATGCTTCCTGGGAGCCGCCCCAGGTAAGCACCGCTGGGACTCCCCACCTCGCCCCCTGGCCGGTCCCTCTGGCTCTTAGGGGCGGGGCAGGGTGGGCACCCACTACGGTGGCCCACGAGACCCTCCTGTCTGGTTCTGAGGGCAGTCAGGGGACAGAGGACGGGGATGGATGGGGCAGGGGTCCTGGGGGGGGGTGTCAAGGAACAAGGGGGGTTGGATGGGGCAGGAGTCCTGGGGGCCGGGGGTGGGCCACAACCCCCTCGTGGAGTGAGGAGGGAACGGGTTGTTAAGATTTTGGCAGCTCATCACTGGTTAGAGTGGACTATTGTTCCTCAGGCCCATAAAAATACTTTGTTGCATTTGGAATGCACCAGTGAGACAGAGTGCTGGGCAACAGCAGCTGTAGCAGTACCTGATCAGTGTATCACCAATTAAATTGCCCCAGTGTAAACCTGACAGGCAAATCTCTCCCTAATTGACAGACTGGAATGGTCTGGGGAGAGTTCAAGTGCTAATCAGCACATTAGCTCAGGGAGTAGAAGACCATACAGGAAGGAAGTGGAAGATGGGGGGAGAGAGAGGATGAGGCAGGCTTTGAGAGTTAGAGCCAAGACAGAACTTGGAGGGAAAGCTCTCCTACCTCTCCTCTCATTGGTCTAAGTGGCTGAGGAATTCTATGTTATAGCTAAGGTGCTGTATGATGGTGTAAAGATGAGGAGTGGCAGGGGGAGACACACTGTAAATAAACCATACAAGCAGAGAGTCTCCAAGCAGACTGCATGCACAGAAGATAGTTGGAGCAGAGGGGGTGCCAAGTTCACTTAGGTTCCTGTCTGGGGTCTTGCCTTGATCCATGCAGAGGGAGAACTTTGCAGATGGTAAAGACCCTGCAATGGTTGTTGGAACAATAAAAGGAGATGGAGAAGACCTATAGCTTCCAGCAGTCACACCATCTGGAGAGGCAGGCATCACTCAGCGGGCAGGCAGAGTAGCCGAAGAGTCTGCAGGACTTTAAACAAGAGCAAGCAAATGTGTAGCAGCAAGTAGAATAGAATATGGGGGGGAGGGCAGAGTTTGAGAGCCAGAGGCAAGAGAAATCTGGGAGTGAGAGATCTTCTCCCTCATTTATCACTGCTCCAAGGGGTTGAAGATTTGCATTTATTGTACCTAAGGTGCTGCACAGTGGTGTAAAGGTGATTGGGGGAACACTGTAAATAAACCACATGTGGTGTTTATGAGTAAAGTCCATAAGTAGTCTGTGTATACAGAGGATGGCGGAAACGTAGGGAGCACCCTGTTACAACCAGATAGCACCAAATGTCAAGTATTAGTGCAAAAATAAATAAATGAATCCTGCAGGAGGGTAGTTCTGGATGGCTCAACAAAATCTCTTCATTCCTCGTCCACACACATTTCAAATAATATAGATTGAATGCTGTGGTATAGTCGTATGTTTTTCAATAGCCAAAACTTAAATTAAATGCATGCAATGGACATATTTAACTTTGTTTTGCCACCTGGTATTCCCTGATTGTTTGGCGATAGGAAAGGTGCTTTTGGTTAAATCAGAAAACAAATTAATATATTACTTAGTCTTTTGCCTTGTGTGTGTCTGTCTCCGAGGCTAAGTGGGAGAATTTTAATAGGACCCCATCTTAAAATATTGTCAGCATATCACTGGTCTATTGAAAGAGTGCATATGTTCTATAGGATGACAATTAAAAAAATATGGCAGGAGTGTCTTTAGATGATTTTTGAAATAGATGAGATTTTGTCAAGAGAGGTGGCTTTGGAACAAACTGATAAATAGTAATATGTCACTGTGACCAGATGGCATTCACCCAAGTTTTCTGAAGGAACTCAAATATGAAATGACATACCACAGTTAATAATTCTGCAACGTGTTGCTTAAATCAGCCTCTGTACCGGATGCCTGGAGGATAGCTAATATAATGCTGATTTTTTTAAGAGAGTCCAGAGGCCATTCTGCCAATCACAGGCCCATAAGCCTAACTTCAGTCCCAGGCAAACTGGCAAAAATGGCAGTAAATAACAGAATTATCAGAGACCTAGATAAACACAATAAGTTGGGGAAGAATCAACATGGCTTTTGTAAAGGGAATGTATGCCTCACCAATCTACTAGAATTATTTGGGGGTGTCAACAAGCATATGGACAAGGGTGATCCAGTTGATAGCATGTAAATAGACTTTCACAAAGTCTTTCACAAGGTCCCACATCAAAGGCTCTTAAGGAAAGTAAGCAGTCGTGGGATCAGTAACTGGTTAAAAGATAGGCAACAAAGGGTAGGAATAAATGGTCAGCTTACAGTGGAGAGAAGTAAATAGTGGGGTCCCTAAGGATCTGTATAATGTATTCATAAATGATCTGGAAAAGGGGGTTAAGAGTGAGATGGCAAAATCTGCAGATAGAAAATTACTCAAGATAATTTTTCTTCCTTAGAAGTTTTTTAAGGTCAGGCTTGACAGCCCTGGCTGGGATGATTTACTTGGGGATTGGTCCTGCTTTGAGCAGGAGGTTGGACTAGATGACCTCCTGAGGTCCCTTCCAACCCTGATATTCTAAGTACAAAGCTGACTGCAAAGAGTTACAAAAGTGGGTGACTGGGCAACAAATGGTAAATGAAATTCAATGTTGATAAGAGCAAAGCAATACATGTTGGAAAACATAATCCCAACTATACATACAGAATGATGTGGTCTAATTTAGCTGTTACCACGCAAAGAGATCTTGGAGTCAGTGTGGATAGTTCTCTGAAAACATCAATGTGCACCAACAGTCAAAGAAGCTAACAATCTTAGGACCTTTAGAAAGGGATAGATAAGACAGAAAATTTCATAATGCCACTATATAAATTCAGGGTATATCTATAATTTGAATGCAGCACTAGTCACGCTATCTCAAAGAAAGATATATTAGAACTGGCAAAAGCACAGAGAAGGGTAACAACGATTAAAGGTATGGAACAACTTCTATAGGAGGAGAGGTTAAGAAGGCTGGGACTGTTCATCTTAGAAAGATATGACTAAGTAGGGGAGAGGGGAAGGATATAGAAGTCTATAAAATTATGAATGGTGTAGAGGAAATGAATAAGGAAGTATGATTCATCCCGTTACGTACCACAAGAACTGGGGTCACAATGAAATAAATAGGCATCAGATTTAAAACACACATAAGGAAGTACTTTTTCACACAACACACATTCAATCTGTGGAATTGTTGCCATGGGATGTTGTGAAGGCCAAAAGTGTAACTGGGTTTGACAAAGAATTAGCTAAGTTCATGAAGGATAAATCCATCAATGGCTATGAGCTGGGATGGTCAGGGATGCAACCCTATGCTCTGGATGTCTCTAAACCTACAACTGCAGAAGTTGGGACTGAACAACAGGGGATGGATCACTCAGTAATTGTTCTGTTTTGTTCATTCCGTCTGAACCATCTACTGGCCACTGTCAGAAGACAGGATACTGGGCTCGATGGACCACTGGTCTGACCCAGTATGACCATTCTTATGTTCAGAGGGATGGGCTGAAGCAGATGTCCAGAGAAAGCAAGTTCCATATGCTAGAAGCCATCACAACAGAAGATCATCCATCTGCCCACAAGAAACTATGGTGGAATTCCTTAAAAGGCAGATGATGTCACAATGCAAATACCTGTCTAGGAGGAGCTTTTGTATGTTGTTATTCTTTAGTCAGGAGAAATTAGAAGAAATCCAATTCACAGAAAATGAGGCTTATCCCAGGCTGGGATACAACATGGCATAGTCATGACAGAAAGAAAGGACCTCAGCAGCAGAGGAGGAAGAGGCTCCTGATATTGAAAAGTGTGAATTCAAGTATGCCCCAATGTAAGTGGGCCTTTAAAAATGATGGATGTTGAAACACAAAACTCATTGGCCCTATCTCATTGTACCAGTTACTGTGTTGCTGAGCTGGCTTGTGTAATTATACAGAAGAACCTAATATTTTATGATAGCCAATAGGGAGGGAGAATGGTGGGATCTCACATTTGACATGTTACCTTACAGGTTTCAATCTCCTGGGCTCTGTTCTTGTCCCAGGTGCTGAAAAGGTTAGATAACTGAAGCATGCCTTGCCTTTTGATACCTCCACCTTCTCATGTATCTTCCAGCCTGTTTGGTTTAAGGGAGACAGGAACAGGCCAGCTGCGGAAGCTGATACCGGACAGTGCTGTGCTCTGCCCAGGGAGGGGCACGGGAGAAGGTCCTTACAGAGCTAGGTAAAGTGGTAAAAAGATCAAGAAGGGGGCAGCATATCTAAAGGTTAGGGGATGGGACCGGGACGTATCTGAGGCAGGTTCTAGTCCCAGTTCCGCTGATTTGCTGCGTGACCATGGTGCCTGCCCCGGGCCGTGTCTCCGTTTCCCCATCAATAAAATGGGGGTAAGGATAGGAAGGTGCTGTACAGAGCACTGTTTGGGAAGCTCAAACGTTGTCTCCCTCCCCACGCAGGGCAGGCGGGCTGAGGCGGCTGCTGCTTTTCCTTGGCAGGCTGCCGCTGCTTTCCCCCCGCCCCCGGAGAGGGGGGCATCCAGCGGGCAGCTGAGGCCGGGGCCCCTCCCCGGCAGCCGCTCCCCGGAGAACTCAGGTGGCGGGCTGGGGGGAGCGCAGCAAGGAGCATGCGTGCTGGGACGGGGGGAGGGGGGAGGCGGCGGCTGTTTATTTGCAGCGGGGCAGGCGGAGCCGCGGCAGAGCGCGAGCAGCCAGCAGCGGCTCGGGCTCCTGCCTGCCCCGGCGGCACCATGCTAGCGGCGCTGTCCGCCCGCGCCCGGCAGGAGGAGGAGGATGCCCCGCGCCCGCGAGGAGCCAGCCCAGCAGGATGGTGACAGCCTCCGCCAGCGGCAGGAGCCGGGACCGAGCGCCGCTGCAGCCGCCGTCCCCGCCTTCTTCTCCTGTCCCCGCAGCCGGGGCTGCTGCTGCTGCTGCCGCCGCCGCTGCTCCAGCCCGGCCCGGCAGCTCCCTGGCCGCGGCGCTGCTGCTGGCCGGGCTGTGCGCCCTGTGCTACGGCAGCTCTCTGCGGGGCGAGTTCGTGCACGACGACGTGTGGGCGATCGTCAACAACCCGGACGTGCGGGCGGCGGCCCCCTGGGCGGGCGTCTTCGCCAACGACTTCTGGGGCAAGGGTATGGCCGAGAACACCAGCCACAAGTCCTACCGCCCCCTCTGCGTCCTCACCTTCAAGTAAGTGCCCCGGCCCGGCCGGGCGGCCACTGCGCCCTCCCGGCGCGCCCGTGCCCAGCTGCAGCCTGGCGCCTCCTGCTGGCTCCCGGGGCGCGCGAGGGAGCCCTGTGGAGCCGTGGCCCCGCTCCCGGCCAGCCCCGGGCTAGGGGGTGGGCAGAGGCGCGCCCGGGGTTAACCCCGGGGGCTTTGAGATTGCGGAGTGCGGCGGCCTTAGCCCTGGCGGCGCCAGCGGGATGGGAGCAGGCGGGTTAGCCGCGCATCCCCCGGCGACTCGCGGGGTGCAGCCGCCAGGGCGCCCCGAGTGGAGGGAGGGCTGGTGGCTGCACCCAGCTGGCAGGTTTCCCCGTGTGTGTGGGGGGGGTATATAGGGGAAAGGGGAGGTTACTTGGCGGGGTGGGCCAGCGCGGGGGCGCCTGTGGGTCCGCACTGGGTGGTGGAGGAGGAAGCGAAGGGCTTTTCGAGGCTTGCACCCCAGCGAGCGAGCCGCGGGCTGTGCGTGCCCCTCCTGGGTGCAGTGCTCCCCACGGCGCTGGCTGGCCCGAGGGCGCGGGACGGTCGAAGCCCGCCGTGCCCCGTGGGGCAGAGGGCGAGGCGGGGTTCTGGGGCACCAGAGCTGCCCGCCCTGGCCCGGGCATGTTTGGGGCTGGGAGGCGAGCTTCGTGAGTCAGCGTTTCTGAAGGGAACTCGCGAGCAGTGCAGACCCCGGTGGGGTGGGGTGGGGAGAGAGGAGCCTAGCGGGCTGCCTTCGCGTCAGCACCGGGGCCGCTGCCTCAGGTTGTGCCCGGGGCTCTGGCTTCTCCAGTCCGACTGGGGAGCGCTCAGAGGGGGAAACGCTGGGTTGGCATCAGAATCTGTCTGTGGGGAGGGGACTCGTTCTCTCCGAAAGGCAGGCAGCTCTAGGGGAACAGCTGTCTGGTGCACCTGCCAAGAAACCCTGAAGTTCCTGCAAAAGCTATGTGGCTTGTTGGGTCCACAGCATCTGCAAAAACCCCCACCGGTTATTCCTTGTTGGTTGGCTTTGTGATCATTCAAGAAGGATAGAAGAAAAACGTTTAGGAAGTGCTTTGTCTCTGAAATGATCATTTAAATGTTAAAAGAAAAGGAGTACTTGTGGCACAAATTCGTTAGTCTCTAAGGTGCGCACAAGTACTCCTTTCCTTTTTGCGAATATGGACTAACACGGCTGCTACTCTGAAACCTGTCATTTAAATGTTCTAATTCCTGTTCAACCCTCCCTTTAAAGAAACCAAGCCAACTCTAGTGCCTTTTTGAAATCTCCTTTTCTGCAGTAAGAACAGGGACTTAACATTTGTCTACTGATCACTTTCAGCTACACTTCTGAGAGAAATATATTAGCAACACTTTTTAAAAGAACCATACTTCTAGGGTCTGCCTTAAATATACTACTACATTTCTTACTGTCTGACAGCTGCAGCTTTCACCTCAGTCACTGACTTCAGACTCAGACAGCTATTCTGCATTAGACGGCCCTTATGCATGACATGCAGAATAGGCAGGGAACGTTTTCTGTTAGAAAAGAAAGAAGACAAGTTGGGCAGCAGCTGGAAAGTAACTGACAGTTGTGCCCCGCTAATCTGGAAGGGAAAGCTGCCCCACTTTTTAAAAAGGATAGCAGATGGAGTTAGTATAGTGCATGTAATTCATGTCCTTCTGGTTATCTTACTCCTTTTTTTACTGTGTTTTGATTAAACCCTTGATAATATAAAATATTTGATATATTGTAGTAAATAAAACGCATTTTAAAATTGAGGGTCATGAACTTTCAGTATTGCTATGAGAAGACTTATGGGTCACACTTTAAGGTTTTGTTTATAAATAATTTATAAGCATGTTCAGACATAAGCAGTATGTGCTATCGATGGCTATAAGCACATAAGTGGAAGGTATTATACATGGTTATAATCAATTTGTTGACCTGTTGGACTCTAAAAAATAATTACAGGATCAAATAATCATTTATAAAAAATCTGCATGAATTGGCTGAAAATGGAACCTTAATATAAAGTGAGACCCATTAATGAATACAAAATTTCTTATTTTTATTTATAAAAAGCTGGGAGTGTTCTTGGTGTTTTACAGGCAGGTCTGAAGATAAGAACCCTGCCTTGAAGAGGCGCACTGGCTTTGCATAGGCAAAACCATTTCTACATGGATCCCCATTGACTTCTTTGGTGGCAGGATCAGCATACAAGGATCTGATGGCAGCATAAGGCCTAAATTATATGAGATAATTAGTGAAGTGCTTTTGAACTTTAACAAAGTACCTGAAATGAAATGTTTCAGTATGCATTTTTTTCTTTGCATCTGAACCAGCGTTTGCTTATACTGTTTAATTTAAAACATATTTAGGATGAAATCATGCTTGATTTAGCTATGCAGGTAGTTCTTTTGGCAGTTAGTTGGACTAGTTTTGTTTGCAGGATTTGATACTGAAGTATATTCATTTCAAAGTGTTTACTATACAGTTTTAATTTGATCGGTACCTGGGCTGGTTGTTGGATTGGGAAGGAATCATTTTACTTCTTTGATACTCTGACTGCAGAGTGAAGACTAATTCAACTCAAAGGTCTAAGTAGCCTCTGTGGGACCTTTGTGGTCCCCCTCCCCCCCACCATTGCCAGCAGTAGGGGAAGAGGAGGTTGACGGGATCTGAGCAGAAGTGGGTCATCTGGCCCCACTTCCTGAAAACTGTGCATACAGGACTCTCACCAAGTGGTACTCCACTCCAAGTGTGGAATGCATGCTCCCTGCATAAACATCCAGTCTCCCCCTTGCTCTGCAGAACATCACTGGTTCCACTGCGTAGAGGCACACTTTCCCTCTGGAGCAAGGGGTGGATTTGCCCTACTGGCAATAAAATGCTTGATAGCAATGGACCTTTTTAGCAAAATGGAAATGAAAACAGCATCCTAATACACTTTCCAGAGATGAGAGCACTTAGGATGCTTAAGAAAATGGTGCATTGTGAGTATTTGCAGATTAGATTGAAGTTGGAATGTAATGGCTGAGCTATCTATTCAGCCACACTATGTTGTCTAAGTGAAGATCAAGGGGTTTTAACAGTAGCCAGACCCTGTGTGAGGCACCATTCGTTATTCTCCTCTGGAATAAAGTTATATTTCCAACCATGGAATTTGTTCTATTTGTTCTGTGCACACAATTCAGAGACCCTATGGATTTTGGATTATGTTATAGCAAGATTCAAAAGAAACTTTTTGGGATTATATCTGCAACTCTTATCATAATATACCAAGGACATTTTATTCTCTCTCTTTTTCATCCTTTAATAGCCATGCCTTTTTGTAGCTATGAAATCAAGAGGAACAATTCAGGATGCCCTATAGACTTTGAATTGATACTGGAATGAAGTGTATGACAGCGACTGCCATGTTCTGAAAATGATTTTGCTTGAACCCCGCCCCCCCCGCATCCATTAGAAGAATTTTAAAAGGAGAGTCCTTAACACAAAACCAAGCAGTTAAAAATGTCAAACAAGTTCAGAAAGACTAAAATAAAAGATTTTAAAATAAAAATCTTTAATTTCAGAATACAGTTAAGTTACAGATTAATAAATACATATGGATATAATTTATTCTGTGTGTGCTCTCAATATGAACAATGAGAGGAAAGTTGAATGGCCTAGATTATTAGAACCTTGAGCTAAAAGTAAAATATTCACACTCTGGGTGCATTTTTTTGTGTCTGGACATGAGCAAGCCAAAAAACCCACAACCCCCACAAGAAAAAAAAAACAACAACCAAGCCTGCCCGCAGCCCACCCCATCCGGAATGTAAGTTCTTGGCCTTTTTTTTTTTTTTTAAAAGAGGTTACTTAGCTGAAATATACTATAGTTCATTCTCTCCCTCTCTTTCCTGCCTTAAAAACAAATAAACAACCAAAACAGTATAATGTGTTCAAATAAGTGTGTGTGGGTGTGTATAATTTCCTAACAGCCAGTCCTTCAATTCATCCTGGGCTCTTAGAAAGCACCCAGCTTAAATATGTTATGCCTTGTCACTGGTAACAGAGGTTCTGTAGACCAGTTATGTCCTCAGTGACACTTAGGTTACACCCTTGCTTCTCATGTATTTGCACAATGTTGCTGATTTGGAACTTCGTAAACAATACTGTTGGATGTGAAAGACAAAATAAAATCCTCAGCTCACTCTCTCTTAACTGTTTGTTCTGCAAGGCCAGTAACCAAAAAAAATCCAGTAAAAACTTGCTTTTGTCACTCAGATGGCTTATGACTGAGACAGCAAATCTGTGGAGTAATAAGGTAACACTTTTATATAGTCGTCAGAGTAGAACTGTTCTTTAAGGAGCAGCACTAACAAGCTTGGAAAGAACTCTCTTCTAAATTCAAGAGATAAAAAAACAAGTTTCAAAGGACATTAAATAGATGTCATCCTGTTTTAATTTTGGTTTGGTGAACACAGCCTGTAAGGAAAACGAAAGGCATGCCCCTAAAGTCCATTTGAAATCCCATTAAACCAACGAAAGGCTCACCCTTTCACAAGATGGAGAGGGACACAGAAATCAACAGATTATTTGGGACAAAAGATCGGGGGAAAAAAAGAGATTGGAGGTGCATTCACAGGGTCAAAAAAAAAGGTTCCAGAGGGGGACACTCAGCAGAGAAACCTCAAAACACCCATTTCTCTTAGGAGTTAGCGGAACTCTTCTTAGATGCATGAAGGGAACAGAAAAGGGCCCTGCAATTGCAGACAACCCCCTGTCCTGCTTCTTCTTCCTGGCCATCTTGGCTAATGCCAGGAGGAGATAGACAAGGAAGTCATGGGACTTTCTGGATCCATGGATGAGGAGATGGACAGCCTTGGAGACTGACATTTTCTTCCCACAGAACTGGTGTAGAAGAAGGCAGTAGTGCATGCTTCCTTCACACCAATGTTCCTTTACCCTGACTTAGAGTGATCACTTCCTTAGAAGAGCAGTTAAATCTTTGCTCATTCATTCACTGGTCTTTCTGCTGAGATGCACCAACAAAAAGGCTAGTAGTGGTGGCTTTTGGGACATGGACACTTGGGAGTTAGACTGAGAACATCATCTCTTTTCACAAAGAGAACTGTATTTGCTGTCAGCAACAGCTAGGAAGGTGTGATCCAAGGCCCACTGAAGTCAATGGAAAGATTCCCATTGACTAAAATTTCCTTTGGATCAGACCTTTAGCAACTATGAACCTCTGGGTTAGATTTAAACAAGAGGTAAGATGTTCAATAATCCATTATCAGCCCCTGCCACTGTCCAGTCATCTACAAGTAAACCCTTCTGTTTTCCAGGTGGATAGGTGGGGACAATGGCAGTGGGGTGGACTTTAAGGTTAAGGAGTTAAAAATAAAATAAAAATGGAGTCCCCAGATTTGATTTGATTTTGTTTTACCTTTGTAACAATGTATTATTGTGTTACAGTTTGACGCCACACAGTGAGCTGTAATTTATAACGCTAAATACTCAGGCTCCCAGATATGATGTCTTGCTGTACAATCATTTCATAGCAGTGCTACTACACTTAGGATTATGTCCGTGTTCTCTTTACACATCCTATTTCGGATGTTTTTAATTTGACCATAAAAATCAGTTTCTGTACTGAAACTTATTATACAAGACCTGAAACGGATGCACATTTTAAACTATTGTTCACCAAATACATATATATTTAAGAATGTCCATTCTGAGTCAGCCCAAAGGTCCATCTAGCCCAGTATCCTGTCTTCCGATCACGGTCGATGCCAGGATCCCAGAGGGAATGAACAGAACAGGTAATCATCAAGTGATCCATCCCCTGTCACTCATTCCCAGCTTCTGGCAAACAGAGGCTAGGGACACCATCCCTGCCCATCCTGGCTAATAGCCATTGATGGACCTATCCTCCATTATTTATCTAGTTCTTTTTTGAACTTTGTTATAATCTTGGCCTTCATAAAATCCTTTGTTAAAGAGTTCCACAGATTGACTGTGCATTGTGTGAAGAAATACTTCCCTTTGTTTGTTTTAAACCTGCTGCCTTTTAACCTAATTTGGTGACCAGTGTTCCCTCTAATTTTTCTCACCCATGTGCGGAATGAATTTTGTTATGTGCACCAATATGTAGGTGATGTGTGACACATCACCTTCGTATCAGTGCACATAACAAAATTCATGTGGTGGGGGTGGGGCTAAGGGGTTCGGAGTGTGTGTGGGGGGGGTAAGGGCTCTGGCTGGGGGTACAGGCTCTGGGGCAGGGCTGAGGATGAGGGGTTTGAGGTGCAGGAGGGTGCTCTGGGGCTACGGTGGGGAAAGAGGATTCCCCCCAGATCTCTCTCCTCACAGCAGCACCTGGACTGGCGGGGAGAGGTGCCTTTCCCGGCAGTGGCAGCTCTGGGGTTGGGGCCGTGGGATAGGCGCCCCTCCCCTGGCTGTGGCAGGTCCGGGGCTGAGTTGGGGATGTGGGAGGGTCGCCCCTTCCCCGGCCACAGCAGGTCCCGTCTGGGTGGGTTCAGGCTGCTGCATGACCACACAGCTTACAGGGAACTAAGTTGGTGACCCCTAGCTCTTGTGTTATGAGAGGAAAGTGAACCAGAGTGGAGTGTTTAATATTTAGTAGCAGATATTTGGTGCTGTCTTCATTTATTTCCTTCTTTTCCTTAGGAGGCTCAGCTTTGGACCAATCTTTCCTCCCAGCTGGAGGAGCCCTGTCAATGCTTTCTGAGTACATTAAAATGAATTATGATTGGTGGCGTGATTGTCTAATGGCATTTCTTTGCATTCGGCCTCCTGTGTTTTGGACTGTTATGCCAAGGCTGCTTTTCCCCCCTTTTAGTTTGTCTGGCTCTCACTTGTTACACTCTCACCACCAAGCTGAGACTAGACGTCAGAGCTGAAAGATTATGTAATAAGTTATTTCAAATTCAGTTAAAAATTCTAACGTTAATCTGGTTTGAAGTCTACCACTGATCATGCAGAATAACTCCAGTGTAATCTTCACTAGTGCTGTTGCTGATGACTGATCACTGTGATTGTGTCCTTTGAACATGTTTTGATCCTGATCTTCTTTCAAGTGAGTAGACAAGTAGCCTGATGGGGCTGGAAAGCATCTACTTTTGGAAATCTCTCTACCAGTGCAGTGATACGTCCTGAAAGGTAGAGAGCCTTTTGGTTAACAGCTTTGCTATACATAAATGTCCACAGCCATTTGTTGTGGTTTTGATCTTATTTAAGAAAAATTTTAGAGGTAGCTTCTGATGTGTGTTGTTGCCGCCTTCTTCATAGTTCAACACTTCTATAAAGTGTTCTACTGTATTGTCAATTTGTACATTGCCACAATGGGTCAGTTTTTTTAATTGCTAGGCCACTGTGTGAAGTCAAAACTTGAAACCATGTGAATGTTGGTTGCATTAGTTTGGTGAATGTCAAAAACCGTCCAAAGTTTCTATTGTTTTTGTCTGTGAAGACCCAGAAATATTTGCACATTCATATTTGTCACTCCTGATGAACCATACCTCCATAGCTTAGTAGAAACTTCTGTTCTTCTTCCCTAAAACAGAGCAGAGGTGAAGGGGAAAGTGTTGTTTCCATTGGAGTACAAATTTCAGTACCTGTCTGGTATATGGTAGGTGTTACATTCGAAGAGGATCAGTGGCGGCCTCCAGTTATAAAAGGCTGAAAATGTGGTGGTGAAGAAGCCCTTTGGGGCTTACACTCCACTACACTCAAAGTAGAATAGCACTAAGGAATTACTAGTACAGAGTGTTCTACACTAGAAAAAGGATATCTGTCTTCCAACAATAGTGCAACTGCATCAGTGCTGGCCACAGTGTATATGCTAGTAGGGCTTGGGCATTTTTTGGTTACTGTGGGTTTTCATGGCATGCTGGAGGAAAATATTTGAACCCTGTCTAGTTAACACTTTTTAACAGTTGTTAGCATTGGTGCAGCTGGATCACTGTTGGCATACAGGTGCACACTTTTTTTTAGTATATGGTAGATGCATTCATAGAGTTCACTCAACAGGTTCCACTTTATAGTATAGTGAAATCTTGCAGTAGCATGCCTCGTTGGCATTTTCAGATATAATTTCATGATTCATGTGAAAATGTAAAGAAAATGGAAAACCAGAAAAAGCTTAATTGCTCAGTTGGCCTCCCGTTACATTAATTTGTAGAAATATATAAAAGCCTGCATCTAAATCTCCGTCTCTCCAAGATTTGTAATGAACTTTGGGATCCTATAACTGAGAATTTTCATTAGGAATTATTTGCTGTAACAAATTATCATCATTCTGCTATGCATTTCTACTTCATACAGTGTTGTATTTTTGTCAGTCTGTTGAAAATAATAAAACAGATTAAACTAAACACAGGCTGTCCAGGGAAAATAACAAGGTCCATAAAAACACACACTCTCCAATTATGGTTTACAATATCTTTAAATCATGAGAGTTTTATAAAAAAGAAAAAGTGGAGTGGGTATTTGTGTGTCTAAATGGATTAAAAAGCACTATGTAAGTGCCAAGTGGTGTTAGTGCTTATATATGACAAAACTAACTTTGAGTTTTCTCAAACAAATTCCATTTTTAAGTCACTCTCATGGCATGATTAGTCCTGTTAGTTCTGTGTCAAAAAAAGCTAATCTGCTGAATTCTATTTAACTTTGGAATGTTTCATGGCGATCAAGGCTGAACACTGAGGTCAAAAGTTATGAGCAAGTAGAGGGCTATGCAGATTTTTCTGTTTTTCCCCATGAAGGAAGGAGATGAACAGTAGGATTCATGTGCCTTCATCATTCTGCATGGGAAAGAATACCTTTTCCTGAGGGCTAGACTGTGCTCTTACCTATTCAGCTCGACAGGGCCATAAGGACAAAGGTCCATCCTACACCATACAGTAACATGGTGAGCTGTAACTTACAAGGCTCACTTACATGATAAGGGATCCTTTTGAAACTGTCCCCAAACCAAAGGGATACACCCTCTTTAATGATGTTCTTGAACAGATCTTATTACACTAACAAATCAAGGAATTTCAAAATTAAATGCTTTTTTCTTTTCCTTCTGTACATGGGTTTGGCCATGGTTTCTGAGCAGTGTGTGACGCTATGAACTATATATGATGCAATACTTAGACACAAAGGGATGAGTTGAGGCCAGAGTCTCTGCTTCAGCATGGAATTATCTTGGAGCTCAGGTCTCCTTGGTGAGGGAATACCCACACTGGAGAGTTCCTACTCATGAATTTTCCAGTGAGTTCTCCCATTAGGGATGGGGTGGGTGGCCATTTCCCCCATAGAAGATTCTAGCAGTTACACCTCCTCATACTTGTGGATTGACCCCCCCACCCCCAATCTCCTGGAGGCCCTTTGTTCTTGAACTGCTGTTCACCAGTACCTGGATGGCATAATCCCCCACCTGACAGTCACCTTTGAACCTCCTTCGAATTGCAGAATGGGTAGCCATGTAAACTATTGCAGTCTTTAGCTGTGATTCTTCTTCCATTTAGTAGACTGGCAAAGCACCCATTGACTTCAGTGGTGAAGGATCAAGCCGTATATTGTCAGTAACTTCCAGTGAGTTCTCCTATGTATTTCTTCAAGAGGGGAGAAGAATTAGTCAGAGCTTTGCCAGATGAGCTGCTCTACTCCAGAACCCCAGGGACAGGTGATCACAGAGATCCTATACAGGGTCTTCTGCAGGGTGGGAGGGATGATACCATGGTTGTGGTACTCTTTCTGTGTATCCTCTCTCCAGATGTGCTCCCTTCTGCATGTGGCAGCAGCCTGGGGGACCCTTGTTTTTTATCATCTTAAATTTACCTATAGGTTCTATACAGCTAAATAGCCTAATCTGAAAAGGGCTATTTTCCTTTGGTGGTGGTTGTATAATGCCTGTTCCCTTCCCTGGGGGTGGGGGTCACTTACTCCATGCAGCTTATCATCATTGGAATGCCATTAGGGGACACGTTCCTTGGCTGATGAGGAAAAATGGAGAGGATCTGGTTGGCCCGAAGACACCGCTTCCTTATTGGAGTCCCCTTACAGAGCTCAGCCAAGGAGAAGCCAGGGTTGGGGAGCTATCTTTCTAAAATATATGCTTTAGCTCAACCATAGAAGTTATAGTCTTGATGTAGGAATTCTGCTGAGTCAGGTTCTCTGGCTTGTGATGTGCAGGATGGTCAGACTCTTAGACCCTAATGTTCTTTCCTAGCTTAAAAAAAATCTATGGAAGTATGACATGAAATCAAAGGTTTCTCAGTTGAAGGCCAGTCTACAATTGGCTAAGTCAGAGAGAAACCCTCAGACACCTGTATGCTACTGTTGATTGGGGGTTTCCAGGTGCTTCTTTCCATTAAGCTGGGGGTGGAGAGCCCCTAATTTCAACTGGAAGTTAATTTCAGAGGACTCCAAGGATCTGTCTTTTGTTTTAACCCTCCCTCACTTTTCTCTCCCACTTGTTGAGCTATGCACAGTGGATACTTAATAGTGTAGTAATGCCTAATGCCAAAAGTGAAGAGAGGACTGGACAGAGGCTAGGGTCTGGTGGGTTGCGAGGGGAGGCACTTTTGTCAATTTCCCCATTCCTACTCTGCAGCACTCTGCTGTGGAGTTTTTTGGCTTTACGTAGGAGGTTGCCCTTACCCGTGGACAGTAGGTGACCCTACTGTGTAGCCTTGTGAAGCTTGCATGGCTTGGAAGGCCATGGATGGATTTTTAGCGGATTGAAGTGCTATATTTGTGCACACATACTGTGTATAACAATCACAACCACTATCAGCATTTCAAAAGCTTTCTTGTGAGATTGTTTCAGGACAAAAGAATGTTTCCTTCACCATTTGGCCTAATTTGTTATGACAAATAATAACCTTAGCAGGAATGAAACAGTACCTGCACATTTTCACATTCAGTGTTCATGGACCACCAAAGATGGCAAATTATAGATAATATGCACGTGCGCGCACACCGCCCCCCATACTCCTACTCAGATTTTACAGTTTAATGGAAGGCCTATCCTTGTAGTGTTTTGTTTTTTAAAAAGGAAAAGCCAGACTATTAGGTTAAAAGAAAAGGAGTACTTGTGGCACCTTAGAGACTAACAAATTTATCTGAGCATAAGCTTTCGTGAGCTACAGCTCACTTCGCTGAATGCATCCGATGAAGTGAGCTGTAGCTCACGAAAGCTTATGCTCAGATAAATTTGTTAGTCTCTAAGGTGCCACAAGTACTCCTTTTCTTTTTGCGAATACAGACTAACACGGCTGCTACTCTGAAAACTATTAGGTTGCTGCTTTTTCATACGTAGCAGCTACTCTAAGGAAACAACATGAGGTAAATCTCTCCTATTGTAGACCAGTGAATGCTTGGCCCTTTGCTGGGCATTCAGTGGAATGGATACAAGGAGCATTCCCTCCCCAGTGTGTGCTCTGCCTAACGGTCAGGTGCTGGTGTACCTTCACTGAAGAGAGTGCAAAGACTACATTACCTACTCCCTTGGGGGCACATGGCTCCCATCACCAGCACTGTCTCATTGAGTGGGAATGACAGATGGCGGTGGGAGACAAATACCTCCCCATGAAGGCACGCAAAGCAGGCTTGGGGATTTCAAGAAGACTGCCACTCTACAATAGAATGCTCTCTTGGGGCAGGGCAGGACTGCCCCCTTGCTCTGCTCTGTGCATGACGAGTACCATTTAGCCCTGCGGGAGCATGCTGCTGCTGTATATTTTAGACTGAAATTTGGTTTGAATGTATTGTTTACTTTTTTTCTCATTTTGTGATAGTGGGACTGGGGGTGGGAGGGCAGCTTGTACCACAGGCGAAGCTCAGGGCTGACATATCTCACAGAGGAGGGGGGGGGAAAGGCTTTATTCAAGAGTTCTAGATCATTCACGTGAATTGAAGTCCTGTCAAAATATAGCTGCATAAAGCATTACTTCAAAGTCCAGGGTTAGGTTATGCCAAAGTTGTATTTTTCCCAAACTCCTTTAGCTCAGTGATTACCTCCAAAGTGTTCCTGAGGGAACAAAAATGGAATACACAAGTAAGACTCCTTCCCTCTTAAAGTTAGATTGACTGGTCAAAATGCAGCCTAGGGTAGATCAAGTTCTGTCAGTTGTAAGCTGTGCATATAGAAAGTATTTATAAAAAACATATGTTGTCTGGGCTTTACAAACATGCCAATTCTCAGCCGATTTAGAAAAACCAAGGTGTTTACATAGTAATAACAAGTCAAGTGCATTGCTCTCAAGCCATGTAAACCATGGGGAACTGCAGTCTGACCCTTAGTAAAAGCAAATATAGGGATTGTTGCCCCTTAATGTGTGGTTTAGTCTGCATGCAAAATATTTGAACTGATTTTATTGGGTGTCATTTCTTTTGTTGTCTTTTTAATTCCAACTCTTTCTTGTTTGTATGTGATGTCTAGGTCAGTGTTTCTTAACCTTTTGGATACCAGGGACTGGCTTGCTGTCTTCCTAAACTGTGTCAGGGAGATCTCAGGGACAGGCGCCGGTCCATGAACCAGTCGTTGAAACACTGATCTAGAAGACATAACCAAATGGACAAATTTAATTAGAATTAATCATTTTGATTCTATTTTCAACTGTATGTAAAACAACCCTGTTAACAACTGTTAAATAAGTTGGCGGTAAGTGCAGTGAGGAGACAAGTTTATGAATATCTTGTGAAAATAAATTCTTAGCAGTTAGTCACTCTTTCCTTTTGTGGCAGCCACAAATAATGAGTAGTGCTGTTCTCTCATCAGGAGAGAACCTGATGGCATAGCAACTAATGTGTCCTGTCACTGAACATTCTGCAAAAACAGTTTCTGATGGTAGAAGGGTTCCTGTTGCATCTGGATTCCTGGTGTAGACCCTGATTCAGCAAAGCTCATAAACTCAGGCTTAAAGTTAAACACTGGTATTCCTGTTTGACTTCAGTGATATTACTCACATGATCTAAAGTGAAACAGGAAACTGCTGAATCATGGCTTTAATTAGTCACATGTGAAGATATCAATCAGTTTTTCAAAAAAATCAATCTTAATGGATCCATATCATAAAACTACCACATAGCTTAGATTTCTGTGGAAAGTGCCAGTGTTGAAAGGGCACAAATGTTACAGCTTTCATGTTGAAGTGCATGATTTATCCTGGGGTAAGTATGTAAAGCACCTATCTATGAGATGCTTAGCTCAAGTCTGTGTTGTTAGCCTCTTACATCATTTGCAGCGAAACTAGCCAAATTCAACCACACGTTTTAAAAGGCAGTGGGGGGAGGAGGCTGCAGCAGGGAGTGGTTTCTTTTTATCGAGATTAACCAGATGTTCTGAGCAATTTTATCCTAATTAATTTAACAGCCTGTACTCTAAATTACGTATTTCGTCTGGTTTTAATGTGTGTGAATGATGTTGTGCCATTGCAAGGATTCTATGGCCTAATTATATTTATTATGGTTCTGTTTTGTTTTCTTACAGGCTAAACATATTGTTGGCTGGTATGAACCCATTCTATTTCCATGCAGTAAATGTAACTTTACACTGTCTAGTGACTCTTGTCCTGATGTATACTTGTGACAAAGCTGTATTCAAGGACATTCGACTGGCTTTTGTCACGGCTCTCTTCTTTGCTGTGCATCCTATTCACAGTGAGGCTGTAAGTATATATGTAAAACTGAGATAGTACCTAAAAGAAATACATGTTTATAACTTTCTAAAAAAACAAACCTTTAATACAAAACATACCGTTTACTGTGACTCAGTGTGGTACTTGCTTTGTAGGGTAAACAGTAAAAAAAACAAAAAAAACCCAAACAACCCCCCAAAAAACCCAAACCCCTTTTTCCCCCCCAAAACAAACAAACAAAACCCCAAACCTGTTGCATTCAAAATAATCAATAACATACATTAAGAATAAACTTCATACTTGCTGTCTTTCCGCTTAATACTAGCTGCAATTCCAATTAACCATCCTAACCAGCAATGCTAAAAATAAATACACAATGTTGCAGTTGTGAGAAAATATGGATCTCTCAAAACCAGAAAACTTTGTGAGGCATCTGTCCTGCTGAGACCTTGTTTGTTCCTTAAATCTTTTTTCCAGAGTCTTCAATTTCTAAACAGAAAAGGGCCCCTGTAATTCATAATGTAACTTGGTGTGTGTTCTGAACAAGATAATAGGAAAATGCTGATACAGGTCGTAGGTCTATATTGACCCATGAATTTTCTCACACAACTGTTAATTAGAAACTATGGATTTTTTTTTTAATCTTAGGAAAACAGCTTCTTTGAGTAAACTTCATGGCAAAGTTGCAGTATATAAGCTTATGTTGCTTTTTTACTAATCACAGAAAAATGCAAGATATCAAAATATACAGATAACTTGTTTTAAAATGACCGCTATTTTAATTTCCATGTAGATAAAATGGTTGGGTCTTTTCTTTCAAATGGGGATGCAGTTTCTTCTGTTTCCAGGTAGACAAGTGTATGTCTAGTTAAGATATTGTCAGGATCGTATTTTGTTGTTATGAACTATTGTAAACTAGCGAGAGTGAAATGACTGGCAGTGCTGAGAACTTTTGAGGAGAGAGTGCCTTAATAACAAAAGAGCCATGAGCTTTACAGTTACCTCTTGTGTTGTCTGTGTGAGCTAATCAGCAAGGCTCCTTTAGATAATGCTGCTTTATAATATAAGCGAGGTTTTAGATGAGGCCAGCTTTGAATTTACTCTTGTCTAGATCAGAATTTGGGGAGTTTAAAGCAAATGCCAAAGCATTGAAGATTACATAATTAAGTGACCTTAAAACAGCAAAAGCTTCAAAGGACCTTTTAATTTCCTTTATGTGCAGTTTCTGAGTCTTTATGAAGTGGAATGCTGAAATATTTTGTAATTTGAATAATTATAAAGAAACTTGCCAATTAGAGTTTGAAAAACTCTCATACGTACCAAGTTAGTTGCAATTTATTGTCTGTCTGAACTGATTATTAACTAACATTTGAGTAATAAGCTTTCTTATTGTGTAGGAGTGAGTATTTTAGTCTTTGGGGAGGATTTTGATCTAAAATCAGTTCTCACAGTATTAAAGAATATGATTAAACGTCACAGTTTAGTGAATCAGGCATACATTTCTCTTTTTGATCCGCATTTTAATTATTTCATAATAATCCCAACCATAATTATGTTCTTATTATCTGAGTCGTTTCTATAAATGCTTTTTAAAAGAATTTAACTTCGTTTTAGTCTGTCTGTATATTGTTGTTGTTACACAAAATAGCTTAATTACTCTATATAATAAAAAAAAATACCAAAATTCCTACTGATTAGGGTGCCAGGATGTAGGAAAGAAGAGAGAGACAGAAAGAAAGGAGGGGGAAAAAACCCATAAAGCAAAGGCAATTGGTATGGCTCATTGAAACAGTCTCTAAAGGTTTTTTTTAAAGTATAATTTTCCTGTCTTTTTTTTTTTCTCCTCTTAGGTAACAGGTATTGTAGGCAGAGCAGATGTCTTAGCCTGTCTACTGTTTCTGTTGGCTTTTCTCTCCTATAATAGGTATGGATCTTTAATATTAAATATTATGAGATGTTGTGAGACGTGAGGCTTTTTTTTGTGGGGGGAGGAATCCATATAAAATCCTAACTAGTCAATTTTAAATAAAATTGACAAAGCAAGTCCTGTCAACCCATGCTGTTTTTTAAGTCACTCACTCTGTGTGTAAAAGTGCTTTTGGACCCTTCTTTCAGTCATGCACCCAACTTGCAGTGATATTAATAAATATATGTAGCCAGTTGCTGCAGACCCTTACTCTCAATAATTTAACTGAAATTAATGGGAGTGCTCACGCAAGTATGTGTTCGCAACATTGGGTTCATGGTTATTGAGAATATTTTAGTGTTTTAAAAATTATGGAAATGCACTTGGAAAATGTTTAATGAACTAATTAATAAATATGAAAATAACAAATTAAAATATCTATATCAAATCTGTTTTGCAGGAGTGTGGATCATTTTTATGTTGGGGAACATTTCCCTCCCACTGCCTCTCCATTCTTCTTGCTGCTTAGTTTATTTCTTGGGACCTGTGCAATGCTGGTGAAAGAAACTGGAGTCACTGTGTTTGGTGTGTGCTTGGTTTATGACTTGCTTTTCCTGTCCTACAATAGACTTAGACTGTAAGTAACTTAATATATTCTTCAAACCTTGACACCTTTTATGTGCATAATATATATAAATATATGATTATATACAGTATGATAGATGAAATTCTGTCCCCATTGAAGTTAATGGGAAACTCCCGTTGACTCCAGCAGAGCTAGGATTTCATCCTATATTTTATTTTATGTTTTGCTTGGTACAGTACTGTTGCTGGATGGGTAACTAGCAAAGGGTGAAGAAATGATCTACAGAAACACACAACTCAGTTATAGCTAACTTTGAAAGGGTTTGATTTTGATACTACCAGTCAAAATTCACACAAAAATAAAAAGTTTTTAAAATTTATTGGCTTAATTTCTGCAGTAGCAACAAATTAAAACCCTGTAACTTTTTGTTCAAAATGTGATAACATGAAGTTAAGTTTGATATCAGATTTAGTAATAAAATCAGATTTGTTCATTAATTTCTTAATATTTTTTTGTAACATGAATGATGCTTAAATCGGAACTCTTATGAGCCCTCAAGCAATATCTTTAAATGTTTTCTTTTTTCCCCCCTCTGTAAATCTCAATTTGTTAAATATGGAAATATTTTTTTCATCTGTTTTTGGGTGGCTCAAGAATTCCACAGCTGGAGGATTAAGCAGTTATCAACACTTAGTTAAGAAAATTCAAATCCATTCAAGGTGACTTATCACAGTCTTAGTTCTGCCAGTAACTGTATGGCTCCTTATTTATAGTGTTAAGTTCTTCTCTTTTTGGTGTAGAGCCTGTTGCGTCCATCTCTCCCCCAAACATTCAGTGTTTTTAAACTTTTTACATCCTTGTCCCCTCTCTCATGTTTTATCTCTTTCCATTGACTTTAACTGGACTTAGGTATGGCCCTATGACAAGATCCCTCACCCCCCCACCCACAAGTAGTACTAATCAGTGGTAAGCTATGATACATCACTAGAGTATTTCTTCTGTCTTGATTCTATTACATAACTTCTCAAATGGTCTGCAAGTGGCAAGTTATGGACTTCTTTGGGGTTGGCAGTCAGAATGCTTGTAGTGCGTACATTTACAGTGGATTGTGTGGAGTTGCAGGAACTCTGTGGCTAAGAATGGCAGAAATCTTTAATTATTCAGGGGAAAACCCATGAACTTATTTTATATCCCTCCTTTTCCTTGGGGTCATGTTCCAGTGGTCTCTGAACATTCTGTTTCCTTGCTTCTGTGACATTAAATAATGGTCATGCCAGGGCCAGAGACCTTACAAGAATGAGAGGCTCTGTGGCCCAGATGTGATGCATTTTAATATTCATTCTAATTTATTGTGCACTAGTGTAGCAGTTTATGGTGCTCAGAATTCTGTCTGTCTGTTTCCTTGATTTTAAGGGGTAGGAGAGAACCTGTAGCCAAATGTTGCAGAGACTCCTTCCCGCACCCCCCATTTGTTTGAACCAGGCCTGCTTTCTTTTTTTTAGCAAGTGAGCTGCCACAAAGGATAATTGTCTAAAGAAATATACTGTGCAATTTCTCCCTCCTCACTCCCCATCACACTCACCGCTGTAAGCCCTCTGAGGTCTTTAAGAAAGGTTAGACTGATAATATACTGCAAGGTTCTCTTACATTTTTTTAATATTGTAGTTTGTAGAAGTTTTTACAATAGCTGAGAATCCAGTTATCCTGCCCTCCATCATGCCCCGTAGCGGTGAAGTAAATGCCAGATCTTTGCATATAGACCTGAAGGAAATGTCATGTATTGTATTAAGATAGTAGTTTGGGATAACTTTCCAATACTCCCTCTTTTAATGAAGTAAACATGAAACAAAAGAACCATCTCTTAAAAGGCCTCTTTCCCCCTTCCTACCCCCCCCCTTTTGTGCTTCTCAATTCAATGAGTAATTAGGAGAAATGGAGGGGTGCATCAGAGGTTCGCACGGCAGCCTGCGTCTTCTCCATCTGCTTCGCTGCAGATTCCTCCATCCAGCAGGGAGAATGGGAAGCACCGGTTTGCTCACAAAGGGACCTGGAACTCTTGCCACCCTGCATCACCTGAAGAGCAACGGAGCAGCAGCCTTTCTGTCTCAAACAAAGCGATGTGGGCTATTCTTAGGTACTATACAACCACAAGTGGTTCTGATTTTTTTTTTTCTTTTTTTCTCAACAGGTTGTTTTATATCTTTGTATATTTTTAATGACAAGAATCGCTTTACTTTCTTTCACTTTTATAACTATTTATAAAAAAATACCCACGATTATAATTGTTGAGTGAGGAAAAAACAGCGGCGGGGGAAAGGGACGGGGAGGAGTAAATGAGTACATTTCTGCTGCTTGAGAAGAAGAAAGGACTGATGTCACTTGACAGCTGAGAATAGGTATTTTTAGAGAAGACGAGTCAGTAGAGAGAGGGCTTTGTCCCCCCACCATCTTATCTGGTGGGATGGAGTGCTTCCTTGTGTTTCTTATCCTCCCCTTCCTCTTCCAGAGGAAGAGGATGGGGATATGATGTTGGTTTGAGAGGGGAGGCACAGATCCTTTTACCTCTAAAACCTGGTAGTGAGCACTGGTGCATAGTTTGGAGCAGAGCTGCCATATAGAAACAATCTTAATATTAACTGCTAATTTTTGCCCTGCCTTGTGCCCAAGAATTTGATTATATATAGGCTTGGCAGAATTCTATTTTTATTTTTTATAATTTCAAAAAAATAGTATCATTTTTATTTGTAAGCATTAAAAAAATTATCTACTTAAATTTTCACAGTTTGGGGAAATTATGGGGATGGGAGTCAGACAATAATTATGTAACGACCAGTAGATGTTGAGATTCAAATAGTTAAAGCTTCATAACTATTAAAACACAAATTGTCAACGTTACATGTCATAATATACA
The DNA here is from genome assembly GCF_965152235.1 of Eretmochelys imbricata. Lineage (NCBI taxonomy): Eukaryota > Metazoa > Chordata > Testudines > Cheloniidae > Eretmochelys > Eretmochelys imbricata. The sequence continues at coordinate 251,579,013 of NC_135572.1, read as the reverse complement.
AAATATCCTTAAATCAAAGACTAATAAGTTCTCAAGCAGCATTTTTCTTACTTAGCCTGTCTGTAAATTTTGATCATTACCAACTGAAATATTTTTTCATTGGTTTGTGTCTGTGTATGGTGAAATCAACCTTTACAGACATTTAACAATTAAAAATCTAATCCCTCCAAGCCTAATGATACATGGAGAAAGCTGGGGTGATGGATGATGGAACAATTTTATATCCAGCACTAAGTGAGGTGGTCAGTGCACTCCCCATGGAACTCCTCTGCAAGCCAAGCAGCACCCTTTAAGGCTGAACCACACTCTGAACTAGGGCCAGAGTCTGACATCCTTTGAATGGCAGTTAGTCAGTAAGAGGGTATAGCAAGGTGCATCTCAACGTCCTCTCTGAAATACTTAAACGTGTCATTTTCTAAATGTCTCAGTCTCTAATAGCATCTAGAAGCTTGTTTCATGGCTTTTCCTCCTTAGTAGGATACTGATACTGCCTACCCATAGTTTTTTCTGATGTTTTTACATGCTGCATCACTGGTTTTAAGAATAATGCAGATTAGGTAATGTGGTAGTGTTTATTTTCAGGCACATGAAACTCCAAAGCTGAAAATCTGAATAATTAGAGAGCCAGGTTTACTTTTTAAAGGAGTTTTTTCCTGAATACAGTTGTTTGAAGTGTGGGTCCCCCCCCATCAAAAAAAAAAAACCAAACAAAAAAACCCAAAACCTGAACAGATGACGACTTCTGCAGTACCTTTTAATTGCAATCTTCTAAGGCAGAATGACTTTTTTAAAAAGTCTGCTATAAAAAGCAGCTGCTTTTAGAAGCAGTATGTTGTGATTCTTGCTTTTAATTGCAAAATATTCTCTGGGTTTTCAAGTAAGAGGAAAAATAATTAGCAATTTATGCTGTTTAAACAAAGGATAAAATTTTCAAAAGAGACTCTGTGACCTAGCGACCTGAGTGCCATCCGAAGTCAATGGGAGTTAGGCTGTTTTTGAAATAGTACCCAAAGGCTTGAGACACAGGTAAGACTTTTTGGTAGTACTTAGGCCAGCAAGGGCCAGCCAGACTCTTCCAGCAGACAGTCCCTACGTCAGATCATATGCCACCTAAATCCTTTCGGCAGCTTGTGTGCAAGCAATATTTCATAATTATGAAATCGCTCCAGAAAATAGGACACCAACGGAGGTTTATGTTTGGCTGTCAGCAACATGGTAATCATATCAGTGCTCATTAATTGTATAGTCCACAACTATGTTGTTTCTATTTATTTGCAAATTCCATTTCTTAATAGCAAAAAGAGACTCGAGGGTATGTGACCATAAGTGGAGCGGGGGAAGTATTGTCAGGTCAGGTGACCAGTCTTTGCCTTTGATCTTGTGCCCTATAATCCCATTTATGGCCAGCTATAATTTCCCCAAAATATTCTGCCTGGATTACTAGAGTGTTTTATTGTTTTGGTATTATGTATGTTTCTGGTGTAATAGTGCCTAGAGACCCCAGTCAGAATCAGGAATCCCGATGAGGTAAACACTTAGTAAGAGACATTCTGTGCTGCAAAGAGCCTACAATTAATTAATTTTTAATTAATGTATATGTGATTTTAATTCATGGATAACATTAATTAATGTATTTTTCCATTTGTTTCATGCTACAGATGGAAAGAACTAAAGGTGCATTCAACAAATACATTATTCTGAAATGTACCTTTCTGCTCCATTTGCCCCCAGGTTGCCCAAAATGTCCAGGCTCCCTAGTTTACACTCAGAGGTATTACGATAGAGCCACAACTCGCATATCTGGCCTTTTGGGGAGGAGGATACATTTTAAAATAATTTTTGTGTGGGATGCCCCTTTAATCCTTTCCTGCTTGGAGAATTCAATACAAATATATTTTGTCCACATTAACAAAATTACAGGTCACTTTAATTTGTACCCTACGCTGATCCAGATTATCGTCAACTGGGATAAACTGAGTTAGCTCCACTGAAGTCAATGACGCGATGCTGATTTTTCCCTGGCTGAGGATCTGACCCTTTGAATTTAGCCCCTAAGTACATGTGAAGAATCATGACCCAACACACACATTCAGCCACCTGACTGATTCACTTGCAGGAGAAAGCTTGTGTACCTGAAATTAAATAATTGATAGTGTTTTGTGAAGGACAAGAGCAGAATGAAGATGAATTATTAAAGGAGTCTTGCAACAAATATCCCTGTGTGATACGCCAGGAATGTGAAACCCTGCCAACTAGAAGTGATGATGCGTTGGGATGGAAGTCCTATGTGAACCATTTGTTGGAGAGAGTTTTTTGGAGTCACTGCTGGCTTTTATATGTTTTGCCACCCTAAACCAGCTAGAAATTCTCTCCCCCAGCCCTTCAGTCACTAAACAGTTTGCTGCCACTGGCAAGCGGTCTGTGTTTAGGGCAGAACTGATTCCATACAGAGGTTTCTGAAGCCTGTAAGAGAGGATACTGTTCATGGTGCCTCTCGTTGGGCATCTCTTATTAGCCAGTTCATTAAGCAGCATTGACTTTTTTTTCTTGAGTGTTGTGTCAATATCCACTGTAAATACAGGCTATTATATGCAAATCATTAACATGATAGTCCTCTGTCACTAATCAATAGGGTAAATGGTCCCAGATACTAGAGAACTTGTAGGATTCAAGTTGATACAGAGTCCTCATGGTCTACCTTGACAATGTGAATTTGCCTGTGGTTGTGTTTTGCTTTAAAGGGGGTGAGGGTTTGGTAATCTTGCATTTATGGAAACTAGTTAATTTCTTCCTTGTCTCAAGTGGAAATGCACTGAATCCTGGTTTCGCTTAGCATTGATCTTTCATGTGACAAAACCACAAAATAAATTAGTGCAGTTGGCCAGTCTCTGCTATTTCTGATCTGGTCATCACTAAAGCAGAGGAGTTGCAGGAAAATAGAACTGTGAGGAAGACTCCAGGATTTTTGGTAAAGATGAGGGTAAATGTTGGCCAAGTGCCAGGTGCTTTAAGGGATAGAGAGTGGTAGTGGTGGGAAACTGCCTACAAAATTGGCTTATAAATTTAGGTTTTTTGCTGCATCCCAGGAGGTCTTGAACAACTAGTAAGCACAGGTGACCATAATGTCTTATGATATGGCAGGCTGATGGGCTGCCCAAATGCACAGTCCGATATCTTGTCTTGAGACCTCCACTCTTTGTCCTCTGTTTTCTCCTTTTTTTTTTTTTGGTCTGTCTTCTTCATCTGTGTTTGTCTGTATTTCATCCTTTCTCTGTCAAATACTATGGTGAAACCCACCAGTATAAGCAACCAGATAGATTTATTTCCCCTCTCTCTCTTCTGTTTTGCTCTCTTTCCTCATTTCTTTATTCCCTGTGTTCTGTCTTTCTCTTTTGCTTCAACCTTTCTTGAACTCCAGCTACCTCTCCCCTCCCACAAAACATCCTTTTTGGAGCATTTCCCCTTTCCACATGGGGGAAGCCTCCATTTTTCTCTTTCTTTGCAGGGGTAGCTGCAAAAGTCAAGTGGCGGTGCTCTATACAGAGAATGGATGCCGAGGGAATCTGTCCAGTATGCTATTTAGCATCAGTTTCCCTCAGCTGCTCTTTTGAGTGTTTAAAGTGTTTCTGTGTATAATGAATCAAGCTATACGTACATAACCATTTTTAATGGAAAAACAGCTATGATTGCATGACCCTTGCCAGCTTCCCTTTTTAGCTGGCTGCGTGTAAAGCTCTCAGGAGCTGACGCACAGTTTTGACCACTAAGGATGGCCAGTTGTCTGCTGCTCGTGGTACAGCCAGCCTAGTAGCTGAAAGCATTATGGGATGCATTTGATGGTAGACTCTATAACATGTTTCTACTTAAACATAAAATTCTTGCTTATGTTCATTTTGAAAAATAGAAACCTACTTACTGTTCAGTATTTTATTACTTGCATTGAAAAGCAGTGTTGCAATTAGAGCTGTGAGAATAAGTGATTTTTCAGTTTGCTGACCATTCCAAAAATTTGGGGGGAGGGGATGGTTCAGACTGAACCAAAACTAAGACTTTTCTGAATTTTTCATGAATTGAAAAAGTTGGGAAAATTTTGTTTCAGACTGAACAAAATGAAATGTTTCCATTTCAAAAATGAAATTTCCAGGCATTTTTTTTACCTGGAGACAGGAAACTGCTCTTGTAATTTTTTAAATTTCCTTAAAAATGAAATTCCTTTTGTATGTCAGAAAGCAATTTTATAGCCAGGTTTGGATTAGAATGTCTGACTGTCATGTTTTAGCACAAACATAAAATAGCCCATATTGATCAACGAATAGTGATTATGAAAGTGCTTGGAATATAATTACTGCTAGGCTCCCTTTTATATAACATTATATCTGTTTTATAGTTCTCCTCTCCCCGCCCCCAGATTCCATTGAGTTCAATGGGATTTGGTTATTTTAGTTTACATGATGAGATGCACTATACACTGTGCTTTTTTATTTAAAATGTTCATTGTTTTTAGTGCCCAGCATACAACTAAAAAGAAAAACTCAAATGTGTGACTCTGCCCTCCGAAGCATTTTGGGTCTTTGCCCATGTCCATGCAACAACAAAATAGCAGAGGAGGAAATTGAAAATGATATGGAAAGTATGTAGCTGCATATTTTTCTATAATTGAGGCTTCAAGATTCAGCATTTCTTGTGAAATGCCTATCTGCCATAACTTTTTAAGTTATGGGAATAATAACAACCTTGTATGACGGAAAGGTCCTCGCTCTTAAGTGAATACATTTGGGAGAGGTGTTGCCAGAATGTTATTCATGATAACTGTAGCAAGGGCACTAGGTTATATGATATTTTTGTGGATGTTTAACTACAAAAATACCTAGACAGTTTAAAGAGACCCTGTCAAGGTTGTTGGGTGCAAATTTTAACTTCTTATAGGCCCAGATGACAGCTGTTTTCCTAGTCCGTGTGGATCAAATTCTGGGAGTGAGGCCTATCTCAGTAACTGATTTATGTCCTAATACAGGACATTTTATATAAGAAAATAAATCTGAAAAAACAACATAGGTATTGAACCTGTCAGACACTTATGAACACTCATAACTTCGCTCCTGTCAGTAGCCCAACTGAAGTCAGTTGGATTATTCACGTGAGCCAAGTTTTGCACGTGTTAAATGCTTTGCAGGAGCAGGGTCATAGCGTACAATGGCTGCTGTTCTTTTTAGCCCACTGTCTGTAAAGTTATGTGGGGCTCAGGGACAGCTGTATAAAAGTAAATTGTGCCTCTGCCCTATACTTGGCTTCAACAAGTTTATGCATTGTGATGGACATGGAGCTGCTATGTAATCATCTAAGGGTAATGAGATAATTTTATGAATACTGTATATGACCTGGTCAGTGAGGTGAAGTTACTGTATGAAATATATTGCTCCAGTTTAATAGGGGGCTGCATGAAAAACGAGAAGAAAGGCAACATGATGGATCTAGATAAAACACATCTGAGCAAACACTTGGGAGAGTTGGGGGGAGGGGTCAATTACGAGAACAATGCCTTTTTTCCAGGCCCCAGCCCAAAGTGTCACAGCTGTTTTGCCAGGCTAGGAGCCAAGCGATCAAAAGAACATTCAACACTTAAAAAGCCACAACTATGGAGAAAAAGGGGAGTCAGCTGTCAGGAGCTGTCCAGGTGGGACAGTTTGACTCAGAGAGAGGCTCTGCAGAGAGAGAGAGAGTTTGTCTCCCTTCGCGGGACCCAGGGAATGGTAAACCTCAGGGAGAGGCAACCATACATATACAAAAAGAAAAGGAGTACTTGTGGCACCTTAGAGACTAACCAATTTAAAAAGGAGTCCACCTAGAATCCTTCTTTCTGTAGTGTTGGTAGGGAGGCCTCTGTGGATTAGTATGTTGTTCAGAGGTATTTTGGAAATATTCCTTGAGTCGGAGACGTCGAAAATAGGATTCTAGGTCACCACAGAACTGTATCATGTTCGTCTCTAAGGTGCCACAAGTACTCCTTTTCTTTTTGCGAATACAGACTAACATGGCTGTTACTCTGAAACCATACATATACACTGGCTTAGTATTTTGAGATCTGTTTTCTCCTGGATGATTTGGTTCTAAATAAATGATACTTTGCTTAACAAAGGCTGTTTGGTTACTGTTTACCACTGTTATTGCTCCCAGGTGGAGCAGAACTGCAGGCGCTGAAGGTATGTCAGGCCTGCTTAGGTGATCACATTTGATCATAGGGGACTGCAGACCTGGATCCTGTCTGAGAGTGGGAGAATCGCATGATTCCAGCCCAGGAGAGGTGATGGCTTGAGAGCTAAGACCAGAGGGGAGATGCCCTCAGAGATCAGGAGAGGTTAGAAGTGCAGTTAGCCTTGAAATCGTGACATTTTTTCCCTATTGTGTTATGTGATCCTCTCACAGTAGCTAGGTTGCAGTAGCACTGCTCGTCTTTCCATTTTAGTGACTGCTGAGGGCTTGCCTACATGGAGAAACAATGCACGGCAAACTGGGGGGTAAATCTAGAGTGCACTAGCTTTCTGCACGCTAACTGGCGGTGCGGACCCTGCTACCACTCACTAAACGTTCTGTGCTTTGACCTACTACTGTTTGAAATAGCAGTAGGCGAAAGAGCACTGCAGAACTTTTAGTGTGCAATAACAGAGTCCACACGGTGACTTAGTGCATTGGTGATCTATACCCTGGCTTGCCATGCTCTGAGTTAGGTTCAACCTCCCTCAGTGAGAGGCATTTTATAGAGATTGAATTTCACTTCTAGTGTTGACATTTGTAGTAAGAGGAGGCCCTGAAACATAAATTCTTGTATCAGAGGCCCAGTCTGAGGCCTGAAGCCTGAACCGAAGTACTTCCAGGCAGTGTTAAGCAAAGCTGGGCTGTGAGCCAGAGGCAGGTCCCACTCACAGAAGTTGGAAGAAAAGGTTGTTAGAAACACGTGCACACACACACGTAAGTGCTAAGGAGAGGAACTTGCACCAAGACGGCATCAGAACACTCCACAGACATAACAAGGAACAGGCAAGTGCATCTTAAAGACAGGGTCAAAAGGACAACATGACGAATAGATTCATTTGAACTATGATGAGTAATCTGTCCTGCAACTGTATAAAAGTAGGTCCGGGAGTGCACATCTTTGTCCAGCCTAGGGGGCAGTGGAGTGTCCCGCCACTGACTGAGCTGTGTCCATTTGCAGGGAGCACAAATTTGTAGGATGCCCTGTAGAGTCTATAGGGAACTATTTCTGTGCTTCGTTTGACAATAAACCTGACTCGGGTTCCTTTGTACCTTACAAGAGTCTGTGGTTTTTGGGGGTTCTCTCGGAGTCTGCTGCGGAGTCTGCGCAGAGCTGGGGCAGGGCACAGAGGGAACACACGCAGCCAACTGTTATCATCATCGAGCAAGAGCAGAGCACCGCACCGGTAGCTACTGACAACATTCTCTAGGGGGACCAGCACTAGGGGGGATGAGACAGTTTGCTAGTAGGTTTCACAGGTATTAAGCAGGGGAATAGTGAGACTTAGGAGCATTGGCTTCCATTCCAGGCTCAGGAGGGGCGTGTTCTCTAATGGACACAGGCTGTTCTGCCCTGGCCTACACTTGTCTATTCCTCATGCCAGAATCCCCATCCCATTCCCATTCTCCCCTTCTCAAGATTTTTCATTTCAATCTTAACTGCCCTGCCCAGCAAGTCCTCGTCTTATCCCTCCAGACTTCCCACCCATTCGTTCGTTCCCCCGACTCCCCCAGTCTCAGTCTCCTTGCCCAGACAGCCCAGCTCCTCCTCTGATTTGTCTCTCTTCACGCTCCTACTCTCCAGTCGTTTCTATGCCTCAGACATGTTCCCCATCCCCACTGGCTGTCAGTCCCAGTCTCTCTCTCTGAGCTTCTTCTACTACAATTTGTGTGCCCCCTGCCTCTTTTGTCTCTGGCTCTTTGCCAAGCCAGTCCCAATTCTTTTCTTGCACTTGGCTCATCATCAGATCTGTCTTCCTTCCCCCCCCTCCCCTACCCCACCCAGTTTCTGGTCCCAGCCATTCCCAGTCTCTCCCCTTGTTCTTCATCTGATCTGTCTGTCCCCACCCTGGTTTCACTCCTAGTTCTAATCTCTTTGCACAGCCAGCCCCATTCTTAGATTCCCACTCCCCTGCTTTCCCCAGGCTCTTTGTCCCAATCTATTCCCCCAGGCCAGTCTCTTGTCCCTCCTGCGTTTGAATCAGGCAGCTTCCTCCTCCAAGCTGCCTGGGTATAGGGGGAGGGGTGTTTATTGAGAGCCCAGGACGGACGCTTTGCTCTCAGTTCTGATGCTTGTCCCCAGCCTGGTGCATAGCAGCCCGGAGATACAATTGCAGGGAAAAGGGCATGTGCTAAGTCTCTGACTGAATCAGGGCCTTAGTAAAGATCTTACAATCTGAGGCTTGATTCTTCACTCTCTTACACGGTTTTTATGTTGGTGTAACATCAGTAGGGTATAAAAACTTGTTTAACAGTAGAGAATCAGGGCCAGAGTTTTTCTGTGCCCTTAAGGAATGGGAGCTATATCAATATAACAGTTTTAAAAGAGACCAGCATAACTGCAGTTTTATTTCACTGTTTTATTGGCTATTTTTAATACTGGCAGTTTATTTTAATTAGAAACAGAGCAGGTAAATTCTCCCCTAAGCATGACAGCTATAATAATATTAACATCAACAGCCAAAATCTGTTGCTGATGGAATTATCTCTTCTACTTCTGCTTCTCTTGGCCATGCATTTGCTCAGGCAGTTTATAGTAATTGCACATTTGGATTTGCATTGCGAACACCACTGGCCTATTTGCATGCACAAACCCAAGAACTTGTGCATGCAAATGTTCCAGCATAAGAAATTCAGTGAAAAGGTGCCCCTCTAGTACTAGGTAATTTGCATTGGCTTTTAGGATAATTATTTTATCTTTATTTACAGAGATTAAAACATTTTTATTTTTTTTCAGGAAGAGATGGAAAGTAAATAACATATTCATTGGTCAGCCGTGTGTGACAGGGTCCAGGGGCCCTGTTTTTTTTCCATTTAGCAGCAAGTGAACTAATCAGTTAGGCCTCACACAGGTGTACATGCCAGGATAGCAGGGCAGGACTGGGACTGGTATTAGTTTACCTACCTGTTCATGGTTCATTAGCTAGCTTTTAAAATATCAATACAGTCAAAGAAACAAAATCTAGGGAAAAGCCTCACATTGAACAAAATGGCATGAGGAGGCAAAGGCAGTCAAGTGTAGGGAATTTTTTCTCACAAAGGATGTTGATCACCTAGGGTAAAATTAACTCCATCCAGAGGACGAATGCAAGTCCTGTATGCCACTGAAGTCCCACTTAAAATCTTGAGTTGCAGGCATTTACCATACAATGTTACTAAATGAAAATCTCTAACTTGTAAGTGCAGTCTGTGTGTTCCAGTGTTGATTTGTGGGAGGCTGTATGTATTCCGTCCACTTCACAGCACTGCCTGCCTTTTCACTGTACATGACAGTCTCATTAAATTGATATGGAAATAGATTCAATGTCCATTGTCATTGGGCTTCCTTAGAAGTACTTAAATTCAGTGTCACGGAATGAATGGTGTCTGAGAAATATAAATGCTTGAATAGCATGGACAGAGGAGTTATTTTTTGAGTGAACCAGGCCAGTTTTGTGTAGGGGTTAAAGCAGGGTGGGCAAACTTTTTGGCCTAAGAGCCACATCGGGGTTCCAAAACTGTGTGGAGGGTTGGGTAGGAAAAGCTGTGCTTTCCCAAACCCTAACCCTATCCGCCCCGTCCCACTTCTCACCCCCTGACTGCCCCCCTCGGAACTACCAACCGATCTAACCCCCCCCCCTACTCCTTGTCCCCTGACTGCCTCCTCCTGGGACCCTCTGCCCCTAACCGCCCCCCCCGCGACCCCACCCACATATCCAACCCCCCCTGCTCTCTGACTGCCCTGACCCCTATCCAGACCCCCACCCCCTGACAGGCCCCCCGGGGCCCCACCCCATCCAACCCCCCCTAAAGCCCCTTTCAGAATGCGGCCCTGTGAACATGGGCGAAGGACTCAGGAGAAGCAGGGGCAGCTGTGCAGCCGGAGAGAAGCTGCAGTTTCCCCTTCAAAGCGCCGCTTCTCTCTGTCTGGCTGCGCGGCCGCCTGGTGCTCCTCCTGAGTCCTCTGCCCGTGTTCGCTGCGCTCCCACCACCTGCACTGCCCGCCTGCTCCCCTGAGGCTGCAGGTGAGCCTCCCTTCCTGCTTTCCCCTGCCCCCACAGTGCAGCCCTCTCCCGCGCTGGCGGTGCAGCGCGCTGAGGCTGCGAGGGAAGGGGGACAGCAGGGGAGGGGCTGGGGGCGAGCCTTCCTGGCCAGGAGCTCAAGGGCCGGGCAGGACGGTCCCGCAGGCCATAGTTTGCCCACCTCTGGGTTAAAGTAAGGATTGGAGAGCACTGTCCCCATCTTTCAGAAAATAAAGACCCAACAGTGATAAGTGGCACCCAAATTATTATGGGCTACATCTGTTTCTATTCAAGTTGTCCAACTTTACCTTTCCACACTTTTTTAGCTACCTTTTTGTTAAAGCTTTGGGACACCAGGCAAAAACATTGGCACTGCGCTCACTAGTGGAAGAATCCAGGTATGGCTTCCGACTTCATTGATGGCTGTTGTTCTGGAAACTGTTTAATAAATCCGTTGTGTGCCTAATAGCCATAGGGTTGTTTCGGGTGGAGAATGATGGACTCTGAGGGCTAAGCAGCATAGGTTTGGGTTTCATCTGGATGATTTAAGTAAACCCGCCCCCCCCCCGCAAAACCAGAAGGGCATCAATCACATCAACCATGTCTTTAGACAGACGGCTGGAGTCACATTACATGAAAAATTTAGGGTTTTACTGTAATGCAGCAACTGAGGCCTTGTCTACACTACCATGAATAACATAGCTGGAGTCGACATAGCTTAGGTTGACTTACTGCGGTGGCTACACCATGCCGCGTCAATGGGAGCCGCTCTCCCATCGACTTACTTTACTCTTCTCACTCTGGTGGAGTACCGCAGTCGACCGGAGAGCGCTCTTCAATCGGTTTAGTAGGTCTTCACTAGACCTGCTAAATTTATCTCTGCTGCATTTATCACAGCAGCGTTGATGCCCGGTAAGTGTAGACATGGCCTGAGACTTCAAATCTATTTTACAAAGGCAAAATCTATTAGTGTGCCTAATGCCTCTCCCATCTTTTATGTATAGTTTTTACAAGGTACATAGATTCTGCCTTTGGCTAGACATTTAATTTGCATCTTGACTTAAGGAGGAAGAACAATAAAGGAAGCTAATTTCAGATTTCTAATTCAGTTGCCCCAATATCCTCTTCCAGCTAATACGTTAAAAGCCTTAATCTTATGTGGTCTTTGAAAATGTTGGAAGACAAAATTTAACTCTCAATAGCAGACACTTGAAATGAAGCTTTTGAGACTGTGAATGTCCAGAAGGCTGGAGTGAAGAAGGGAATCTGGTAAATGCATTCCACATTCCCAAACATCTGCATGGAAATTCAGATAATGACCCAAGTGAGCCTTGAAAGATGACATTTGGGCTCATGCTGTTGGAACACTACTATCAATTGTTTGCTCTCCAAGTCTGACAGGTCTCCTAGCATCTGGCAACACTTTGCTTTGCCTTATGAATTCTCATTACCTGTCACAACTGTTCACCAGACAGCTTAAAAAAAGGCGAGTATTAAAATACATTGTAATTAATTTTTAATCTCCCCTTTTATGCTAGGTTAAACAGTTTCAGAAAAGCAGCATCACTTACTATCTGAACAATACAGAGTTCCCTCTGTGTACAGCTTCCACTATAAGGTCATTTTATGATGTTTGCTATAGAGCCTCCATTCTGTGGCTGTATGCTAAAATCTACTAAAATCTCTCCTTTTATGAGCTGTTAATTCCCTGTCTTTGCAAACCAGCTGTGGAGTAAGGGCATATTAAACCTTGACTGTATTCTTTAATGAAATGGGATTGTCCATTAATTGCCCTAGTACAAAATATATGAAAAAAACAATTCCCTCTATTCTTTAAAAGATGCCAACAAACCTCTCAGGCACTGGCTTTGGAAAGAGAACATAAGGAGCAGATCTGTTTATTTTTTCTTTTCTTTTTTTTAAACAGGAACATAAAATACAGGGAGAGAATAATTACTAGTCAGTGGGGAACAAAATGTTGGCATTTTTTTTCCCATTCAGTATTGCTTTGATCAGGCAACACCACTACATATATTGTACTTGGTAAACTATGCAAGGAATTTCTGCAAAGACAGAGTTGCTGTTAAGTTATGTCCTATGGTTCCCTTACCATATTTTGACACTGTTTGATTTAATTGCATTTAACACTAATTGCTGCCTAATCTGTGCATGGCAGCACATCTCTGCTGTGCCCAGTGATACATTCGGAATGTTGTGAAATTGAGTTGTTTCTTCTGTATTTTGTTAACAAGTTCAGTTCAATATTGTTGTCTCCTTTCCACACCAATCCCCTTTTCAGTGCTAATTACAAGTCATGTAGATTCTTCTACAAGATAAATCGGTGTAAAGAGCAAATTTTATTTGATAGGAGGAGAAGGGATTTTCATCTTTTAGAAAGCTTTTTATCTGGCCTGTGATTTCTTAAATGGCTTTCAGTGCCAGTCTTTCTAGTCAAAACAAGGAGTCCTTGTGACACCTTAAAGGCTAACAAATAAGCTATAACACGCATCTGATGCAGTAGGTTATAGCCCACAAAAGCTTATGCCCAAATAAATTTGTTAGTCTCTAAGATGCTACAAGGACTCCTCGTTTTTGCTGATACAGACTAACACAGCTACCCTTCTGAAGTCTTTCTAGTCAATTATAGATTAACAGTTTTTTCGTCCTTGGGCCCTGATGACTTCCTGCAGATTTCCTACCAGTCCCCTTCAAGGAACATAAATTGTGTCTCCTTCATGGCTATGTGGAACACTGAAGGCCATATCCACTGCACATATAAACCCCTGCATTTGCTTAAGCAGATCAGGTAATTGCACACTCAAATTTGCATTTGCTCAGGCATGTGGTCTAGTGGCATGCCCGAAAGCAGGAATTTTTGCATGCCACTACTGCAGTATAAAGGGCTCTTCCAAAAATTTTTTAGTCATGTGATCATTGAATGGTCGTTTTGGATAATCCATTTTAATGCATGCTTCATCTTTTCTCTTTGCAATAAGATTTGGCCATTAAATATTTTCACACAAATATAACAGGCCAGATTGTTAACTGGTATGTGTTGGCATAGTTCCATTATCAGTGATCTTTCATTTAATTTTCATTGGAGCTATGCCAGTTTTACACCACTTGAGAATTTGCTCCTGCATTTTTTTTTCTTTTTTGGTCCTGAATGCAAGTATGCTCTGAACATGTAGAAAGAAGAGAGACAGTAAAAACTGGATGGAAGGTGGTGGTCGTGGGGGTTTATTTGTTTCTTTGGCATGTGGGTGCTGGCTTTGGCTGAAGAATGCCATTTGGGCTGGCTAGTCTCTTGGGCCTCAGCTTCAGGGAGGCTGACCTACCTTGAAATGTGCACTGCAAGGCTGATATTAGTAGAGCGAAAGAGAATCATTGAGCTGATATTGTACCTGGTGCCTGTGGGCCTTTAAACAAATACGTGGAGAAGGATTCTACACCCTTCTTAAAATAGCCAGATTGGTGGTAAGTGTTCCTATGCTGAGGCAGTCTGTTAGCTTAATGCAAGACCCTGACCAGTAAGAATGGAGTCCAGAGGCTTTTGCTCACTGTTTTGTTAGGTTGCTCTTCTTCCCCGGCAAAATGCCACCCTCTTCGTTAACATAAGAACGGCCATACTGGGTCAGACCAAAGGTCCATCTAGCCCAGTATCCTGTCTTCCAACAGTGGCCAATGCCAGGTGTTCCAGAGGGAATGAACAGAACTGGTAATCATCAAGTGATCCATCCTCTGTTGCCCATTCCCAGCTTCTGGCAAACAGAGGCTAGGGACACCATCCCTGACCATCCTGGCTAATAGCCATTGATGGACCTATTCTCTAAAAGCAGCTATGATTGCTGTGGTCACCTTGTGCTCTCTCCATCATACTTATATGACCCCATTACCATAGTATCAAACAGTTGTGAATGTATATGGGTCATGGGTCACTTGCTGGAGGATTCTCTGCACCTTGAAGTCTTTAAACCACGGTTTGAGGACTTCAGTAGCTCAGACATAGGTTAGGTGTTTGTTACAGGAGTGGGTGGGTGAGATTCTGTGGCCTGCGTTGTGCAGGAGGTCAGACTAGACGGTCATAATGGTCCCTTCTGACCGTAAAGTCTATGATTCTATTTATCCTCAGAACATGTCTGTGAGATAAGGAAGTGCTATTATCCCCATTTACAGACAAAGAACTGAAGAAGCATAGAGAGACCAAGGGATTTACCCAAGGTAATACAGAAAGTCTGTCATGGAGCAGGGACTTGAACTCAGATTTCCAAGCCCTAGCTAGTGTACTTAACCACTGGACCATCCTTCCTTAGGATCTCAGAAGAGGCACTGGCTGCAATATTCCTCCCTAAACAGCTGCTAGAAATGCAGAAACCCGGTGCATGCTGTATCTTGCCCTGGAAGCTGAGTGTTTCCCCACAGACAACCCAAGCCATGATAATCTTTAGCTCCTTCTTTATCCCAGGTCTTTCATATGATAGCTGGTTACATTATTGACTGTGATCTGACTTGATCTCTTCACTCCAGGGGAAAAAACAGCTTTTCAATGTGAATTAGTTAAAAGAACAGTGTGTTCTTCCTTTAACTGCACATTTAGGTACCCTTTAAAAAAAAATGCCCATGTAGCACTCTAGCATTTGAAAGAGGAGATATTTTTCTTGAAAATTTTACTTTTAAAATAGTCCAGAGATACTCTGTACCTTTCTTGCCCCTTTGGAAATCCATTTTATTACAATTCTGATGGCTGTAAAATTCCAGACTCCAATAAGAACCCTCAGCCACCCTAGACCACATGAACAGCTTTCTAATAATAAAGAAAAAATTAATACTGCATCATCCTGTCTCTGTATGGTAGTCAGTGATGAGGTATGAGTACATGGACAGGTGGATAGCCTCAAGAATATGGCAGTTTTCTGAGCTTGCTGATCCATAAACAAGATTATTGCCTAATGGTCCTCCTGCTCTCTGCCATTGTTACATGACAATATTCAACCTTAAATTAAAAATGACGACATTTTAAAGTTTCTTTTTGGAGTAGTGTCCCTATGGGTGCTCCGCTGTAGGTGTATGTGCGCTCCTGCGCCTCTAATCGGAGATTTTTGGTAGCAGTGTCCGTTGAGCCTGCGCATGTGCTCTCCCTCCTTCGTGGTCTGCCTTGAGGCTATCTAGCACTGTGCAGGCGAACCCCCCTCACTTCCTTCTCTACCACCTTTTGGCCTCGAACGGAGCGAGCTGTTGCCCCCCCATCACTAGGTGATGGTTTTAAGAACGTTCTGGATCTTACCAAGAGGGTGGCAGATGAGCTGCAGATTCCCCTACAGGAGGTGGCAGATGCACATCATAAGTTGGTGGGTATTCTGCACACCTCCTCCTCATCCAGAATTGCCCTCCCAATTAATGAGGCAATTCTAGATCATACCAAAGTCATCTGGCAGACACCAGCCTCCATCACACCAACCAGCAACAGAGCCAAAAATAAAAATAAATAAATAAAAATACGACATCCCTTCCAAAGAGGCAGACTTTGTTTCAACATCTGCAACCCAACTCCATCATAGTGAATGTGGTTAATGCACAAAGCAAGCAACAAATAAAATTTTATTAATTGTGGGGAAACTCCATGCATTTTTAGAACTTTTACTCGAGAGCCAAAAGGAACAGTTTCAGACTGCAAGAGGTCAAAACTCTCACTCGGCTCCCTTAAGGTACATCTCGCGGTGAAAACTGCTTTCCACTGCCAGGTAGACAGATACTTAGTGTTTGCTCACCCGCTGATGCATAGATGCCTTAAGGGCATCAGGAATCTCTTCCCACATGTGACAGCACCTGCCCAGCCTGAGACCTTAATCTAGTTCTCAGGGCTTTGACTAGACCTCCTCTTGAGTCCATGGCATCTTGCTCTCTCTTACACCTGTCCATGAAGACAGCATTTCTAATTGCCATCACCTCAGCACATAGGAGAAATAGCGGCCCTGATGGGACACCCACCATTTGCAGTCCCCCCCCCTTTTTTTTTAAAAAGACAAAGTAACTCTAAAGCCATATCCCAAGTTTCTCCCTACTTTCTCTGCACTTTCCATGTGAATCAACAGATCCATCTTCCTGTTTTTTCCCAAAACCACAGGGAGATGACTCTGCATATGCTAGATGTTTAGAAGGACACTAGCATTCTACTCGGACAGGAATAAGGACTTTAGGAAATCCCCTAAACTCTTCCTTTCATCCACAGAAAGATCCAAAAGCTCTGTGATATAGGCTCAAAGACTATCCAAATGGGTCTCTGGTTGCATTAATCACTGTTACAAAGGGCGCAATCTGCTTCCATCCAGAGTCCATAAGCACTTAATGAGGTCAATTTCTACCTTGGTCACATTACTGAGATTGGGATATCTTTAAGGAATCTGTAGAGCAACAACTTGGGCCTCAGCCCATATTTTTGAAGAATATTATGCAATCACTGAAGATTTGGCCCCCAATGTTCTCTTTGACTCCACAGTACTTGCTGTAGTAACAGACTCCACTCCGAAGTCGGGAGACACCCCTATAGTGGAGCCACCCGTAGGGACACTACTTGAAGAAGAAGAAGAGGAAGTTACTCACCTTGTGTAGTAACGATGGTTCTTCGAGGTGTATGTCCTGATTAGAAATAATAGAGTCAAATATGAGGGGAAATTTGAGAAGGCAGAATCTAGCTTTCAAAGACAGTGTTTGGATAGAACACTATCCCTATTCCTCTGAACACTGTCATGGAATCTTTAATGACTGCAAGTGTTCAGAGCCTCCATTTGATTTTTCATCTGAAAGACTGCACCTTTGCCTGCACAGTGCTTCCTAACATCTTACTTGACCCTCGTTCACTGAAATAGAGCCTGAGAAGATAGGGATGGAAAAGTTCTGCTCGATCGTCTAGTCCATTTCCTTTCCAATATAGGATTATTTCCCATGGTACATTTTCTAGGTTGTCATCAGCCGAGTTTTAAAAACAGTGATGGATGTGGTTTTGTAGCTTATATTTTCACACTGCAATATATCTCCTTATTAGGAAGTACTGTCTCAGAGGAAAGAAAGTCTTGTCCTGAATCACCAGCAGCACTCACTAGAATATCTAAATGGTCCTTGAGAGTCTCTCATCCAAATATGCCTTAACTCAGCCTTGTTTAGTTGTGTGAGCTGTACTGGATCATAGCACAAGGAAGTATGTCTGTAACTTTAGTTACAGCTTTAATTAAGCTTTTTTTTTTTTTAGTATGTTTTTGGACATCCTGGGCCAGATCCTCAGCTGGTGTAAATTGGCATAACTCAAATGAAGCTGATTTACATCAGCTAGGGATCTGGCCCAATTACCAGACTACTTTGTCAGCAGCGTAATATTTCATGTAACAGGTTTCACTTAATTACATTTCTTTTTATATCATTACCTCCTCATAAACCCCTCATAAAATTTGAGGTGCAATTTGCAAAACTGAGGAGAGCAATTGTTGTTCCATTACCAGCTAATGAAGTGTACATGTTTGTGGACAGAATTATAAATCTAAATATGATAAAGTGCAGTGAGAATCTCAGAATAATTACAAAAGGAGTACATGTGACTTTAAATTTATATTTAATAGATGGCGAATCTTACTGCTAGTGCTGTGTTTAAAAATGTAGGGCAAGAAAACAAAATTAAGTCTTAAAGGTGATTGGTGTGTTTTTCAAACCTGAGATAGTTATTCAGCACCATAAACCACAAAAAACTTGTCATCGCCATCACCAATCAATGTGGGGTGTCATTAGCACCTGCTCTCATTATACCATTGTTATATCATCAACTGTCAGGTAGTCTTGCTTAGGGTATGGAGCAGGCTTCAGGGAAATCCAGGAAGTCCAGTTCAGTAAGTCCAGCGTTTTTAGTTTATTGTATTCTCTCTCTCCCGCCCCCCACCCCCCAGTTACTTTAGAATAGTGCCAAAAAAGTCCAATGATTTGGGGTGACTCAGGTTTTTGGTTTTAGTTTTTATGCTCAACCAAGTGGCTGATGTTCAGAGGTGCTGAGTGCCAGCACCGCTCATTAAAGCTGTGTGGAGTTGTGGGTGCTCAGCACCTCTGAAAACCAGGCCCTGTATATCTTAACTTGGGCACCTAAAAATCCAAGTGCCCCAAAATAATGGATTCTTCTGAACATTAGAGGCTAATTTTTTAATGACCTTGGAGCAGGGCTAACCTGATGATCATGATCCGGCTCTAGCAGAGTTCCATAGTAACAGGGACACATCATCATGATGCATTGCAACAGAGCAGGGATCAGATCCTCAGCTGGTGTGAATTGTCATAGTTCCATTGAAATCAATGCAGCTGTAAGGATCTACCTCCATGAGACAGTCACTTGCAAACTTATGGGAAAAGGAAGGATAATACTAAAGTTTTAATTATTCATTATCTGGATCCCTCCATGCTTAATCTGATTGGGAGTATTCAGCAGGTAAAGGCTGACAACAATGTAATTTTTTATTTAACTTTTTTTAATTGTTGTTTTGATTTTTATATTATTAAACATTGATGTAAACATTGTTTTTCAGTGCATTTGAGGTATGTCCTCTTCCTCAGCTTATGCAATGAGAGTTTATGTGCATGAACAAGAGCAGATTTATAGTGTCCAAATTATAATGTAATATATTTGAAAAATAAGCTACAGTGGTGACTTTTAAAAGTAGTGTTTCTGTCCCCATGGCCGAGCATGTGCATCTCTGTCTCATTCTTTTCTTTCGGGGGTGTGTGTGTGTGTGTGTGTGTGTAAATAAACATACTCTTGGTAAGAGAATCAAGCCAGATGTAAAACTTATGTTAAAGCATCAGAATCTAGCAGTAAGTCTTTGTGATATTTTCTCACATACGTATTGTAAAAATAAATAATTCAGTGACTGGTAATGGCAATTCTCTAATCTTCTTTTTGTTACCATTTCATTAAAGGCCAGACTGCATCTCATTTAAGAAGGGCGGAGCCTCTCAAGAGAAGGTTCTTTGCAGTTTACCAGCAGGAAGGGTATTGTTTGAAGAATTTTTGCTTTTTTTGCCAAATAATACCACAAGAATTACAGCATCTCCAATAACTTCTATGCTTTGCCTTCTGACCCAGAGCCTTTATAGAAAGTAGTGAAGACTGGAATCTAAAATAGCCACAATCTTAATTATATAACAGTTAAAAATGACCCAGTTCAATGTTTTTAAGTTCTATCAATGGAAAGATCTAGATTTCTCTACTGAAGTAAAGCTATTTTAAGACTGTAGGGCTGGATTCTGCTCTGTCTCACCAGTGCAAAAAACAGTGTGAGACCAGAATCAGGCCTCTAACCCTCACTCCAGAATTCTAAGATTTTCCTCAACTATTTTGTGTTTTCAAGTCAAGACACTTACTTGCTTTTATTCCCTTTCCACCTCTAATCCCCAGAGGTATTTATTCACCACAGTGCCAAACCTTTCAGAGATTACAATTCTTCTTTTAATGAGAGTGCCGTGAGCTTGGCTTTGCTTATTCATGGAATGCTTTTTATCCATTGCCTTAAAGACTTGATATTGGTGTGAAAGTGATTTGCTTTGTAGGTAGATTATAGAAATTACAGGTGGAAAAGGCCTATTAGGTGATCTTCTTCCCCTCCCCTCATGGCGGGAAACAGCATGGCAAAGACAGACTGGCATGAAGTTGAATCGTTCCCTCCCCCTCCCTCCTTGGCAACCTTTTGTAAAAGGAACTTCTCTTTTAGAAAGTAAATTAGATCTTTAAAATGAGTTTTGAAATGTTCTTTTTCATAACAAAAATAGGTGATATGGTAGAACCGTGTGCGCCTGTGGCATTAGTTGATAAGGGGCTCCATGCGTATTGTGCAGTAATTCAAGGTGGGATCCATTTTGTCCTGAATAGCAGTTACTGGTAAAATACCCTGCCAGTTCATGTGTCAGGATTCAGCCAAGCTGGAAACACATGAGTGAATGGTTTCAGGCTGTTCTCTTTAGCTTTCTACTTTCCCAGTTCCATGGAAGTATTATACAATTTTCCTTTATGGTAAGAAAGAGGGACAGATGAGGGCTTATGTGGGTTAAGGCAAGCAATGGATTTATGCTTCCTTCTCTACTCTGAGCTTCTTTCTTTCTTTCTTTCGTATTACTCCAGACTGTTCAGATCAGAACGAACTTTCCTCAAATAATTTGTCACCTTTGTAAAGAAAACTTCTTGTAAAGATAAGAGCCTCCCTGTTGAATGGGTTGAAATACTGTCACTCTCTCTTCTCCCTGCCGGTAAAGTAGTGTCCTCCTAGTACTGAAGCCAGAGCTTTTCAGATTTTTTTTCCATTTCTAAAACCTTTATCGATTGACGCTTTTGTTGGGTTTTGTTGCTGGTATTTGTAATGGATGTAACTGTACATAAAAAGAGTAAGCATGTCCTCTCTGAATTTTAATGCCTCATCTTTACTCTTTAGCCTTGCCACTTGATTTGTCTCAAAAGTTCACCTGGGTAGAATATGCTTTTTATGTTGCTACTTAGCAGAAATTAAATTGGTGATGCAGTTCCCTGTTCCGGTTCCTAAACCCAATAAAAAAAAGGATGTATGTTTGTGGATGATATGCCCAAAGTAAGGAAATGTCCTCAAAGGATTGTAAAAAATGGATGTCTACGCTACCAAGTAAGTCGGCAAAACTTTTTTCTCTCAGGAGTGTGAAAAAAACTACACCCCTGTGCGATATAAGTTTTGCTGGCATAAGCACTCATGTGCAAACACTATGTCGAGGGGGAGACACTATCCCACCAACGTAGCTACCGCCGCTCGTTGGGCTGGTTTTATCCAATGTCCATGGGAGAGCTCTCTCCTGTTGGCATACCACAGCTACACAAGCGCTCTTACAGGTGTATCGGAACAGCTGTGCCGCTGTCCACGTGTAAGTGTAGACACATATATGCAGTATTAGAAATAGCATTTTAAGAGCTCCATAACTATTGCCTTCACTTTCCCACTAGGCTGGGAAACCAGTGGAAATAATTATTCTAGCATAAATAGAAGTACAAATGAAACACCCTGATAACAAGCTACAGCAATTAGTAACAGCTTTGTTTAGAGTGAAGTTGGTGGTATGTGTCTTAGTCACTTTGATGTGGTGCTAATGTAGATGGGCTGGGGTAGGCCCAGAACTGGGAGAACTGGCTTTTAGTTCCCTGCTTTAAGGAGTTGATAGTCTAATCCTGAAAAGCGTTGCACAGTGGGTGTGTTGTGTTGGTAGTTATAGCACAGAATGGGAGTTGGCATTACTGGGTTGTGTTCCTGACTCTGCTACTGATTTGGGGCAAGTTACTGAACCTCCTTTTGTCTTTTGGTTCCTTAGCTATAAAATGGGGATAAGCACTTGCCTATCCCTCCTTGGTGTTGTGAGGTTTGTTTAATGTTTTTGTAACATGTTAAGATCCTGGGAGGCAGGGCACTATAAAAGTGCAAACTTTATTATTATTTATTACAGCGATCCAATCTCCTAGGGGAAAGGCTGACACCCTATAGAGTCTACAAGCATCAGAGCATAATAGGTTTGACATAAAAGTATTTAACGGGGCAAGAGGGTTTTTTTCCTGTCAACAAAAAAAAATTTCTGTGAAACCTGTACTCTGAGGCTCTAGATACATAACCATATCGCTTAAATAAATGGGGTGTTTTCCCCCAAAGTTGGGAATCATCCAAATCCCTACTGCAATCCTGAGAACCATCCTCATTTTAGAACGGCTTTTGCTCTCACCCAACCCCAGACCTGGTCGCCTGACAGGATATGTCTGCACTGCAGTTGGACACCCACAGCTGGCCTGTGGTGTAGACATTCGGGCTCAGGCTGGAGTCCAGATTCTAGGACCCTATGAGGTGAGAGGGTCCCAGAGCTTGGGCTGCATTGCAAGATGGAATGTCTACACCACAATTAAACAGCCCCACAGCCCGAGCCCCATGTGCCTGTGTCGGCTGGCATAGGTTTTTAATTGCAGTGTAGACATACCCACAATGTGCCTTTCAGTTTTATGGATGAGGGCTGGAAAAGAGTCTTCTTTGAAGCTTGTCAGTCATGTTCCTTAGTTGGCCAGAAGTCATCTTTCTTAAGTAATCAAAGGCACTCTCTCCACAGGCTAGCATGATGCCTCTGAAGCACTGTCAATCCAAGAGGGAAAAAGATGCAGAAATTGACCCAACTATCATGTGAGAGTATGGGGCTAGACATCCAGAGTAGGCCCCTTATCTTTTTTCCCTCATGAATATGTTACTGTTTTGTAAACAGTCCTTCCCTTCAAAGATTCCACCACTGTGGTGAGTGTAGTCAATTGTTGTATCAAAACCAGAAATCACCACCAGTTTTGTGATTAAACAATCCAGATTTACGAAAAGGTTTAAATTGCACAACCAGTGAGTGATTGGAATGTCCTGGAATTTCAGAAAGCAGAGGCTGCTGCAATCCCACAGTCAAAAAATAACCTTGGTAATGTGAGAGTGCTGGACGATGAAGCAATGTCACTAAAGTAGGGTGGAAAAGTAAATAGTTATTTATTGTTGCAGGATTCTGTAATATTAATAATCTTAAAAATTCTGTGCAAATGAGTGTACAGACAGATAGATATTGGAGAAATGTCATCTGTTGTGGTGCAGTTTTTTTCAGAAGCTTTTCATTTACCTAGTGAAGTTACGTTCACTACCTGAATTTTTTTGACTTGAATCAATTTTTAGGGGCAGAGCTGCAGCCTACAAAATATACTCATGCAAGAAAGCAAAATCATTAGGGGAGTCAAATATTAGGGGTCAGATTCTCAATAAGTGTCATTTGGCATAGCCCATTGACACTAAATTGGGCTCTGCCCCCAGATGTATATTTGCTGCAAAAACTGGCTGTGAAGCAGCAGAGATATTCTTGTGTCCGTGACTCGTCTAGTGAAGTGTAAGGTTTTTGAAAATGGGGGAAGCCACTTGGGACAGAAGGCTTTATATTGTAGTTAAATAAAATGTTAATGTGTGTTGGAAAAGGTTCACTGTACCAAACCTAATCACCAGCAAAGAAGTGTGCGGAAGTTTGCATTGTAGATATTTCCTCCCCGCTCGCAGCATTGATGCCACTGTGAAATTATTATGTGTTGGGCAGATAGATGCGTTACTATGAATTCATTGGTAGAGTGGATTAAATCTGTCCAGAGGCCAGGTTGTTGACACCTCTGATGAAGGGTATGATCATGATGTGAGTCCACAGAGATCCATCCATCTGATGATTACCTTTTGCTGCAGGGCACAAGGCTTGACTATATATTAGGGGATACTGATAAATACTGATCTCAAAACTTTTGTCTTCAAGGAAAAGCCTTTGTTTAGTAGTGATTTATATAGAAATGAGTCTCCTAATGAAATTCCATAGCTGGGACCTCTCTTCTCATGCCTAAGTTGCTCAATGTAGCAATGCCTCATGAGCTGTATCTGTCTGAATTCAACTTCACAGTAACTCTTGGTATTTGGGCTCCTGCTAGAGTAGATGATTGATGCAGGGCTTCGCGTGAGTGAGGCACATGGACAGTCACAAAGCAGATGTCCCTACCTTGTTTTCCCACTGAGTGCCTTTTTCTAAGTGCCCTAAGTCAATTGGCAATTCAGTCTCTGAATTAACTCTATCACGGCTTTCTCCACTGTGGCCTTAAACCAGTATTACTGTAGCAACGTTATTGGTAGTGCCCTTTTTCTGACCGAGACAAGCTGTCCACATACAGCAATGGTAAGACTGCTGAATCCATTATATTGAAGAGTTTGGATCCACCTTGACCTATGGGCAACAAATGAAAGGGCTAAGCCCTTTTGTTTCCTGAACCCATCCAGGACTCCTTTCAATCAAAGCTAACCTCGACTACTTTATACTGAAGATCAGGATTGTTTTTGGATGACAGTGTCCTGTACTTGCTAGGCCCTTCTGCCCAGTAAATACTGGACATAGAAGGAAGTGCACTTCATGCTATCAGCAGTGTTTTCTTTAATAGCCAGTGAAGCTTATCCCTATGCTGTAGTTGTTAAGGACAGGAGCTATGGAAATACTCTCCTCCCACTTATTTCTAGTTGTTTGTCATTCCGACTTTAGTACACTAGTGGTTTCAAGTTCTTTATTTTAATAAAGTGGAAAGAGAATCTGTCAGATTTACAGATATTCATTATACATGTGATAAACATATATGCAAAGAGTAAAGGAGGTGTAGAACAAAATATGTCCCGAGTTATTTTTTTTTATTGATGTGAACTTACTTGATATGAACAGGGAGTTTCAAGAAGGCAGTTGAAACAAGCAGAGAATGGACACCTGTCACTCTAGAGTTCCAAAGTGTCTTTGTGTACATCCGTTCTCTTTCCGGCTGTGATTATTTGAGGGTAATACAGTTGTCCTCGTGCTACACATTGACAGAGGTACACCTACAGGACCCCAATCAGTCATGCATGTTTGCATGCACATGCACGTTATCTGATGGAAACTATGGACTCAGTCATGAGTCTTGCTGTATGCCCATGTAGAGAAGCCGCCTTGCTACCGACACTGTTGTAGCAATAGTTGCTGCTTCTGCAGGCTGCTAATCTTGTTCTTGCACTGATCACCAGGCAGTGGTTGGAGGCTTAGTTCTGTCCTCCTTCAGTGTGCCAACTAGCACATGAGATCTGGCTAACGAGGAAGTAATCTGTGGCAGCCGAAGAACTAGTGTAGATTACTTCCCTCTGATCCCAGAACAAAGGGGAACAAGGACCAGATTGTAACATTCAGAATTGCTGTCTGCTTCCTGCTCTCTCCTGAGGCTGTGCAGCTATGTGCTGCCCTTCCTGGGGCTGGATCCTAGGGTTACAATCCAGCCCTAGATGGTGAAACAGAAATTTATCTTTTCTTTTTTAACGAAGCTTCTGAAACTCCCCATCTTCCTCAGAGGAGTAAGGGCAGAGCCAGAGCTGTGACAAATGAAGAAAAGCACAATTCTATTCCAAGACCACAAAAATTACGAAAATAAGAATGGTCCTACTGGGTCAGACTAGCCCAGTATCCTGTCTGCCGACAGTGGCCAGCAACAGGTGCTTCAGAGGGAATGAACAGAATAGGGCAATTGTCAAGTGATCCATCCACTGACATCCAGTTCTAACATCTGGCAGTCAGAGGGTTAGGGACACCCAGAGGATGGCATTGCATCCCTGACCATCTTAGCTAATAGCCATTGATAGAGCTATCCTCCATGAACTGATCTAGTTCTTTTTTGAACACAGTTATAGTTTTGGCATTCAAAGCATGCCCTGGCAGTGAGTTCCACGGTTTGTGCATTGTGTGGAGAAGTTCTTCTTTATGTTTGTTTTAAATCTGCTGCCTATTCATTTCATTTTGTGAATCCTGCTTCTTGTGTTGTGTATTCACTTTTGCCACACCATTCATGATTTTATAGATCTCTATCATCTCTATCATGCCTTAGTCGTCTCTTTTCCGAGATGAACAATCCCAGCCTTTTTAATCTTTCCTCATATGAAATCTGTTTCATACCCTTAATCTTTTTTGTTGTTGCCGCCTTTCTCTGTACTTTTTCCATTTCTAATATATCTTTTGAGATTGGGCAACCAGAATAGCACATGGTATTCAAGGTGTGGACACACCATAGATTTATATAGTGGCATTATGACTGTTACTGTCTTATTATGTATCCCTTTCCTAATAGCTGCTAACATTGTTAGCTATTTTGACTGGTGATGCATATAGAACAGATGTTTTCAGAGAACTATCAACAATGACTCCAAGATCTCTTTCTTGAGTGGTAACTGCTAATGTAAACCCCATCATTTTGTATGTATATTTGGGATAATGTTTTCTAATATGCATTACTTTGCATTTATCCATATTGAATTTCATCTACCATTCTGTTGCCCAATCATCCAGTTTTGTGAGATCCCTTTGTAACTATTGGCATTCTGATTTGCATTTAACTAACTTGAGTAATTTTGTCTCCTCTGCAAACTTTGCCACCTCATTGGTTACCCCTTTTTTCCAGATAATTTACAAATACGTTGAACAGCACTGGTTCCAATACAAATCCTTGGGGGACACCAGTATTTATCTCTCTCCATGCTGAAAACCAAGCATTTATTTCTAGCCTTCGTTTCCTGTCTTTTAACCAGTTACTGATCCATGAGAGGATCCCTCTTATCCGATGACAGCTTAGTTTGCTTAAGAGCCTTTGGTGAGGAATCTTGTCAATGGCTTTCTGAAAGTCCAAGTACACTATATCCCTTGGATCACCCTTGTCCACTTGCTTGTTGACACCCTCAAATAATTCTAATAGGTTGGTGAGGCATGATTTCCCTTTTTTCAAAAGCTGTGTTGTCCTTTCCCCCCTACAAATCGTGTTCATTTACGTGTCTGATAATTCTGTTCATTACTATAGTTTCAACAAGCTCTCCATCTTGATACTGAAGTTAAGCTTACCAGCCTATAATTGCAGGGATTGCCTCTGGAGCCTTTATTAAAAATTGGCATCCCATTAGCTGATATACAGAAGCTGATTTAAATGATAGAGGGTTTGGGAAGTGTGTTATATAACCTAAGGCCCTGATTCAGGAAAGCACTTCAGCATATGCTGAAGTGCTTTCATGAATGAGAATGGTTCCCTGAATTGGGGCCTAAACGATCAAATTACGCCTTCACAGTGTACAAGTTATATGACACTTAAAATAATAGCCAGAAAAGGCTTTGTATTCACACCTTTAATCAGTGTTTAATTACGGATGCAATAAAATATGCCCTCCAAAAGTAATGTGTTTGGGAATAAACTGGAATTTCTACTTAATACATTGTAGCATTCATGGCCAGTTCTTCAGGATCCCTCCTCCTCCTTCTCCCAGCCCGGTAGTGCTGGTAAGAAAGCCAAAGCATTTAAAATGACTGCAAGATCCTCCAACTGCTACAGTTCTCTAATTGCTTACCTCCAGACTTGTAAAACTGGTTCTCTCCAGTTTTCTTCCAGCCCCTTTCATTGCAGAATGAAAAAAAAAAAGAAAAAAAAAAAAAGGTCTCCAAGGACCATATGTTTCCCAACTCCCAGAGATGGATTGGATCAGTTTGCCTCAGCATGTTTCAAAGCCTCCATCCTTATTTTGGAGACACTCTCTCTGGCATGCTGTCAGGGAACTGTTTTTAAAGGGCTCTCAAGAAATGGAGACTTCTGTGTCTGATCATGTTATTAAAATAAGCTCATTAGAGGTGGAAAAATTGTGGATTACTAGACTATGACAGGTGCCATTCAATTTGGCAGATTCTTTTTACCTGAGGCATATAGCCTGTAAGGGTAATGTAGCATGTATGGTTCATTAAGGGTTTTAAGCTTGTGTAGAGGATTTGCAGTGTGTTAATGTTCCCTGAGGCACAGCATGTTCACCATCATTTTTCTTTTGGTGCATGGCAACTATTCAGAACATGCTTTCTGGGTCTGTGGGTTTTCTGTGCACTTCCTGAAAACTGCCCTCTCCGTTTTATATCCCCGAGTGATCAGTTTAAAAGCAAAAGGAATAAGAATCGAGAATGCCAGAGGGAAGTAGACTTGCTTAGTAAATTGCACCTGCACAAGCTCAGTCTCTCTGTAGGAAGCTTCTGTCTGAGCAGCAGCCACTTATGTGGATTTTCACTCTATCAGCTATTTCACTGTTCTTCAGAAAGTATCGTTGTATTAGCCCCTGCACTGAGGGCACTTTATCAGCAAACTGTGTAACTTTGTTTTAGAAGCTGCCAGTGCTGAACAAGAGCAGCTTCTAAAACAGCTTCATTTAGTAACTGTCTTTACCCTAAAAACCCCAGAAGGAAGGGGACAACCTAAATATAACAGAAGTTGTTATTGTTTTTTAAGTCATTCCTCATTTAAAGCCACAGGGATTAATAATTTAAACTTAATTGAAACCCCAGTTTGTATATGAAGGTGTATGGTGGGTCCTCTTCCAAAATGGAGGCTTCCATTCTTTAATAGGTGAGACTTGCTGTACATGGTGTAGGACATGCTACATTGCCTGATTGTGGTGTCCAGACCCACCATTGTACGTAGGGTCCACTCTCTTACATACCATTTCCTTCCAAAAGTCCCACGTTGTTCCAGTTGGTATTGCTGTTGCTTCTACCAAAGGTTGGACATTCTCAGAAATGCTGGCATTTCCTGGTGAGCATGCAGTAGTCACTGCTTTTGCTGGTACTGTAGAACCTCAGTTACGAACACCAAAGTTACAAACTGACCGGTCAGCCATACACCTCATTTGGAACCACAAGTATGCAATCAGCAGCAGAGTCCAAAAAAAAAAGTGTACAGTACTGTGTTAAACATAAACTACTAAAAAAAAGGGGAAATTTAAAAAGAGAGATTTGACAAGGTCAGGAAACTGTTTCTGTGCTCGTTTCATTTAAATTAAGATGGTTAAAAGAAGCGTTTTTCTTCTGCGTAATAAAGTTTCAAAGCTGTATTAAGTCACTGTTCAGTTGTAAATATTTGAAAGACCCACAGTAACGTTTTGTTCAGAGTTATGAACGTTCCCAAAGTATTAGTAACTGAGGTTCTACTGTACTGTCATTTCTGGTGACCATTCTTGTTGGACCACTCAACAAGTAGAAATAATTGAAATTTTTCTTAATCTCTACATTTTTCACAACAATTTTCATTCCACAGTTTTTGAACAGAAAATTATTTTTTTTGTTCAAAAATTTTCCTCCACTCACCAACACCTCCTTTTTCCAATTTGCCACTGAAACAGAGAAAACCAAGAACCAAATGTTTGAGGAGGGCAGGGGGTGTTGGAATCAAAATCAGCACATTTTGGGGAAAATGAAAAGATTTCACAAACATTTCTGATTTTGAAAAAAAAGGCCTTTTCTATAAGCAAATATTCATTCAAAAAATGTTGACCAGCTTTACAAATAAGCAGCCGATACGGACACTTTCATGTCTAATTATATTTTGAAATATTGTTTCTACTTTCTTCCCACAGTTCAGGTTGCTATAATTTATTTTTGTTTGGCTTGTGGGTATATTGGATGCTTTTCTTGTTTAATTGCATTTAAACCACTACAGGATATATGGCTGGCACTTGGACTAAGCAAGGCTTTATTTCTCCAAGAATGTTAATGGAATAGCAACTCAGATCACTACTTCACAGATATAACACTTCATCAGTAACTCAACAGTTGTCTGTTTCCAGTCCTAGCTGGACATGTAATCTACTGTGGTTGACTTTCATTATTTAGCCTGCAAGGGCCCATAAAATAAGGCTGCTTAGAAACTCAATACAATAATATGCACAAATGTACTTTGTAGTTAACAAGGTCTTGTCAGCCCATTTATTTAATACTATCGTCAAAAATTGCAAAGTACAAATATTTAGATCATCCATCTTTTTTTTAAATTGGTTTATCTTTTGTGTAAAATTTAATAGGAATATGTGCAATGCCTTTGGGTCTCACTTTTTAGCCTATTACAGTGGGCACAGTGTAGAACCCATATGTGCATGCAGGGATACCTTTACAACTAAATTTGGTAGAAACAAGTGCAATTTATTTTTTTAAAACCGGACTGGATTGAATTGCTATGAAACTGCGGGACAAATAGTACTGGCTGGAGTGGAGTATAATGAGGACAAGCATTTTGCGAACTTCAACCACATATCTCTGCCAATCTGTCTCACGCCAGATAGGCAACATTCTTTCTAATGCTTGGTCTCTGCAGAAAAGAGGCTGCCAGTTATACAAAGTTGTGTGTTCATGTGGAAAAATGTTTGCTGAAATGAATCCAAGCTCCTCTATCTGTGATCTTCCCGTAAATGGTTTGGTGTCCTCAGAGAATGCCCTGCAGAAGGTATTTTTTGTCAAGGTCCAAATTTCTTGGTCAAGGTATAGTCAACGTCCACACTCCAGAGAAATATTTTTCACACCACAATAACAATAATGATGCTAATAACAAAATAAAAAGATTTCGGGGTCTGACCAAAAGCATCTGGCAGGCCAGATTCGACCTGGGGGCTGCCTATTGAATTCCCCCTGCCCTATAGACTGTTACTAAATCCCCAAACCAGAAAATATACTTTTTGATTTGTATGATTTCAAAATTGAGTGGTTAGCTTTTGTGGGGCTAGATATGCAGGCTCCTTCATGTCTGTCATGCTTTTAAATGTCAGAATTCAAACTCAGATTCGCTAAGGTGCAAAACTACCTTGATGATCCACTGGCTTTTCTCCCTCTAGTATAGTCCAAGAATCAGTCTGAGATCATGAACAATAATTTTTTTATTCACCCATCTGTGAAATAATATGCAGATTCAAAATGACGTAAAGGAAGATTTCAAAAAGATCTTACTCACTTTAGACAATATTGGATGATTTGTGGCTTTGCTTCTCTGACAGTAGATGAGACTGAACTGTGGTCAAAACAGGATTAAGTGTAATTATTTTTAGGGTTTTTTTAAATGTAACCCAGATTTTTAATTATTCTTTTTTGATGTAGGTATTGTCTTTACCATATATTATCTATTTAGGTGATTTATATAGAGGATGGCTTTGTAAATAAAATCAACTAAAGCGAGTTCTAATCTTTTACCTGTCATTGCAGATTCTAGTTTATAATTTTTAAAAGTTACCCTGTCATAATGAAACTGTGATTAACTGTGATGAAAGAACTGGTACACTTTTAAATCTGAGAACTTGGGGATTTGTGTGTATGTGAGAGAGAGTGAAAGAGATAAACAGTTGTTGGAAATGTATTGTTTGGTTCTTCGTGCCAAAACTAACAGCATAAGTAGAATTGACTCGAAGTGCTGCTGATAAAAGGCCAATGTTTGGATTGTTTTGTTTCAGTGTAACATTAGTGCAGGGCTGTATTTTATTGTAAATATAGAAAAGCTGCAGTGAAAAGATATGATCTCTTTACCAAGAAAGAATAATTGTTACAATTCTGTTGGCAATCTGGGAAGAGAATAGGCCATTACTGAGGCTCCGTTAAAAATAGCACAGTACTTCCAAACAAGAAAAGAGAGAGGAAACTTGTTACCATTTATTTTTGTATTTAGATATTGCTGTGGAGTGTCCATGGGCTGCTTTATTTAACCTGATAGAAACAGGGGATCTAGGCACACATTAGATTAGAATGTCAGATTAGGATTTTTTCCAGAGAGGAAATAACTTTTCCTGATGGGTTTAACATTATTGGCATTCATTTAACTACTTTTGAAATGACCTGTAGGTGGGTATTATTTTGATAAAGGAAATGCTTGTGGAAAACAGGCAGGCCCTCCATTTTAAACAATACAAGTGAATGTGGGGCCACTACTACTTTTGTTGGTCATTTTTGGCAATCATATCTGGAGCCAAACAATCTGATTTCACCCTCCCTCCCCTGCATGTAAATCTGATGACCTCCTTTGATGAGGTAATGTTTCAATTGACTTAAACATTGTTCAGGAGAATTCACACAAACTTTTCTGCTTTTCACATTGGATTTTTTTTAAATAAACAAATGAATATTACTATTTTATCAGTGCTGAGTGGACACGGCTATGGCATCCGTTGGATTACTGTGTCCAGTTCTGGGCTCCCCAGTTGGGGAAAGATGTGGACAAATTGGAGAAAGTCCAGAGAAGAGCAACAAAAATGATTAAAGGTCCAGAAAACATGACCTATGAGGAAAGATTGAAAAAAATGGGTTTGGTTAGTCTGGAGAAGAGACAACATGATATCACGACATAACAGTCTTCAAGTACATAAAAGGTTGTTATAAAGAGGAGGGTGATAAATTGTTCTCCTTAACCACTGAGACAAGAACAGGACAAGAAGCAATGGGCTTAAATTGCAGCAAGGAGATTTAGGTTAGACCTTAGGAAAAACTTCCTGACTGTAAGAGTAGGTAAGCACTGAAACGAATTACCAGGGGAGGTTGTGGAATCTGACACTGAAGGCTTTTAAGAACAGGTTAGACAAACACTTTTCAGGGATGGTCTAGATGATACTTAGTCCTGCGTCAGTGCAGGGAACTGGACTAGATGGCGTATTGAGGTTCCTTCCTGTCCTACATTTCTATGATTCTATGAAATGCACTGGCTACTGTACAGATGTATTTGTACAGTGCCTAGCACAATGGGGCCTCAATCTTGGCTGGGGCCCACGATTGTTACTGTAATACTAATAGCCATAATAATAATATAGAAAGACATAGTCCTGCCCTGCAGAGCTTACCATCTACAAGGACAGAGGAGGAGGGAAGGGGATACAATAGACAAATTAATGCTCATCTACCTCTCTAGTTAACCGTTGCTTGTTGGTTTGTTTGTGGCTACTATTTTATTGTTACTTGTTTTCAATTCCTGCCTGGTTTTTGGTTTTTTAATGATACCTGTTGCCAACTTTGAATTGTTAAGTAAACTTTAACTCTTGCCTATTAAGCCTTGTGAAGTTCACTTTACAGACACCTCCCTCTTACTGTTTGCCCGGGAAATCCAACCTACCTGCTCCTCTCTCCACCCTGCCCATCCACATAAGAGATTCAGACTTAGTGGCAAGGCAATGGGTTGAAATTCTCTGTGCCAGAGATGAGCTTCATACAGGGGTCCAATGTGTGGACTGGAATATGCAGAGTTTGCAGGTCAGGATTAATGCACACTGATGGAAAGTGCATTCCCACTTAATGGGGGAAGCTTATAGAATAACCATTGTGGTTAGGCATTTAAAAATAGTCTATTTACAAACAGCTAGCCTAGTCTCCTCCTTTATGTAAACATTTGGGAGTATATTTTCTGGTCACGCACAGTGCTACCATTACTGTGAATGGAATTTATGTAGGTGCCACTACTGTGAGACAACTCTCCAACTAAATATTTATAAACAAGATAAATAGTACTGAAAATGTCTGGGCTTACTGCATTTGTTTTTTGTTGCTTTTCATAAAGGCCACAAAGTACTGTGACTGAATCAAGCCATTGGATCATATTCTGCCCTATTTTATGCACAGGTAACCCCAAGGACTTAAAAGTAAGTAGTCGGCATTTGGTAAATAATGATTTTGGTATTTTTTCCTATCCCGATCTCAGATCCAAACAGGTAAAGCTTTTTTTAAAAAAAGCATATGGAGAAACTTGTGATTGTTTCAGCATGGGGGGAATCCCCCCCTCAACAGTCTGAAATGGCATAATAAAGCTACCAAAATCAGTGGCTGTGAAGGCTTCATTGTGTTTAGAGTTAGCCCCCCGGTGCACAGTGTAAGAGAGGAAAGATACCGTGGTATAAATAGGAAATAATACATTAAACCTCTAATAGCACTCTAATTCAGGATATGAATTGAGTGCCACAAAAGAATGGGAGGGAAAAAAATCTGTCCTATTTCAACAGTCTGATTATTTCTATGGACAAATAAATGGTGCTGTGCGGGCAGCACTTCTCTTGCATGCAGAACCATTTTCGGTAGGGACTGAGTGACTAGTAACACATTCCATCAATAAATACGTCTAGCAAAGGAAGGCTCCTTAATAACCCAATCCATGGGTAGGAGAGGGAGTGTGTGCACATGTGCACATCAGGAGCTGCTAGAAACCGCAGGGGGCAGATGAGGCCATGCAGGTCTCCTGCCCTACCAAATCAGGGAGCCCCATGAGAGAAAAGAATCTCTGGCTTCCTCCACAGATTGAGCATAGCTATTTGCTGACAGCAGAGGAATGTAGAGACTTGGGGCTCCTGAGTTCAATTCCAGGTGCTGGAGGGGAGTGGGCTCCAGTGGTTATAGGCCCTTCTTCCCTTGTCTCTGTCCATCTCTGTTCCTGCCCTCCTCCTCCTATCGACCCCACCCTTCCTGGCTCCCTGCTGCTCCTCTCCTACACCGCACCCCCTGGACCCTGCTTCCCACTCGCTCCTCCAGCTCCTGACCCCTCCCTCCTCTTTTTAGTTCCAAAACACCCCGCCCCATCCTCTGGCTCCAGACCCAAGTTGGAGCATGCTCGCTGCACAAGAACTCTTTGGAGGATTTATCTGCTAGACTCTAAGTCTCTACTGAGCATGTGTGAACTGAGATTTTGTCAGAGGCTTGTAACTTGACCAAAGTTAGGTGAATTTTTTTGGGAACACTCAAAGGCACATCCATGATGCCTGGGCAACCTCCCTGCCAAATTTCAAGTCTGCTCCAAAAACTGGAGATACTGGAGTGGGCTTGGCCAAATGGTTCCAAGAATTATTTTAGCATAGGCAAACCAATGTATTTTTCCCAAATCTGTTCTTGGAAATGGCTTAATAGTTTTAGCTGAAACATTAAAAAAAATCTAAAATAAAAATTCAGTTAGAGACAGACATCCAACATGGAAAAATTTCAGCCCAAATGATCAAAGTTTGACAAAGTTATAAGCAACTGGAAACCGGGACTATTTATGGAAAATGTCAGACAGGCGTAACTATAGGCATCACTACCTGCGCCACCTATAAAACACACATTTTAAGAGCCCTTAATTGTCCTGTGACAAGGGATCACCAGTTCTAAATGAATACTAGTAGATTTCCTCTCTTCAGTGGAATATAAGTGTCTGCATGGGGGGGGGTTATTTTTCCTCTTAACTATGCTCCTTGTCTGCTCATCATGTCTATGAAATGTCTGGTATGAAGGGAACGTCTTATTCATTCTCCACACATCTTTGGCTTATCTCTCTCTCTCTCTCTCCCCCCTTCAAATATCCTTTCTTCCCGTTCTTCCATACATACTCTGAGGGCCTTTGCAAGAAATGAAATTTATACAAAATATCATAGAATGGCCATGGATAGAGGGGGAAAGTCACCATGTGGCAATGCAGTTTGTTTTCAGACCTCATGAGAGGGATGTTTTGGATGTCTATTTGTTTTAGCTGCTGAGCTCTAGTTTGAACCTGTGTTATGTGAGTAGCTGGAGGAGAGCGAGTATGTGCAGTGCTAAAGAGCAGCCTAATGGTCAGGACATTTCCAGGTGATTTAGGCACTGGTAGCTCGATTTCCAGAGGTTCTGAAAACCCCAAATCTCTCAGATGCCATTAGGAATTAGATGTGCTCAGTATCTTTTTATATCAGGATATGTTTAGTTTTCATGTTTTTTTTTAACTTTGCAAATAAGCCTCTCAACATCTAATATTAATAGAAATATTTTCAAGAATGAAAAACAAATCAATGATAAGTTTTCAAACTTTAAAAGGTTCTCTTTCAATATTGACATTCCAAAGATTGCATTAGTGAATGAGTCTGCAGTAAAAGTTAAACAGAAATTGTAACCGACAAGTTTCATTTTGCAAGCTGAGTTAAGATTCAATCTTGAAAGGGCCTGATTTTCAGAAAGTGCTGAGCACCCACCATCTAAAAATCAGGGCTCTTTAAGGTGTCTCAGCCTGAGGACCCCAGAACCAAGACACTCAGAATCACTATTAGCTTCTGAAAATTGAGTGCTAGCTGTTAGTAAGACAACGGAATAAAAATAATTGTGAATTTTTTTAAAGCTGACCATGTCCCTTTAAATTGCCAACAACGACTTTTCTGCGTACCTGCCTCTGTGTGTGTGGTGGTGATGATTGGGGTTTAACAGTCTCCAGAGAGGTAAGGGAGCTGGGATACAACACATGTGTTGCAAGGAATGTCAAGTCTAAAGAGGAAAGCAGGAGACCTTTCTTTTCCCCCTCATTACGTTTGTAGCTGTGATTGATATTTTATTTCCCGGCACTGACAGGTATTTTAAGTGAGTTGAAAACCTGCAGGCATCTGGAATATATTTGTTTATTTTTCAGCTTCACCCTGTGTCTGTGTTTGGTTCTTGTTTTCTCACTGGAATGTCATTGACAGCTTGTCCCACAATGTCTCTCTTCATACAGGAAAAATAAGCCTGACTAGGGTGCAAAGATACTACTTGAATACAAAATTCAGTTGGCTGGGCAGATTATGATGAAGATGTGAGTAGGTAGAAAAGGAGACAATTTTTTTTTACTGAAGGAATATTGACCATCCCCACAAGAGAACTGCATTTTCAAAGGATGGCTTTGTCACTGGATATAAGCTTCCCACACATTTCCTAATAATGCTCTTATTTTGCTCTTTGGTATATGTGGGTTTTCATAGTGTTGTGATTGTTTTGCCTCCCCTGCAACTGGGCTAGAGGGGGCTTGGTTTGACAGAGAGGCTGTGGGAATGGAAATGGAAAACTGTGTTCTTCTGGAGATGGAGTCTCCTCTCTCCAGCTCTAGAAGAATAAGACACTAAAGGGGGGGCGTGTGTGTATTTAGCAATGTGATCTCACCTCATTCCTTCTGGGATCCCTGATGTTAAAGTATTTTTTTTAATGTTTTAACTGTTTGTTGTATTTCTGTAGTGCCCAAGGTGATTGGGTGGAGGGTGGAGAGGAGGAGAGAAGGAGTTGCTGTTTTATACAGAAAAGAATTACTTTACGGATTGGGGCTGATCCTCAGCTGGTGTCAATTGTCATAGTGTCACGACAACTTGGGATGCCTCAAATGTTAAAAGAAAAGAAAAAAGAGGTCTGTTCCTTAGAGAACTTTGTTTTGATTAACACACAGTCCATCTGGTACCAGGAATTTTTACGTTGCTGTAAACTGCATGGTTTTGAGTTTTACTAGGCTACCTACCTGCTGTCCTCAGTTATAAAATCTCTGAATGCTGTGATAATGTAACTGATTTCAGGATGAGCTGTACTTTTCAGGAAATCAAAGCTGCCAAATATCTGTCTTGGCCTCTGTTCGAAGTGGGTAAGAGAAATCCTTGCGTTATTAAGCATTTTTGGATTTATTGTGTCTTTGTGTTGCTTCAGGGAGTATTCCTTTCAGGCTTTTAAAAGACAGCAAGTAGCCAGTTACATAGTGGATTTTGCTTTGTGGGAGAGTTGGCATGAAGGCAAGTTGAAACCTCTGTCCAAATGTTCTTTTTTCACACTTGGTTAGCAGAAATGGCAATCTGGATTTCCTGCTCCAATTTGCTCTGTTCATTAAAATCAGTGAGATCCACATCTTGAAATGTTTACTGTATTGTTATGATGAGGCACTAATATTTTGTGAGATCATTCTTTTTGTTGCACAGAGCTACTGGTAATATACAGTTTTCTTCTTCTCTGTGTCCCACCCTGACTCCAGTTTGGGGTGTGCATGAGCACTAGGAATCTGTGTTCTTGTGCATATGTGGATGGAGCTGATGATGTGGAGTGATCCTTCTGAACAGAGAGGTGTCTTAGGGTATGTCTACACTGCAGTTAAAAACCCACAGCTGGCATGTGCCCGCTGTCTCGGGCTCGCGGAGCTGTTTAACTGTGGTGTAGCTGTTCAGGGTCAGGCTGGAGCCCAGGCTCTTGGACCTTGTGAGGTGGACAGATCCCACAGGTCAGGTTGCAGCCCAAGCTGGAACATCTACACCCCAGTTAAGCAGCCTCTTAGCCCCAGCCTCACAAGCCTAAGTCAACTGGCATAGGCTAGCCGTGAGTGTCTAATTGCAGTACAGACATACTCTTAGATGTTTGACAGGGCTGTGTGGCTAGCAAATGAATAGAATTCTGATCTGTGACTGACTCGGTATAAAAGGCAGTTGTTTTTATAAAGGTACAAAACAATGAAATCTTGCAAAAGTGCAAAACAATTACATTTATTATTTTAAATATCCTGGTTAGCTTACCAAATAAGAATCATTAGCAACTTACAAACCAAACAAGCAAGCTGCACTAGAAAAACAAACCTGATCCAGGTTGTGTCTCTAAGCTGCAATTTTACCTTGTGTATTTTGGAAGCTGTGCATGACTGCTATTTAGAAAACTTACTTTTCCTACTTGATCTGCAGCTCTGTGGAATTTGCGACAGGAACAGTGAATTGTCCTTTGCTCACATTGGCCACAAGTAAGATGTCTTCCTAGTTAGTCTTTCTGAGACCAGTAATACCACCCATAAGACATCCAGAATACACCAGGGTTCTGGCAAAACAGCATTTTGATGAGCTGAGTTACCCATATCATTACCCATGGGTTGGTATTTCATATATGCCACTTCTCTAGCTTGGATGGCCAGGAGAGCTGGATCAACCAGCAGAGTATGATGTTATTATCTTTCATGGTTTTCCTCGTAGATTTCATAGCACAAGCCCTTTTTAAGTCAGAAAAACATATTTCGTAATGGAATCTGCATGAAAAGAAAATTTGACAGATGTTAACCAAGTGTAAACAGGCTATTATAATGGGAAGTGTTAGGCAACCTTAACAGTAGGCTGCGCTACAAGCCCCGTCTATAATAATGTAAACAAAATACAACCAACCACTTCTGTTGCTTACTAAAAGTCATAAGAGGTTTGAATTTCATGAGACATTCCGACTGGCACAAAAGTCCAGGGCCTGATCCAAACCCCGTTGAAGTCACTTGGAGTCTTTCCCTTGGCTTCAGTGGGCCTTGAATCAGGGCCATAGTAAAAACTTGAAGGCCAGTCTGACCTTTCATGAAGTATAAAACCTGAAGACTAGTCTGAGTTTCCTTGTTCTGGGAAGTTGGGGCCTGATTAAAATCAGTGGGAGTTCAGAAAACTTTTCACCTTGCAGGATTGGGGTCTTGAAGACCAGTCTGACATTTAAGTCACCTCCTACTCTTAAATGTCAACATTTATAAATAAGTAGACGACAAGGGACTGTGGTTATCCAGCTTTCTCTACAGTACATAGTTTGGGTTACTATGTTTTAGGAACGATGCTTACAGAAGGTTTTTTAAAGAGATTGCATTTTTTAGAGTATATCCAGCTGCACTCTCTTTTCTTTTTATTGTTAACCTGTAATTCCTTCTCATTATAGGTTTTGGTTCTGCTGCTTTTGTCAGCAGTGAAAGCTTTTCTTCATATTTCAAAGGTGCCTAGCATCACTAACTTCCTGCTATCGAAAAGTTGAACAAAAAGCCACAAATTAAGAATCTCTCTTTCTTGAGGAAGTGTTGTGACCTCATTTTTGCTGTGACTTGAAGGGCTAAAGGTAGTTAGACGATCCTGTGTATTGAGAGATTTCGAGAGGAAATCAAAAATAAATTTCTATACTAGATGTTTGCAGGAAAAAGCATGACTCTTTCCTTGCATGGAGTGCTCACTTGAATACAAGCACTGTAACCTGTTTCATAATCTTCGTAGATTGTACAAACTGATTTTTTTTATTCCTTATTTTTAACACTTTCCAAAAAGCTGAAAGATAATGTTTCTTCTGTTTTCTCTAAGTTAAAAACATTCTTCACCTCCTAAATACTTATCCCCCTCAACTGTCTTCTGCGATGTTTTACTTGTTTTTCTTCCTCAGAAAAACAAAAAGTTTGTAGGGTCCTATATAAGCATATTTAGTATTTAGTTACTTTAGTGCCATAGTGAGGGTCATTAATTATTTTAAAATGCATATTAGAATTTGGAGAACATTTTACTGTATTAGAATAATTTTGAGAGATCAAGTTTTTGAGCTTTATAAGGCTTGACCTCAAGCCTTTAATTTTACCTGCCTGTGGAGCAGGGAGGGTTTCCACAGACAAAGGGCATCCTGTAGAATCCTAGAATATCAGGGTTGGAAGGGACCTCAGGAGGTCATCTAGTCCAACTCCCTGCTCAAAGCAGGACCAATCCCCACTAAATCATCCCAGCCAGGGCTTTGTCAAGCCTGACCTTAAAAACCTCTAAGAAAGGAGATTCCACCACCTCTCCAGGTAACTCATTCTAGTGCTTCACCACCTGTGCATTTGACTCACTTCAATTAATAATCATAACAAGCTAGTCAAGTGACTTGTAATAGAAATGGAGTATGTGAACTCTACTTAAAAAGAGAGATGTTTTAAAGAAGCTCAATTCTTACAGACTATGCCTCCTTCTCTAGTTTTTGAGCACATAATTGGGTTAAGGAGCTTCTGAGTTTTAATCATGGCCTGATAGTGACTTCTTCCCTGCTGGGCAAGTCATACATGGAGATTTGTGAGCATTAAGTAGTTGATGGTTGTAAATAGAGCTGGTTGGGGAAACAATTGTGATAATTTCTGCAATTTTTTTCATTTGAAATTTTGTTAAAATTTAGAAATAAAATGTTGACTAATTCTAATTAGAAAATGCTTTGAAAATGCAAAATGATACAAATGCTTATCGTTATAGCTTTATTGTTAACACATTGATAGACATAGGATGGTTAGAGCATTGTGCCAGTGATTTTTCAGTGTGAAAAACAAGCTACTTTCTACTAAGTATTTAAGCAAGTATTTGTTAATTTGCATTTCAGCTACCTGACTGCAAGTAACAACCAGAATTTCTTGTATACTGCAAGGCCATTTTTGAAGAGGGCTGCTTTAGTAATAAGTTATGTAAGTATGAGTGATTTTAAAAATGTGGTATTGTACACCTAAATAATATTAACATTAATGTTGCTGAATAGTATCACCAACAAAACTAGAAAGCTGAAATTGCAGCTGAAATTCTATTTTAAGTGGTTGACTAGGTGGTGTTAACTAACAGTTAATCATGAAAGATAGTCCAATAAAATTTCAGCTGGACAGTTAGTTAAAATTCTCTTTTAGTTTACATAGGTCATCATTTAAAAATCAACATTTGCAAATATCCCACAGTTGATCCTTTTCTAAATAGTGGGGAAATTTACAGTGTAAAATATACCACTGTGGCTTAATTGGAAAATACTGACTTTTCAATGGTAATCACTGCAAGTGTAAAGAATGAACCCCATCTCCAGAAAGAAGGTGACCATGCTGCTCCAGCTAGCAGGACAGGCAGTAAGGAGAAATCAAAAGCTTGCTAATTTTAAAGCATAACTTCCCTGTTGCCCCCTACATGCCAGATTCTGTTTCCCTTACCTGGAACAGTAGCTAATGACACAAGTAATCCCCTTGAAACCAGCTCAAAAATAAATCTGTGGAACTCGTGCAGAGTGAGGTATTACTCAGCATGAGAAAAGGTATTGACACATTCATACTCACAAACATTGTCTGTTTTGAGAAGGCTTGATATCCCATACAGTCCATGGCAGTAGTACACACTTACACTGTGGCGGGACACTATGACAGAAAAGGGTAGAAAATTATCCAGATAAATATTTGTGAAATTCCTTTTATGTATATTCATAACGTGGTTTGTTTTTTAGTGGATGTTCAAGGATTAACACCCTGCTATGCCACTGATGCTAATAGGAATTGATTCCATAACTGCCCTGGAAATTAATTTGATATCAAGCCCTAGTTTGTGTTGATTTCTCTGCAGTGTTTGCTAAATCTTAAAGAGCCATCTAAAAAAATATAAATAAAAAAAATTTGAGTCTTCATTTTAAAGATTTGGATTTCCATGTACGGTATAATATTGCTCAAAAGGAGGTAACCATTTCAATAGATGTTGTTCTTCTCTGAAGGTGATTCTTGTTTTATATTTCCGTTTCTGGATAATGGGAGGTTCCATGCCAATGTTTTCAGAACAGGACAATCCAGCTTCATTCTCACCTTACTTACTTACAAGGTACAGTACCAATAACTGCACAAACTTATTAACTACATGTAGTTTTCTTGAACTAAAATGTTTTAGTCAAGGAACGAACAGATCTTTGTTTTGTTGGTTAACTTCTACACTTAACTGTATTTCCTTATTGCTCTCCCAAGACTAGAAAACAATTGGCATTATTTGAATCACTGAAGCATGCAACAATGCCTGTGGTATTATGCTGTTATTGTTTGTTGTTGTTGTTTATGCTTTTTTGTTGAAACCAACAAGCTTATCTTTATAAGGGCAAGGTTTGTAGCCTAGTGGTTTGAGCATAGCAGTGGGAGTCCAGGTATCCCAGCTCTGATGCTAACTTTTTCTGTGATGTGGGGAAAATCACTTGACCTTTTTGTCTCAGATGCAGATTCTGTAAAATGGAAAAAATGATACTTAAAAATCCCTCTGGAGTGCTAATGAGCAGTTAGCACTTTGACGATATAAGGCAAGATAGGGGTCTCAGGTATTCTTTTTGCTCTTACAAAGATATATCTCTAGCTGGGCCTGGCTGCCAGGGATTAATTAAAAGTAATGGTCTGACACTTGCAATTTATGTTAGCAGAAGGTTTTGTTTTTTATCATTAGATTCATTGGTGAAATAGCATAAAGAAGCTGATATTGGAGCAATGATGTTTCATTGCCCTCATAGTCAAACCAAGGCTGGGGTGTTGTCACTTTCCACAACCTAAGTTGGGCTAAGTCAGTACTTGGATTTGAGGTCACACTGGAGCTTCTGGAAGTATTGTTATGATGCAGAAAATGATCTTCTTCCCTCTGAGTCAGACCAAACCAGTATTTTAGGATGATGATGGGGAGCTGATTTATATTCAGGGGCTTTGCTTTAATTGATAAAACAAAGAATATGCTTGGCTTGATAATGCAAGAAGGATCATAGTTGTGGGGATGTTGTTTTGAAGAGAGGATGTGAAAGTAATTGAAAAGTTTTTGTTCCAATGTCCCCGTTGATTCCAAATGAAAGGAGTAGCAGTCCTGTTTGATACCATTTTTCTGGAATGCTGATTTGTTGTTTTTAAAGACTAAAGCTCAAACACAGCTGAGACTAGCAGACTGAGATTGAGACACTGTTGTTCAACATCTGGAGCAAAATTGAACTGGATCTCATTTGAGAAACTACTCTAATAACGTGCCAACAGCTTCCTATTACTAGCAATACTAAAATTGCTTCCAGGGAACATGCTAGCTAATATGGAAAGCTCTAAATTGTTACATATGATACATGTTTAGAATTTACATTAAAGTGTCTAATAATAACATATTTCTTAAATCATAGTATAAAAGACTTAGCTGTTTGTTCCTCTATTTAACATGTTTATCCTAAGAGTAAGGTTATATAATATAAACCAACCCAGTATGACTTGTTATTTATTATTCTGTAACTGAAAATGTTTTATTATATTTGCAATTAACATTTTACATTTTCTGCAATGACTGGGGTAGCTTTTAAAAGAAAAACTAAATTATTTGGTATAAGAGTGAATATTTCCCTGATAATAGCACAGGGTTTTTTTTAGTGGCATGCTTCTGAAAGGCAACTAATTGA
Organism: Eretmochelys imbricata; assembly: GCF_965152235.1. Taxonomy (NCBI): domain Eukaryota; kingdom Metazoa; phylum Chordata; order Testudines; family Cheloniidae; genus Eretmochelys; species Eretmochelys imbricata. The sequence goes on along the minus strand of NC_135572.1, from coordinate 251,535,685 downwards.
TATCACTGCAGGCTGAGCTCCTCTTTATCTGAAGGACAGGTGTGGTACAGAGAGCAGGCCGACCTTCCCTGTGTTGTCCCATTGATATGTGTCAGCCCTGACTTGAAGTAACTATCTTTAGAAGGAAAGAAGAGTTCATTGTCCAGTGCCCATTCTGTTCTTAGCCTGTGCTATAGCTGCCAACAAGGGTACCAGCTATAAACATGTTTTGTTTGTAGAGCTGGGCAAGAACCAGAATTTCATTCCCACAGAAAATTTTGTGTTTCAGATCCTCCCCCCCCTCCAAATCAGAAATACACAGTTTTTTGTGGGATGAAAATTTTTGAAAGTTTAGAAGAACCAAAATGGAATTTTCTTGAAATTGCCCAGCTGGACAGCCTATCAGTCAGGAGCCCAGAGAGCCAGACAGCCTGCCTGTCTGCCTGATTTCCACCTAAAGTTTTGTTGCAATCAACACATTCTTATGGAACATTTCAATATTTGAATCAGTGTTTTCCAATGGAAAATTTTTGTTCAGCTCTAGATTTTTGTAATATGATCCACTGTGAGCTGGACATGGACCATAAACTAATTCACCAGAGCCTAATATTTATTGTGTGACTGGTATGGCTTTCCCAGTCTTCAACAACACAAGCATGTGCATTAACCTCAGTAAAACTATATATTTCCACATTTCTTAACTGTCGGAAGTAGATGTATTCTATAATTGTGACAATGTGAAATCTTTTTAAAATGAATCAGTTGTTTGTTCAACCTCCTAATAAAGTTTCTGCAATTCTGTTGCATGTGCAGGGATACAAACAAGTAGTTCAAAGGTCAGAGTGTGGGCATGTGTATGTGGTAATCTACAGTGCCCCAGCTTGGTGCTCACTAACTTGCCATGTGGAGCCTGCTATAGGGCAGGGAAAGTCCTGGAGTGCAGCTTACCATACTGCACTTTGAAGCACTGTTACTCTAAGCCACACTCTGGGTCTTTCACTGCACTGTATCACTGTCCATTTGGGACATTATGGCACAGAAAGCCGGTACATAGTAGGTTCTCACCCTGGCTTGCCACTTAGTAACTTGCCGTGTAGACAAGTCCTGTGAATGCTTTAATGGACAGACCCTGCTGGACAGTACTGTCTTCCAGTGTCACCAAAAGAATTTAAACTTTCAGTGAGATCTGCAGCATACTCCATTATGATGGCCTGTGCCTCTAACAATGACCTCCAGTAGAGGTAATGCTAGAATGGCAGAATAGGCCTGTTACGTGATTGAATCCATCTTTCAGCCAAGGCAGAAAATAAAAGGTACAGGAAATCCTACTCTTCTTGAAGACTCACTAGAGATGGGAAATGGGACCTCCTGTATCCCACACAAGGAATCCCGGTCTAATGAACCACTGGTTATAAAATTCATAAACTTGAGTTGAAGTCGCTGCAAGTTGCTGTCACAAGTTTTACTATGGGTAAGCAACTGCAGCACAATGTAACCTCAACCAAGCCTCTGTGACATGCTTAATGGGGTTAGGATGAAATGGAGGAAAGATGTAATAGTTATAAAGGGATTGAGCGATACAAAGCTTGATGTAAACGTTTTACTGAAGTGCAGTTAGAGTCTTAGCAGGGCATTCAGCAGTAGGCTTGGCATGCTTCAGACATTCTGCACAACGTTTCTTTATTCTGCTATTCTTGAGGGAAAATATTTGAGTCCTCTGAATAATGATGAGTACATATTTTATTACGAACACCTTGTTAAGACTGAGGAAAAATATTCAATGTACAGTATGTCTCACAGATAGTGTAAGAGATAGATAACAGCAGCAACCTTACCAGTAAGTTCCAAATAAAAATATTTAAAAAAATAAGTTTCTCTCCAAGTGTAACTGTATAGTAACCATTGCAGGCATTGGCTGTGTGACAGCCATAAATCCATCTATTGCAGCCATGAATGAGCCCTAACTGTGTCTTTTAATTTGCTTTACAATATGACTGCTTTGGTAGATAGCATTTTTTATGTGGTCAAACTACTTTTTTTTCCGTAGTTTGGCTTTTGTGTGTGTGTTAAGTGTTTCAATCAGATATGTGAGAATTCAACGCAGTGGAAATTCAGAAACCCGAAGAAACACTCATCCACCAAAGTTTACTTCTTTTACACTTCATTTGGATTTATGTTTGTTTTCTAAGTGACGCATTTAATTATGACTGTTGAGGCTTCAAAGGGAATAGAGCTATTGAGCTCAAGGAGCAAACGTCTGCTGTGGAAGCAGATCGCTGCGCCAGCTAGGTTTGTCTGGCAAGGCAAGGGAAGTCAGAGGCAACAACCCCTATGGGATTTGCACTAGACCCTAGGCTAGTAAAGCAATATTAAAACCAACCTCTGCAATATACCAGCCCATTAATTAGCCATCCAGAGCATTCTGACTCTTGGCCACACTTTCTGAGTTTAGGAGCTCTTGCTGCTTTCTCAGTGTGTTTCATTTAATCTGCATTTCAGTATAATATGTACAATAGACTTTTTATTTCAGTGTTCACTTTTGGGTAAGGCAGGAAAATGCAGAGACAGCAAGAAGTCCTGGCTCACTAACATGGGGACCCCCTCAGTCCATATATTAAATTTTAAAATATGTTTTCATTTAAAAAAGGAGGGGGTGGGACCCTCATGGTAAAATGACAAAGCACAAGTCTCTCTCCTGAAGTGTGAACCTGCCTACTCCAGGCCAAAGAGTTGAACATGTCTCTTACTTAATCTTATATGGTTTAATGAGCAAACCCTGATAAATGTTGCTATCCTGAAATATTGGTTGTTAACCGGCATTTATAATGGGGCTGTGGAGCCAATTACAAACCCTGCTTGTGAAACAGAATATCCTGTGAATGCAAATACCTGGACACCCAAAGATAGCTTTGGGAAAAGAGGCACAGCTTAAACATTAGCATCAGACATTTATTCCTCTCAGCCATGTGTTTCATTTTTAAAATCCATTGCCAACACAGGGCTGGAGAAAGTAGCTTGACCCCTTGAGGCAAATAGCCAGTATCTTTTTTTTTTTTTTTTTGGTATTCATTCCACTTTCTGTTGGCACTGGATAGGTAAAGATAAGGCTGTTTTCTCTGGGGTCCCATGGCCTTTTTAGACCATTTAAAAATGTCTATCTCGACTGATTTCCAAGAGATCTATGTTTTTAACTTCCTGGGGAGTAGTAATCCATATGTCAGTCATTGCCCAGGGGACTCACCATTTCCCCCCTACTGTAAACCTTGGTTGAAGCCCTGGTGTGTAGCCATCAATCTGTTAGATTGGCTTAGGGTGCCCCTTGGAATCCATTGCTACCATTTTTTAGCTAGGAAAATGGATCACATTTGAACACAAAACTCTCAGGGATTTATAGGTTTGGGGAGAACAAGATCAGCCCCAGGGTTTTGCATATTGCAACATTATCAGGATGATCCCCAAGAGCTCAGGTTTTATTGGAAGATCAGTCTCGTTTGAATGTCTGATTTGAATGTGCCTCATTCTTAAAAATCTGATATTTTCAACTAGTTAGCAGCAAAGTTTAGGAGGAGACTCAGAAACAGACCTACTAGATTAATGAATAGAAAGATCAGTACAGTTTATACAGCATCCTCCTCCACAGCTGTACCTTGTAGTAGAAGGTACATCTTACTATTCAGCAAGCTGCAGCTGCTTGTATAGCTCTGTATTTCTGTACTCTGTGTACCCAGCACTGTATTGATAGGCAGCTTTTCTTCTAGTTGCCACAGCTCTGTGATGATGAAAGGGATTATATGGAGCCATTATATTTTTTGCAGTTGAGAGGGCTTTTTCCCCTCCATTAATGTTTATGCTGACATTTGGATCTTATCTCCTACTAATCGGACTTTGTGAGACCGATCTATCATTTTATTTATTTAAACAAATGTGATTTTACTCTATGAACACAGAATGTACTGGGCAGAGAAAGAACGTATTATTTTATGATTATTGTAAGAAAATGGTATAGGTTGACAAGATACAAGTAAATTCCTGCAGAAGATATGACTGGACTGATAAGCTGCTTGAGATATGTGCCCTAGAGGATATGCAAATAAATATAACTCAAATACAATACCTTAAATAACATCACCAGGTTATAATTGCAGCAGCATGTGTTTTACAACAGTGTCATGAAGTAGCTCATCATCCACACTTGATTTAGAGCTTTGCAAACGGTGGAAAGAGCCTAGAGATGAAATGAGTTCTGCTGTTAATATGTGAGTGAGAAACTCTTCTCCTAATAAAGGACGTAAATGAATTCTTGTCACCATTAGAAAGAACTAAAACCCCCTTGCGTACCAGGTAAAGCGCCTGGGTTATTTAAACAAGGGAGGGATTAGCTAAAGGGTTCTACATCCATAGTGGCCAGGATGGTGTTATCAGGAAGATCAGTAGTTTCCTCAGGAAGTCAGTGGTGTCTCGAAGGTAGCTGGGAGTGCTGGTAGCGTAGGGCCTGAGGAGGGAGTCTCCATAGCCAGACAATCCTGCTGTCAGGGTGCCAATGCCTGAGATGATGGGGCGCCCAGGCTTTCCAGGTTTATGGATCTTGGGTAGTAGATAGAATATCCCAGGTCGGGGTTCCAGGGGTGTGTCTGTGTGGATTTGATCTTGTGCTTTTTCAGGGAGTTTCTTGAGCAAATGCTGTAGTTGCTTTTGGTAACTCTCAGTGGGATCAGAGGGTAATGGCTTGTAGAAAGTGGTGCTGGAGAGCTGCCGAGCAGCCTCTTGTTCATATTCTGACCTATTCATGATGAGAACAGCACCTCCTTTGTCAGCCTTTTTGATTATGTTGTCAGAGTTGTTTCTGAGGCTGTGGATGACATTGTGTTCCGCACGGCTGAGGTTATGGGGCAAGTGATGCTGCTTTTCCACAATTTCAGCCCGTGCACATTGGTGGAAGCACTCTATGTAGAAGTCCAGTCTGCTGTTTCGACCTTCAGGAGGAGTCCACCTAGAATCCTTCTTTTTGTAGTGTTGGTAGGGAGGTCTCTGTGGATTAGTATGTTGTTCAGAGGTATGTTGGAAATATTCCTTGAGTCGGAGACGTCGAAAATAGGATTCCAGGTCACCACAGAACTGTATCATGTTCATGGGGGTGGAGGGGCAGAAGGAGACGCCCATCGGTGATCTTCCTGATAACACCATCCTGGCCACTATGGATGTAGAAGCCCTCTACACCAACATTCCACACAAAGATGGACTACAAGCCGTCAAGAACACTATCCCCGATAATGTCACGGCTAACCTGGTGGCTGAACTTTGTGACTTTGTCCTTACCCATAACTATTTTACATTTGGGGACAATGTATACCTTCAGATCAGCGGCACTGCTATGGGTACCCGCATGGCCCCACAGTATGCCAACATTTTTATGGCTGATTTAGAACAACGCTTCCTCAGCTCTCGTCCCCTAACGCTCCTACTCTACTTATGCTATATTGATGACATCTTCATCATCTGGACCCATGGAAAAGAAGCCCTTGAGGAATTCCACCATGATTTCAACAATTTCCATCCCACCATCAACCTCAGCCTGGTCCAGTCCACACAAGAGATCCACTTCCTGGACACTACAGTGCTAATAAACAATGGTCATATAAACACCAGCCTATACCAGAAACCTACTGACCGCTATTCCTACCTACATGCCTCCAGCTTTCACCCTGACCACACCACACGATCCATCGTCTACAGCCAAGCTCTGCGATACAACCGCATTTGCTCCAACCCCTCAGACAGAGACAGACACCTACAAGATCTCTATCAAGCATTCTTACAACTGCAGTACCCACCTGCGGAAGTGAAGAAACAGACTGATAGAGCCAGAAGAGTTCCCAGAAGTCACCTACTACAGGACAGGCCTAACAAAGAAAATAACAGAACGCCACTAGCCGTCACCTTCAGCCCCCAACTAAAACCCCTCCAACGCATTATTAACCTATACAACCTATCCTGAAGGATGACCCAACACTCTCACAAATCTTGGGAGACAGGCCAGTCCTTGCCTACAGACAGCCCCCCAACCTGAAGCAAATACTCACCAGCAACCACATACCACACACAACAGAACCACTAACCCAGGAACCTATCCTTGCAACAAAGCCCGTTGCCAACTGTGCCCACATATCTATTCAGGGGATACCATCACAGGGCCTAATAACATCAGCCACACTATCAGAGGCTCGTTCACCTGCACATCCACCAATGTGATGTATGCCATCATGTGCCAGCAATGCCCCTCTGCCATGTACATTGGTCAAACTGGACAGTCTCTACATAAAAGAATAAATGGGCACAAATCAGATGTCAAGAATTATAACATTCATAAACCAGTCGGAGAACACTTCAATCTCTCTGGTCACGCGATTACAGACATGAAAGTCGCTATTTTACAACAAAAAAACTTCAAATCCAGACTCCAGCGAGAAACTGCTGAATTGGAATTCATTTGCAAATTGGATACAATTAACTTAGGCTACCTTGCATAATGACTAAGCCACTCCCAGTCTCTATTCAAGCCTATTTCCCCTTGTTTTTTCCTACCCCGCCCCCCCCCCCCCAAACTTTCTTGTTAAACCCTGGATTTGTGCTGGAAATGGCCCACCTTGATTATCATACACAATATAAGGAGAGTGGTCACTTTGGATAAGCTATTACCAGCAGGAGAGTGAGTTTGTGTGGGGGGGGGAAGGGGGGGGGAGAAAACCTGGATTTGTGCTGGAAATGGCCCACCTTGGTTATCATACACATTGTAAGGAGAGTGATCACTTTAGATAAGCTATTACCAGCAGGAGAGTGGGGTGGGAGGAGGTATTTTTTCATGCTTTTTGTGTGTATATAATAAGATCTTCTACATTTTCCACAGTATGCATCCGATGAAGTGAGCTGTAGCTCACGAAAGCTTATGCTCAAATAAATTGGTTAGTCTCTAAGGTGCCACAAGTACTCCTTTTCTTCTATTCCTAGGCTCCCAGGCCCAACATCTTCTGGCAGCCATAACAAAAGTAACCCAGAGGATTAAATTGTGCCACTTAACAATGTTCCAGTTTGTTACACCATCCCTTGGGGGGCTGGAGTGGGGGAATAGGCTGCATAATCCTTTGTGACAAAAAGAAGGGGGGTCATGCTCTATCTTCTTCCCATACCGTTTGCAGGGGTTGCCTGGAGGGGGCAGTCCTTGCACTTTCCAACGGCAGTCATGGAGATCATCCCTGGCCTTCATGCACTGCCTGTAATAGTGGGCGAGGCTGTAGGGATGGAGACACCTACAGTCAGAAACAAGCCTGAGTGAACTTCACAGAGGAATCAAGTCAGAGGGGGAGAAATTAACAAAATTTACAAACCGAACAAATCCTGAGCCTAGCCTAGGGTTGCCAACTGTCTAATCACACAGACCCAAATACTCTTGCCCTGCCCTGCCCTGCCCTGCCCCGTCCCTCCTCCGAGGCCCCGCCACGCTCCATCCCTCCTCCCTCAGACACTCGCTCTCCCCCACCCTCACTCACTTTCACTGGGCTGGGGCAGGGGGTTGGGGTGCAGGAGGGGGTGCAGGCTCCGGGAGGGGGCTGGGGCAGGAAGGGATTGGGGTGGAGAGGGGGTGAGAAGTGCGGGCTCTGGGAGGGAATTTGGGTGCAGGAGGGGGCTCTGGGCTGGGGTTGGGGTGAAGGACGGGGTGCGGGCTCTGGGAAGGAGTTTGGGTGCAGGAGGGGGCTCTGGGCTGGGACAGGGGGTTGGGGTGCAGGAAGGGGTGCGAACTCTGGGAGGGAGTTTGGATGCAGGAGAGGGCTCAGGGCTGGGGCAGAGTGATGGGATGCGGGCTCCAGGAGGGGGCTCAGGGCTGGGGTAGGGGATTGGAGTGGGGAGAGGGTGAGAAGTGCGGGCTCTGGGAGGGAGTTTGGGTGCAGGAGGGGGCTTTGGGCTGGGGTTGGGATGAAGGAGGGGGTGTGGGCTCTGGGAAGGAGTTTGGATGCAGGAGGGGGCTCTGGGCTGGGGCAGGGGGTTGGGGTGCAGGAGGGGGTTTGGGATGCTGGCTGTGGGAGGGGGCTCAGAGCTGGGACAGAGGGTTTGGGGTGCTGGCTCTGGCCGGGCAGTACTTACCTCAGAGCAGGGAGCCTGCCTTAGCCCTGCTGCGCCGTCGGACTTTTAGCGGCCTAAAATCTCCCAGTTTGGCTTCAGTAGCCTCCGGGAAATAAAGCCCAATTCCGGGAGACTTCTGGAGAAACCGAGAGGGTTGGCAACCCTAGCCTAACCCCGTGGGTGTTGTTTGGTATCCTCCTGCATCCGTAGGGGAGAGAAGAGCATTCAAGTGCAGCAGGCTCTTAGCAGAGAAGGCCTTCTCAGGATTTAGTGTTGCCAACTCTCACAATTCTATTATCTCTCACAATATTTGGTGTTTTTCTTAAAGCCACACTCCGGGCACATGTGACTAGGCAAGGAGATCAGCCTTCTCTTTAAAAAAAAAAAAAAAAAGAAAAAGAAAAGAAAAGAAAAAAAAGGAAGTCATTGTTGCAAAGAAAAGCCTGAAAACCTGAACCCTTGAGTTTCAAAAACCAGTCCAAAAAGCAAATTATACACACCCACCCAGACATGATTTTTTTTAGCAGACTCAGTGATTTCTGTATGGTTGGGGTTGGCAATAGTGAGACTGACTTTTCCATTCTAAATCATTTTCAGTTACTGCCTGGGGCAACAGACAATTCTTCAAGTATTTGTGCCCTATATTGTTTGAGTTTAAACAGTGGCCTAACATAACACTCTTTGCACTAAAGGCAACCAGTTCAGATAGCAGAATCATGCTCCTGTTTTCTGCAACAGATGCAATAAATGATGTGCCAAATAAAGCACATGACATTAAATCTAGCCTTAGGGGATTTGAAAGTATGGGTCACCATGACGGCGTCTAAGAGCTAAAGAAAGCTTGCAACTTCTGAATATTTCAGAGACTGGGGGACTGGGAAAGCCACATTTGACAATTGCTGAAACTTGTATTTCCATGTTCAATGTGCAATTAAAAATTGATCTCCACTGCAATGCAAACCTAGTTAACTGGCTTTGTGGGGGTGGGAGGGACATGTCAATTGACAGTAAGTGATGCCAATTAGGAGGCTAATTCCTCCAGTTGTCTCCTCACCATGACAAGTTACCCTATGTTATCTGGGCTGAAATGCAGCAGGTCTGACAGAGAGAAATGTTTTAAGCACTGTACTTTTTCCCCCTCTTGAAATTCCAGCAGAAATGAGTAGTAATACAGGGGTGATGATTAATTTAAAATGTAATTTATTGTCAGACAACTAATTAAAAGGAAATATTTTAGTTGCTGACTATAGCTAGGCCCCTAAAATGTAACTAGTGCTTGGAATAATTCCAGGAGGTTTCATTTCTGTTTAAAATTGCAAATTATTTCTATCCTATGTCAGGTTTTGAAATAATGTTTTTGAAAGGTTATGCCTGCACTGAACTTTTTTCTTTATTCAAACATGCTAGGTAAGAGATGTAGTGCTGGATTTACAGGCAATCACATGGGTGCCTGAATGTGGCTCCTCCCTTCCCCCATCTATTTAAATAATGGAAGCAAAAAATCTAAGAAAATTTAGTCAGTTCAAGAGATTTATATTTTATCTAAAACCTGTAGCATATTTAGTCCCTCCCTTCCAATACAATGTGCAGGGGTGCAGGTTCATACATTGTAAAAATTTACTTCACATCACAGAGAACCTACACCATTCCCTTCTATCGCGATAATTCTCTCACCTCATTGGTCTGTCTGAAAGCATTGGAGAAAAGTTTTGAATGCTGCATTGCTCTTTACAGAAACATTTGCTTTTACCACTTTAGCTCAGTCTGAGAGATCACATTGAAGTATAGATGGTAAAACAGTTATCCACTATTTGTGGAAAACAAATCTTTTAGACCTGGATATTCTGCAGGGTTTCATGCATATTCGTGCAGGATTTCATGGATATTCTGCAGTTTTGCAAAAACTGTGTGTAAATTTTCCAGTTTTGACATAAAAATTGAAAACCACCAACATTTTTAGGTACACAACTGACAGAACATTCAAGATTACCAAAATTGAAAGACTGCCCAAATTGTTGGTGACAAGAAACATCACTGATAGAATTTTTGCAATTTGAAAAGGCCAGCTGGAAAATCATTTTTTTTCAGTTTTGCCATTCTGGGATACATGGTGCATGCATTCTAAACCAAGTAAGTTAAATGAGAGCTCTCAGGACTGACAACAGGAGAAATGGCCAAGGGTTTTCTATTCTGATGTACGGCGATGTGCATCAGCCAACTGTACATGGTACGTAATGTCTTTTGTAGGCTTTGAAATAGTTCACTGCTGTTGGCAAATTGCATTTAAGGAACCCGAGTGTTGCCATAACTGAACAGAATAATTGTCTGCCTACTTTGGTACCCTGCCTCCAGAAGTAGACTGTGCTTGAAGTTTATGGGGAAGGCAAAAACACTTCAGTGAGGGGGGAAATAGATCCATTCACAAAACCTTTCATCATCAACCTGAACTAACTTCCCAGCAGAGTGTACAGCTTTATATTACACTTGCCTATATATCTATTTGGAATTCTTTTTTAAATCACATTAAATTGATTCAATTTGCTGTAACAACAAATTCCACATATTTGTTACATGCTGCATAAAGTTTTATCTTCTCTTGTATCCTGGAGAGTGGATGCTGAAGACCAGCCTGTCTGTTATCTAAACCCATCAGCATTTCACTCGTCTGTATTAAGTTGTTTCTCTCTCCCTCCCTTGAAGATAAATAGTTAAAGTGTGATGAGGCTTCACAATTGCCTGGTAATTTGATGCATCTTCCATATGGGATTACAGTTGAGATGCTTTTTGAACATACCAGTACACAAGTTGCCCTAAGGGCCTTTTTATTAACTCGGATAACTCATCCGCTGAAAATTTAAGACATTTCAAGTTGGATACCCAAAATTACTCATCACTTTTGAAAATCTTAGCCACGTTTATAACAATATTACAGCCTGGCACTATTCACTGAATGATGTGAATGGCTTTCATTTGGAAGATGATGACCTCCTGAGGTCTCTTCCAACCCTAGTATTCAATGATTCTATGATTCTATAAAGATGGCAAGTCATGCCATACGACATTGTGCTGTATAATCCCATCAAGGCTAAGCTACATCATTTTTGAATTGGTGAATCTCTGAGGAACCCCCATGTACTGCAGGAAGTGATTTTGCTGGCTTAGAAGATGGTATTTTTCATTTAGAGTAATGAGCCAATGGCCCAATGTGACGAGGGGTAGAACTGATCAAAATTTTTTATTCAAAACTTTTTTAGATGAAAAACTGACTTTTTCATATTTTTCTCCTATGGGAGGGAAAAAAACCCCTTCCTTACACTCTTTTTTCCTTTCCTTTTCTTTCCCTTTACAATGGCAAAATGAAAAAAGGAGGAAAACAATGGGGGAGGGGAACCTAAAAATTGTGGGATTTACAGTCTTTGTATCAAAATTGGAAAAACTTCTTTGCAAAAACTATCCTGAAAAGGAAATTTTTCCAGTGAAACATCCTTACAACTTTTTGATCAGCTCAGGTGTTGGGACAATATGCTGCTGGAGATAGTGTTTTTGGGATGAGAAATAAAATGAAAATCCCAACCACTTGTTGTTATTAAACTCACCCCCCCCCCCCCAAAAAAAAAAGTTAGGGTTGTGAGTCCCTGTGTTTTAGCCAAATTCCAATATGGGTAATTCTATACTGCCTGCCTAAAGTCATTGTTAAACACAGTGTCCTGTACCTCCTGTCCTAAAATACTGTGTAGTGTTCTCCATACTGCTGAGTAATTGCTCTGTTTTCACAGTAAGTGGTGGATGAAATGATCTTTTATATATGTTTGTACATGTCTTGGGAGTCCTTTGGGATCACTTTAATAAATCTTTGAGCTACCAGAGTGTAGTATACAAAAACCAAGCCAGACTGATGAAAAAGTGCTATATTGTATAAATTTATTATTTATATGCAAGTCTGTGCGCTTTCTGGTTCTATATATTTGCCTTTTTTAAAAAAAAACAATGAAAGTTTATAGTCTGTGAATCTCACAGTTCTTCTCAGTGGACTTTGTGAGTATTCGACCAATTTTAGCAGTTCACAAAGAAATGTATTTAAACTCTTCTGTAAACATGGTTTGAGGGAGCAGCTTTAAGGTTTGCAGATAAGTAGCTGCCAAATGACTCAGGGTCAAATTATTTACTTGGATGCATTCATATTGCTCCTGTTCCAGTCCACAGAAGCTTTCACGTGTCCCAAAAGGTAGCATGTTTCCCATGCACCCACCTCCCAATCCCCTCTGCATTACAAATAGCAAATTACAAAGTTAGAAGTCTCTTTCCCCCTCTACTTTTGCAGCCTCCCTTATGCTAACTGCTCATGCCAACTACTCATGCCCCCCAAGGGCTACGATGGGAGCCAGAAATCACCAACTTTGGTCTGGGCTTCTTGCCGACTGTGCCAGAGAGCAGGCAGGGGGTCTGATGTAGAAGCTGGTGTAGCAGCTCTAAGCTACATGAATTCCTCCGCACAGAGGGAATCTTCAGATGGCTGGTTAAGCTAGAATTAGGGCTGCTTTGCATCGCAGGAGTCCAGCAATACTGCTGTAAGAGACTGATGGGTGGGTCTCTCTCTCTCTAATTTTAACTTTTATTTACTCTTTTGTAAAAATAAAACATTACATAGAATTAAAACAGGTACAAAAATAATTATTCACCTCAAAAATATGACATTCCAATAATATATGTAGAACAGTCAAGCCACTCAAAGTTGATGTACAATTCTCATATAGAGATAATTGGTTTAAAGTTTTATGGTGTTTATAAATAACACATGTTGAAGACTTATATTTATAGAACGGTATGTTGCTGTCTTCATATATTTTTTTTTTTCTCCAGTATAAGGGACAATAATTGACTATATCCTGGATCACCATGAAATCAGTCTGCTCTCAACATAAGAAAAAACTTACATGGAATCGAGAACATTCTACGTATTGTATTTCCATTTCATCTTTCAGATTTCTAACTTATTCGTACCTCCTGGCGTTCAATTCCTGGCTTCTGCTAGCACCAATTACTCTGTGCTATGACTGGCAGGTCGGGAGTATTCCTTTAATTGAGTCGATATGGGATGTGAGGAATTTAGCTACAGTTCTCCTGGTGGTGGTGATGATATTACTCAGCTTACATTGCATAACAGCATTCAAGGTAATTTTTAAAAAGTACACTAAAATCTTGTAGTTTATATGTTATTTTTGTTACCTAATCGTTGAGGAAATCACCAATAAAAACAATTGAGGTTGTTTTTTTTTTTTTCCAAACAATAGACAGTAAGAGGAAAACTACTTCCCTATAGCTCTCACAGGCAAATCCAAAAGGCTAAATGCTGCCATTGAATGTATGCATGCTGCTCCCATTTGTTTGGTCTGAGACCAGAATTTAGCCAAAAGTGCTTTATTAAATTACTATTAATCACCCAAAGCCCACTGAAGTCAACTGAAAAACTCTCCTTGATTTCCATGAGCTTTGCTCATGACCCAAGGGCCCAATTCAATTGCCATTAGTCAATGGGAGCTTTGCCATTGGCTTCAGGTGTCTGTCACTAGCATTTGAGGATTAAGTTGATATTTTTATCTGTACCTCTAAACCAAATAAAACATATATATGAGACACAATAAGGAGGACAAAATTGAGTGTAATAAGTTGAAAATGACCTGGGAATCATTATTTAGCATAAATGACATGTTGTTTAAATACAAGCTGGTCCAATAAAAGATATTATCTCACCACTGTCTCTCTAATATCCTGGGACAACATGACCACAACCACACTGTGGACAATGTTATTTAAATCCACTTTCACAGATCAGTATTGCAGATACATGTTGCACTGCAGATGTGTAAATGAGATTATACTGGATTTGCGTGGGACAGAGATGAAATATATGTCTAAAATAAGAGGCATCCCCAGTAATAAGGGATAGTTACAACTGGTGAAGTCATCTCTTTTGATAAAAGTGAGAAGAAATAATTACCTAGTGGTTTGTTGATCATTTTTAAAAGAGTTCCTTCCTTAAGTGTACAGATAACTACGCTGAAAAACCATTATATGGTAAGAGACAGCTCTTGAATTATGCTAAAAAGTGCAGGTCCTGCTCATACTGCTTGCACGCCCAGAGTTCTACATGTGCTCTTGATAGGAGGATAAAAATGACAAAGATTTTTGGACCGTTGAGTCCTTAATTTGGATTCTTTAAAATGTCAGCTGATGCTATAGGGAAAACATGGGAAATCAGTCTATTTAGGCATGCTGTAGTTCTGCCTACAGGTCATATGTCTTCTGTATTTATCTTGCTTTTATTTTTTATTGCTAGCTACTTTGATGTAAAATCAGAATCTTTGGAGAGGATTTTCAAAAGGGCTTCGCTTTGATCTAACTCTGCTCCAACTGAAGGCAATAATAAAATTTCCCATTTGCTCAACACTGAGCAGTTCTGAAATCACACCCTTTATTCCTTGATGTTTCTCTAGCTTCTTATCTTTTACCAGTTGTCAAAATTAGGGTTGTGTGCAATGCAGGGATTTCATTTCCTAGGAATGTGCTTGTTTGCTACTTTGAGCCTTGTGTAGTTGGTTCCCCTCCTCCCCGCCTGCACCCCCATTTTTCCTTGGAGATCCTGGTTCAACTGAACAACAAAACACAAAGTAAAATGCATCCCAAACTATCTGGTTTCATGTCCAACCCCTGTTAAACCATAAATGTCAGCGTTTTGACATGGAACGAGGTTTACCAGCCTTATAGCAAACCTACTCTGAACTTGGAGTTAGTAACGAATCCTGGATTAAGGGGTACTACATGTGAATTTGTTTTATTGTGACAGCTTAGTCATAATTAGAGAGGGCTGAAATATTCTGAATTTCAGTAAGAAAAAAGGATTTTTTGATAAACAGTTTTCCCATTTTTTTTTTTACTAGCTTTTGCAATAATTTGCATCATTACCTGCTGTGGAGAGGATTATGATGTCCCAAGCAGTAAGAGTTAAGGTGGGGAACAAACAATAAGAGCAGATGAATTTTGTAGAAACAAATTATCCTGTTTTCATGTGTATGTTACTATTTATAAAGTCAGGGAGGGGGAAAAGGAGTACAGAGAACATGACATGCAGGCACAATTTCTTTTTATTAGGCTCTTAAAAAAAATCGCATTTCTAAATGAGAAATCTGACTTTTTAAGATGACGGAACTCACGTGTACAGGCAAAGACCATCGTTCTACCAGACAAATGGCAGGCAGTCTTGGCTAGTTTGCTTATGCTATTTGGCATGAGGCATATCAAGTTATTTCACATTGAATCAAATCTTCTGCTTTCTTTTTGAAATAGTTCCATGAATTCACATTTTAATTATCTGTTCACCTTTCTCCTCTTCCAATAACACAATATAACCTGGACGTGATAGTTCACAATTTTGCTAAGGAATGGGTTTAACATTAATAAGGCAAGGATTATATATATGTGTATTAATCTCTAGAAAGACAAGGTGGGTGAGGTAATGTGTTTTATTAGATCAGCTCTGTTGGTGAAAAATACAAGCTTTCAAGCTTACACAGAGCTCTTCTTCAGGTCTCTGTGTATGCTCAGAAGCTTGTCTTTTGCACCAACAGAATTTGGTCCAATAAAAGATAGTACCTCACCCTCGTTGTCTCTCTAATATCTTGGGACCAACATGGCTACAACAATGATGCAAGCTGCTATTCTCTATCACATGTGCAAACACACACGTGCTCTTGTTGCTAGTAGCATTTTCTGTTCTGTGGTACTAAGAATAGGAGATCCTGCATGCCAATGACTGTGGCAAAATCAAAGATATCAGCACAGTAAATGTTGAATTGTTTTCCGGCGGGAGGGAAAGGGGTGCATGCCCATGTGGCATGCGCACACAGAGAATTATAGAATATATTACATGGACTGTAATTACAGAATGCATGTGTTGGATTGATGGCTTTGTTGCCACTAAATTTTAAACAGGACTAATTTGTTGTTTATGCTTGTGATTAGGGTAATCACATTGTTGGAATGTATGTGCAGTACTGATAAAGGACATCTAAGCCATGAAGGTTGATTGTTCCATTTAATTTTATGAATGCTCTATATTTATACCCCAGAAAGAACATAGACTGATAGCTCTGAGGTTTCTTCTCACTAGTTTTGCATATGCTATGCTTGGAACAGAGCCACATATTTCATTGGAGAGAGTTTTACACTGAAAACTGCATGAATTGGAAACGCAGCTGTCCAGTTTTCGATTGTTTAGTAGAATGAGTGTCACTGCTTCTTTCTCTTTCCCTTTGCTCCTGTTGGTTTCAACTTTGCTACTCTTCTTGTGTAACAAGGAAATGCATCAGTAAACTCTATTGCCTAATAATCTGTTTAGGAGCCTTGATTAAATGGGTTCACAAAAGGTCTCCTGTTTTCTGCGCATCTGTAACGTACTGGTGACTTTGTTACAGGTCACCCTCTGTGACACATTGACCATAGTTCCTCTTTCTGGAAAACATGCTGTCTAGGTCTCCAAGGACAGAAAGAACTGCACCACCACCTGAATAAGACTTGCCATTCTGTTTATACCCTTTATATCTGCAGGCTCATTTTTCAGCTGCCACAATCTGTCCCATTACACTCAGCTGCCAATGACTGTAGCAAATAATGCCTGATGGGGTTTAATAGGCTTGTCTCCTGTAGTACTTCTGGATTCCCCTGTACTGTGAGTGAAGAAAGACTCCGCTACAATCGCAGGCCAAGGTTTTCAGTAGTGACCAGTGATTTGGGGTTCATCTGTTTGGGAGTGCCCAGTTTGAGACTGCTTAATGAGGCCTCGTTTTCAGAAGGGAGGTGGTTAACTTTTTCTGAAAATCTGGCTCCTTTCAGGTGTCTCAAACTGGACACCCCGAATTGCTAGTCACTATTGAAAGTCTTGGCCTCAAACTCCAGTCGCCAATGTGAAAGTGTCCTGAGTGGCTGTTAGAGAGAAGAACTTTCCATAAACAACCAGATCAATTAAGAAAGGTATTGAAACTGATTGAGGTCTGTGTGTATGGGGGGCGAGAGGCAGAGGGGAAGGCTAGAAAGGCAGAAACCCTATTGTTAACCCCAACATTTTATATAAAACTTAATGAAAAGAGACGGGGCAGGAATAGAACATTGTAAACCCAACCTTAGCGATGAAGAAAGGAGCTGCTATATTTTCTAGATTTAGGGGTAGGTGAATTACAAGACAGTCACTGACAATAAAGATCCAGTTTTAAATTCTGGCTACCAACTAAATAAGTCAAAGCATCTACTGTCCCTCTGATGCTAGAAATGGTCAGTAGTACAAGCAACTACTTATAGTTCCTGGCTTTCCATGCAGAAGGGAACTGTACCTGCTGAGACGGTGGGGAGAAAGGAGGCCTGGCATACTGTCAGGCCAATAGCTTTTTCATTGGTGTATCACAATTATTCAGGGAGCATGAAAGGAATACCCTTTAAATGGTTGCTCTGCCACTCTCCTTGGCATTTTTAGGCCATTGCTTTATTAGTAATATGATTCAATTGCAACTTGTCCTCTACTTGTAGCTGTAAAATTTACAGAGCATACAATGAGAAAAGGAGTACTTGTGGCACCTTAGAGACTAACCAATTTATTTGAGCATGAGCATACAATGGGTTAGATTCCATGCTCCTTATGCTGGCAAAACTCCTGTGTGCTTAGGCCCAATCCTAGATTTTATTCAGGCTATGTTGGTGTTGGGGAAGAACTGGGTAGGTGTGGGCGGGGTGTCATTCACAAAATCAATGTGGACAGGAGAATCATAAAACTGAGGATACCATACCTGAAAGAGTTGGAGGTCATTTTAGGATGAATTTAATGTGCCTTGTCACTGACTTTATTCCTTCTGCCTTACCACTGAATTCTCCTTGGCCTTTGTACTCATGACCAGTATTGCCAAAGCACCTTATGGCAGTTTCTGCCTCAAACAAGCATTAAGTGTTATGAATATTAGCTAAAGGGTATTCCCCTTTTTTTGTGCCTTGCTGGGAAGGAAGCATTATTTATGTTTTTAAAACCTAAACATCTCTCATGGTCTATGTGTTGCTTTTAGAGTATTTGCCTTGCTGCTATATGTAATGTAGCTACATACGGTGCAGGAGGGTTTGGTGCTTTTCAGATTATAGACACTATAGGCAATTAAGGCAAAGTATTATTATCAAATCATTTTATTATATATAGTTGTCCATTGGCTTTTACTTTAATATAGAGCTGGTTGTCACATTTCTGTAAGTATGTTCCTTAGTTATAGCAAGATATTTAATGTAGAATTATTTATTTCTTCCAGTAAATTGCATGATATTTCCCTTTACGCGGTGGTTTATATGTAGGGAGAAAAGCAAGGAAGTTTCCAAACTCTGCATTCCCTGGCTCTAAATGTTTAATAACCATATTTTATATATATTTTTTTATGGTTTTCACCGGCACTTGTTGAGTATATTCTGTTGCGCTATTTATCTTAGTCTACATGTTTGAGACCTTTGCATGATTTCCCATGTTTGGCATCTCATTAGTAAATCACTGTCTGCGGACCTTTCTCAGAGCAATTACCTTTTAAAATATCCTGTAATGCTAATAGCACAGTCTTTGAAAGTATGTTTAGCAAAATTCTTCTGCCTCAACCACCGAGAACAACGCTTTTGTTCCCAAGTGCTTCAAAGACACTGCAAGGTGAATAAGGCTATTTATCGACTGCGTATATCTGACTAGCTGGAAACCACAGTCATTTTCATAAAAGGGTCATTTAAAATAAATCCTGCTTTCACTTTCCTGAGGGCCCACTTTCCTGAATTCCTAACACCAAGCTAAGGTCAGTACTGATGTTCTTAATGTTTAGCAGTGAGGTTTTCTGTGCCTTGTCTGTTGTTAACGTTTGCTTCAGGGAGGGAGCAATAAGCCATAAAGACCTTGCTTAGCTAAAACTGAAGGAAGGGAAAGAAAAAAAGCACTTGGAGGAACTCTGCATGTCTTGCTGGCTGACTTCTAGGAGTATGGAAAGCTGCAGGCTGATTGGCTAAGTATCCTTGCCGTTGATGGAAAATACCATAGAACCCTTCCTGAGGTTATAGGTATGTCGACCAGAAAATGCAAGCAAAAGAAGAAAGTGACTGTAATCTCTCTATATGCAGCTGCCAAACTTGTAAAAATACTTTCTGTCCATGTTCTTTTATTCATGGTGGTAGTTTTAGTTGAAAGGAAAAGCAGGCTTGACATGTACAAGGTAGATATAGCCCAAACTGAAGTACTTCTGTTAATTTTCATACATATGAGCATGCTCGGCATGTCACAGCACAGAATCCTTAGCTCCTGCAGGATTTTTTCATGCACGTAAGTAGTTTTGGCATTTCCATCCCTTTTTTGCACCGAAGAATTATGTTTTAGGGGTCTTCTCTTTGTTTATTAACCTGAAGGAAAAGAAATGTAGACTGTCAAGGCCCATTTAAAGTGACTGGAAAGACTACTCTTGACTTCTTTGGGCCTTGGATCAGGGCCTCAGACAGTGAATGAAATGAATAAGGTAGACAGATTAATGATTAAGAAATGTCCAGGGTAATGGGATAATGTTTCCCATTTTGAGTTGGTTTGCAATATACAGTAAAGTTTCAAGGTCTGTCCCATAATTTTTAATGGGATCCCCTCCTCACTTGTTTAGGAGGGAAACCATTCCATCCTATATTGAGAACAGAGTCAGTTCTCCAAACCATATTACCTGTATTCATATAACAAGCACTGTCTAGGCTAAGTTTTACCTTCCTTTTTTCTTCATGTACTGTAGCAACTTGAGGTCTGAATTAAAAAATAAATTCATAAGGTTCAATTTAAAAAAAAAAATCTGGAGCCAAATTCTTTTTTATTTCCTTTCAGAATGCGCCAGGCTATTTCAAGGATGCACACCCTCTTGCATCCTGTTCAGAGGAGGCCATGAAGTGTGCAACTAGAGGATATAGGGGTTGAGGCAGATAAAATGAACCCATTGCTTCAGAGAGCCATTGGAAGACTTAATAATGAAGACTCAGATGTGATTGATTGCCCTGAGTTTGAATGTGCCTTATAGTTAGCTGTAAGAAAACACATTTGGCTGTGTAAAAAAGAAAGGGAAGCTGATAGATATAGCCTATTGGGGAAAAAAATCCAATATTAAAATAAAAAGAAATCTCAGTAAGTTAAATTTCTGCCTCTTTGTTGGGTAATTGAATTGTAAATGCTCTGCATACTGTTTTGTTCCATATTGAAGAGCCCGACTTTCAGAAGTGCTCTGCGTCCACATCTCCCATTTACTTCAGTAGCAGTTGTAGTTATTTAACACTTCCGAAAATCAGGCCCTAGTTTCCATTATGGCATATTAATTCCCCTTTCTGAAAGCAGAAAGTGAATAGCAATAGATTAGTTCCTAGTGGCTGTGATCAGTGCTGAAGATTTCCTGAGATGCACTCCCTGGTCAGGTAGCCAATGACGCTGGATCAGTTCCAGCCTTGTGTGTGTACTTGTTCTGCTGAAGAACAAGGAAGTTGTTTTTTGGTGCTGCTGAATGCTAGGAACAGGAACAGAGACTACTAGGCAGTTAAAGTGCACAGAATAGCAACTGTAAAAAGACAACTGTGTGGCTCCATACATATTGTTTCTCAGTGACTCCATGTCAGATTTGCCCACTTCTAGTCAATAAAAAATATTGATGTTTTTTTCAGTGCTTAGAAGGGAGATAGCTAGAGAGAGACCTAATTATTAAAGGAGGGTGTTGCTAGTGACTTGCTGAACTCAGGCCTGGTATTTAAGGGGCATTGTGCTCTTTGGATGGAAAGTAAAACAGAGTTCCTGACAAGAGATTAAAGAACTCATGCTGCTTTCTGTAAGCGTAGGGCTGTTCGAACTTGGCCAGGACACCAAGCTTAACTTGGGTAACTACACTTTCACCAAAAATTTCACCTGCAGTTTCAATTGGATTGTACTGTTTTCTTTATTTCCTGACCTTTAGTGTTGTTGCAAGCTGGTAAATAAATACCCACTATGATCCATCCTTGAGGTGGCTGCAGTTCAGTGGCAGGTAAAGTGATTCCTCTGTGTCCCTGGGATGAGTTTGTCATCCCATCTCTTGGCATGTGAAATTGTGTGAGTTTTGGCCCTAATTCACCAGGATATAGTGCACAGAGGCATCTGCAGCTCCCTAGTCTCTGACTGCTGGGCCCCACCAGAGGGCCTACTCTGACTTCTTTTGCTGACGTAAAGGAGTTTATGGCAATAGGAGATCAGTCCTGACATGACCCAACCTTCTGCTTGGACCAAAGGAAGTGGAACAGCTGGCACAAGAGATCATTACTGTGCATAGGGATGAATCTCCAGGAGAAATCTCTGGCTGGCTTTATACCACTTATGTGTGAGTTTAAAGAGAATTTAGCAAACTGGAGAATCCAGCTCTCTTATCTTTACTGTTGCATATGGAAGGTGCAATTAGACATTTGCAAATCTTGCCCCCTTGTAGTATGCAATGTGATGGAGTGTGATGTTGACAGTGACTTGGCATAGGCCTGTTGAATAGTGAAGTTAAAAGATGGTTGAGAATTGTGATGAGCAACCAGTATTGTAAGCACATGTGAAGTTACCTTCTGAGTTTGTATGGGGTTTAGAGGTCTAAACACATCCATGAGTGCCAAGAATAAACTGCAGAGTTGTAATCCTGTCATGTCTTTGACTGATTCCTTTTGTGGTCACTTAACCTCTCTGTACCTCACTCTTCTCATAGATAGATTATTTACTTACCTCCTAGGATTGTAAGCACTTTGAAGATGAATAGCATTTATTGCTGTTATAGAATCATATGCATCCATCCTCCTTGCAGTACTAACTTCTCTGTGCCTGAAGTTAGATGCTTGAAACATGGGCCATCTAAGACTCACTGACAGAATGATTCAGCTCTTTGTTAAGAAGGCACTCCTTAATCTATTGAGAGAGTTCAAAAGGAGGCGAGATGGCTCTTGTCTTGTCCCTGTAATAAAGGAGAGAAAGAGACATCCATTTAATAGCCACAGGCAAATCTTGAGTTTCAAATAAGCAAACATGGGTAAACCACTCAGGAAATGTTCAAAGAAAGGAAGGAAAACCTCTCACAGTTGCTAACCAGCCGCTCTCTTATTGCCAACTCTAGCTGTGCATGCCAAGAAAGGGGTTCTAAAGAGCTTTCTCAGTGAAGGGATATGGAATTTCAAAGTGCAATACTTACTCCAGGACACAGATTCATCATGCTGTGTCTTATGACAGGTGGGTCAAGCTCAGTTTAGAGAGGCTCTACATTTTTTCCTCTGAGGTCTCACTTTGAGAAGAGTATTGTGATTTAATAGCTCAGGAATCTGAGGATACAGAATATGTCCTTCTGGAAGTTCAGTCTCTAGTAGTTTCTGCCCCTCCCTCTTTTTTTTTTTTTTTTTAAAGTTGCCAAACTAGCAATTTAATAAACTTATTTCTCCTTTCATATATTTTGGCCTCTGAATGAGTCAGAGAATTCGCTTCAATTTTGTTTGATATAGTGTGACTAATTCTTGTCTCGCTTATATGAAAAGAGCTTATATCTTTTGAATCGTTGATACGAGAGTGAAGCTTTGCAGATTTTTAAAATCCTTCTTTATTGATTTTTGATTAGAGTAAAGGAGACTAAACCTTCAAGTAGCAATAATAGGCAGGCATATGAATAATAATAAAAAAAATACATTGGATAAATGATATTATTTTCATTCAAAGAAATCCGGCGTGTTGTCAACAAACCAGGGAGTTCTAAGGTTAATTCAAAGGTCTCTTCCATGCAGAGAAAGTCATTTTGGAGTGCCTATAAAGACCTTAGCATTATATTTCCAAAAGGATGAAATGTCTTTATCCAGGCAGAAAGAGCTGGCTCTTGTTAGAACGAAGTGATTGCTAATGTCCAGCCCAAAGTTTGCATTTTAAGAAAACAGAAAAAATATAGAATCACATATCTGCCCTTTCTGAAGCTTCAAATGGTGCTCTAGGGATGTGGGTGAAGCTGGGGGTTCTACCATGTTCTGCAGCCCAGCTTGTCCCTAAATTGGCCCGTTCCACCAGAGTAATAAAAACTGTGTGTTTCTAAACAAACTGTCAGCTAAACAAACGGTCTAAATATCTGAAGTATCCCATGTCAGAAATGTAACAAATGCCTTGTTCTTTTGCAATTCATTATGTTTTGGGGGCAATTTCTTAAGAACTGTTCTTGAAATAAGGTCCCGCTTTTCCCACTTTCTAAAGATATGCAGTGTTGGTTTCTGAATCAGTTCTGTCTTCAGTTGTTGATTCACCAATAAATCTGGCAGCCTCTCCTGAGGAAGAAAGGATAACAGTTGGGCATACTAAATAAACTTGCTTGGAAAAGAGAGAGAGGCTGAAATTCTGGCCCTGTTGAAATCAGTGAGAGTTTTCCAATTTTCATTAGGGCCAAGAATATCACCCATAGTACATAAGCTCCTTTCAAGTCCTTTAGCTGTTTATTGTGTTCCTTCTCTTTCCTCTTTTATTTTTCCTTAAGTCTGTAAGAGAATTTTAGTGCTCATTAAAGTCATCTAAAGAAACCTAAATTCTCAGCTTTTAAATGGTCTATCTTAAAGCAAACTCACTAAGTATAGCAAGGCAATTAGTCCTATTCTTAGCCCACAAAAAGCTAACGATTGTTAAATGACTTGCCGCCGCAACAACTATTCCAATATTTGGCAATCTCTGTTCTAGACAGGACCATCACATCAAACTTTGGACCCTGATTCAGGATTTGAACCAAAATTTCCAAAAGTGAAAAGCCAGTGCTGTAACCCATTAGACCACCTCGAGTCCACTGTGACTCATCCCTCTTATATGGTTTTTGTTTTTTTTTTAAATTAGTGCCAGGCTAGAAAGGAGGTGCTGTAGTCCTAATAAACAGGTTGGATTATGAACAGGAGGCTGCCAGGCAACTCTCCAACACCACATTCTACAGGCTCTTATCCTCTGATCCCACTGATGGTTACCAAAAGAAACTACAGCATTTGCTCAGGAAACTCCTTGCTATAGCACAGGAACAAATCTACACGGACACACCCCCAGAGCCCCAACCAGGGGTATTCTATCTGCTATCCAAGATCCATAAACCTGGAAACCCTGGATGCCCCATTATCTCAGGCATCAGCACTCTTACAGCAAGATTTATCTGGCTATTTGGACTCTCTCCTTAGACCCTACGCTACCAGCACTCCTAGCTATCTTTGAGACACCTCCGACTTTCTGAGGAAACTACAGTTCATTGGTGATGTTCCTGAAAACACCATCCTGGCTATCATGGATGTAGCAGCTCTTTGCACCAATATTCCACATGAGGGTGGACTACAAGCTCTCAAGAACAGTATCCCTGATGAGGCCATGGCACACCTGTTTGCTGAGTTTTGTGACTTTGTCCTCACCCACAACCATTGCAGATTTGGGGACGACTTATACCTTCAAGTCAGTGGCACTGCTATGGGTACCTGCATGGCCCCACAGTATGCCAACATTTTTATGGCTGACTTAGAACAATGCTTCATCAGCTCTCGTCCCCTAGCGCCCCTCTTCTGCTCTACTCCGCTACATTGATGACATCTTCATCATATGGACCCATGGAAAAGAGGCCCTTGAAGAATTCCACCGGGATTTCAACAATTTCCATCCCACCATCAACCTCAGCCTGGACCAGTCCTCCCAAGAGATCCACTTTCTGGACACTACCGTGCAAATACGTGATGATCACATAAACACCATTCTATACTAGAAACCTACTGACCGCTATACTTACCTGCATGCCTCCAGCTTCCATCCAGGACACGTCACATGATCCATTGTCTACAGCCAAGCCCTAAGATACAACTGAATTTGCTCCAATCCCTCAGATAGAGACAAACACCTACAAGATCTTTATCAAGCATTCTTAAAACTACAGTACCCACCTGGGGAAGTGAGGAAACAGATTGACAGAGTTAGATGGGTACCCAGAAATTACCTACTACAGGACAGGTCCCACAAGGAAAATAACAGAACACAACTGGTTATCATGCACAGCCCCCAGTTAAAACCTCTCCAGCACATTATCAATGATCTGCAACCTATCCTGGGAAACGATCCCTCACTCTCACAGTCCTTCGGTGGTAGGCCAGTCCTTGCTTACAGACAGCCTCCCTCCCCCCGCAACCTGAAGCAAATACTCACCAGCAACTTCACACCACACCACAGAAACACTAACCCAGGAACCAATCCCTGTAGCAAAGCTTGTTGCCTGCTCTGTCCCCATATCTACTCTAGCAACACCATCAGAGGCTCAATCACCTGCACATCTACTAATGTTATATATGCCATCATGTGCCTGCATGCCCATCTGCCATGTACATTGGCCAAACCGGACAGTCCCTACATAAAAGAATAAATGGACACAAATTGGACATCAGGAATGGTAACATACAAAAGCCCGTAGGAGAACATTTCAATCTTCCTGGACATTCTATAACAGATTTGAAAGTAGCTATACTTGAACAAAAAAACTTCAGAAACAGACTTCAAACAGCAGAACTAAAATTCATTTGCAAATTTAACACCATTAATTTGAGCTTGAATAGGGACTGGGAGTGGCTGGCTCATTACAAAAGCAGCTTTGCCTCTCCTGGAATTGACACCTTCTCATCTGTTATTGGGAATGGACTACATCCACCCTGATCGAATTGGCCCTGTCAGCACTGGTTCTCCACTTGTGAGGTAACTCCCTTCTCTTCATGTGTCATTATATAATGCCTGCATCTGTAATTTTCACTCCATGCATCTGAAGAAGTGGTGTTTTACCCATTAAAGCTTATGCCCAAATAAATCTGTTAGTCTTTAAGGTACCACCAGGCTCCTTGTTGTTGCCATGCTGACAGAGAGGTAAAAATGTTCTTTGGTTCCTCTGCAGAAAAGTAGACTGATTCATTACTGCCTTTGGGATGTTATTCCACAACACTAGGGTAGAACAAGTGAGTAGAAGAGTTTAAAGGAGTTTAATAGAATTTTGACCCTAAGTTTTGCCTTGTAAAGCGAGAGTTCACATGGAGTCAAATAACATTGACTTTAATACTTTCAGACCTAAAGGCCTTCAGGAACCAGCCTCTCAATGAACTCTTCAGCCTGAGCTGACTTCCTTAAAAAGGGCACTGTTAGCTGTCAAGTAATGTTATTTATTTTAGAAGTAACTAGCAGCGTGGTGTTTTCACAATATTGATACTAGTGTCACTGGGCTCTTTTGCACATGTGCTGTGCCCCTCTGTGATGTAGATGCTTGTTCTGCCACTCTTTGTGAACCCCGCCAGAGGGATTGAATGACCAAGGCTCCCTGGCATCCAGATAGCGCTGCGATACTTTATACAGAGAAGTGAGGAGATTAGATCGCCCACTTCAGCCTAACTGATATATGTATCTTACCCTTTTTCATTCAACGTACGTTTAATTTATTTGTTTTCTACTTCCTGTGGTTTGAATGGAATTTGATTGTTCTTGTAATTCCATGTCCTTACAATACATCTCTTTGTTCATCAACTTAATGGACTGATCTCAGTCTCAGCTCTGTGAACAGTGTATCTAACTTTGCTGCTGTGGCTACAAAGCAAATTCATAATGTTTTATTGCGGGCCCTATGCAAAATTCTTGCAGGATGGTGGTGGTGTCTGTCTAAGTGTATTAAAAAGAGGGTAAGATGAGTGTGCATTTTAGCTTTTAGAGAGTATTTTTACAGCTGAGGCCAGGGATATGACTTGTACGCCGAAATTTGCCTTTGGCTTCCTTTCTGAACCTGGGCAAGTCACTTTACCTCTCTGTGCCCTATCTGTTCAATGAGGATAACAAGATTTCCCTTCCCTATAATGAAGTTGTGAACCTTAGTTCAGTGGGTCTCAAACATTTTTCATAATTGAAAAATCTTGATGGAGAGGTTCTCATGGACCACCTTCGATCCTGTGGACAGCTGCACAGATCACTTCCCCTCCCATTTGTGATTGTACAACATCCTCGTGGCAACTGGTGCTGGTTGGCATTTTTCAAACAAAGTTTTATTGTTGATAAATGAACTTTTTTCTAATATGAAAAATTTTACAAAACAACTTGATCTTTTTTTAAAAAAAAATGTAGTGATATCGTACTGCTTTCTCTTGCATCTGTGACAAGGAAAATTCTATAATTCAGACTCCTCATCTTCCTCTTGGTTACTTATTTAGACAGTGTTCCCCCCCCCCAATTAAAAAGTGTCTTCCTCCTACATTGCACAATTCATGCTAGTGCTGTGGTGGTTCTTTCTTCAGAGATTTCTCACAAGTTTTGCGAAGTGTGGTAACTGCAAATTTCATGAATCTAAATTTTTTGTAAAAGGTAGAGTCTCGGGTGACCAGATGTCCTGATTTTATAGGGGCAGTCCTGATTTTTGGGTCTTTTTTCTCACATAGGCACCTGTTACCCCCCACTTCCTGTCCCAGTTTTGACACTTGCTATCTGGTCAGTCCTGTAGAGTCTGTGGGAAGGGTAATCAGTTTTGTGCTTGACGTGGTGTTTACTTCTACTTGCTAGTATTGTTGTATAGGGGAGCTTAGGCACTTAACATAAGGAACCGTTGCAGTCAATTTGTTTGTAGCACTGCAAGTGTTATATGCTCAATAAACATACTTACAGTGCATATGTGATGAAATCTAGCAATTATTGTTAAGCCATGGGTCAATGTCTGTTACACCAGTGCAGTGCCAAAGCAGATTGTACTGGTGTAAGTGAGAGCAGAATTTGGCCTTAGGTCTTTTGCTGGGCTGCATACTGCTACGTAGGCCTTGTTTGATATTTCCATTTTTAGATCCCTTCATGTAAAGCTTTGTAAGGCAAATAGGCTCTCCAGCACTGAGAAATAGACCAAAATGATTAGAAAAGCTGAAAAGACTAAGTGAGTCAATTTGCATCTGCCTTTAAATGTTACAAAGCTAGACCTCACAGAATGAATTCCCCATCATTTAGGCATGGTACAACAACGACTGATTAAACTAGGGTATTATTGGCCAGCACAAGAAGGCACAAATGTCTAGACTGGGTGATTTAACTAACTAAATTCTGTTCTTTCATCTAAAGAAACCTAAATTCTCAGCTTTTAAATAGTGAGTTTGATTACCTTAATTTGATCTTTAGTGAGCAACAGCAGACATTACAAACTGATTCATCCAATTGGACTGGAGCTAGTAGAGAAATGGAATTAGCCTTCATCTCTAAAGGCTGTGGTCCCTCCAGATCAGGACTGAGGCCTTTGTAGTCTGGCAGTATTTGGAGCAGCTGTGCAAATCACAATAGTTTTGACAAAATCACATGTGACAATTTCATTTCTCCACTCATAGCAAGCAAACCTTAAAAACAGCAGTATGGACCAAAGACATTAATATTAATGTACAGAATGCCTCAAATGTTGAACACTGTATTGGACATAAGTATCTTGTATGATAAAGTATAATTAAAATTTTAGATATTTTCTCCAAAGGGATAAAAAGACTATATTAATGTGCAGTTTTGGGTTAATTTTCTTCATACAGAACATTACAGATATAGCTGTCACTTCTTAATTGTAAAAACTTGAGACTGAACACAGACATGTGTGTCTATGTGTACACCCCCACTATTTTCATATATAATATTTCAGTTGCACATTGCCTGTAAATTACCTCAGAAAGTTACAATCTTAAATATCGATGTACAGTAAAACTCACCTCAGAAATGTTGCCAAGAGTAATACACACTGTGTTGTATCTGATGTTTGTGTAATTTCAAACAATAAACGTGTTATGGGTATGTCAACTGTACAATACACAAACAATATGTAAATGTAAGGAACTGCAGTGTGGAATAATTCCTGTTTTCAATGCAGTACATTGATCAATCATTAATCTGATTAATTTATTTTATTAATAAGAATCTGAAAATGGAAGAGGGGCAACTTAATGTTGATTGGAAGTTGGATTTCTTTTTCATTCACATGCATTTCACTATTGTGTTGTTGCAGAAACTGGAACATAGAGAAGTTTTAGTTGGCTTGTTGTTCCTGGTTTTCCCATTTATCCCAGCCAGCAACCTCTTCTTCAGGGTGGGGTTTGTGGTGGCAGAGCGAGTCCTTTACATGCCAAGGTAATTATTGCAATTGAATTCCTTTATAATGAGACCCTCTCACCCATTTTGTAAAAGCAGGTAAGATTTTTTTTTTTATTTTTTGCTTATTATTGTGATTCAGACATTATATTTTATTTATTTTTTGTCCAAGCACAATATACGTTTGAATTTTTGAGCAGCAACATCAGGAAATATGTAGCCTGTCAAGGCAGGCTACTTGGCAGAATCAAAGCTAGTTCCATTCCACTGTTACGAATTTTTTTGAATGTGGTTGAAAGTATCTGTATAAAGGGAAGCAGCGTGTTGTTTCTTGTACGTTGTCCTTTTGTGTTTGTACGAATTGTGCTGTTTCCCTGAGCAATATTGCCAACTTAAATTGTCCATGTTCTCTAATGTAAGCATAGTATTTATAGGGTTAACCATTATTATTACTATTTATATATTACTAATAGCCAAGGGGGTTCATTGTGCTAGATTCAGTATAATCACAAAGGAAGACAAGGTCCATCTCCTAAAAAGTTGATAATCTAAGTCTCTGCTGCTGCAGGTGGACTGTTTCACCCACACAGTCCCATTGCCCATGCACTATCAATTGCAGGATCAAGGCCTATGAAAGAGTTTATAGTCTAGTGGGTGGAGGTAGGAGAAGACTCCCATACCTTCCTCAACTGTAACTCCAAATTTGAGTTCACCCTAGTTTCCACCTAGATACCATTTACATTCTGGACTGACTAGCTGCTAGGGGGTTCTGGTGCTTCTTGCTGCTCTTGCAAGCAGCATAGTTTTGAACTACTCCTTGTATCTCCATCATATCCAAATCTAAGGCTGAAGCAGTAGGAAAGGCCAACCATCCAAGATGCAACTGGTGATTGCCTGCTTGATCCAGCCATAAATAGAATTACATTTTCATAGCATTGTAGCCATATGTTTACATTCTAAGAGCTCAGTTTTACCATCAGGTGCATACTCAGTTCCCATTATCTTTCATGGTGATTGAACTTACAGAGCTGATGGCCCTAAACCCCAGATTGCTTTACGCTGAAATAACTGCTTTATTTCCCCCTACTTTTTAAAATTGGATTGCTGAAAAAGCAAATAAAAACCCAGAAAAATATTTTCTGTAGTCCTGATCCTGCAAAGGCTCGTGTTTCTACTTAATTTCATGCCTATCAGTAGTCCCATGGACTTCAGTAGGCCTACTCTCTGGTCTTTGATAGACTGGGGCCAGAGTCTATAGTTTTACATAGCTGAGATATATTTCTGCCTCCTATTATATCAGTTTGTTTTATGGGCCAAATCCTGTTTACCTTATTCACAGAAGTAACCCCCTTGAGTTCGATGAGACTGTTCACATGAGTAAGGTGAGTGAGATTTGGCCCTCTGAGTTATTCTGGGAATCATCACCACAACTCGTGATTCTTGTTACTGTCCATTATTTTAAATGGAGAAACACATCAAAGCTGTTAAAATAGATATTGAGAAACAAGCAGACCAGCTTGCTTCTAACACACTGCCGTGTTGTTCTCTCACTTTTCTGGCTGTGGAAAGAGCAAGGGCTTGAAGTGTTGCAGACGCCAGCATCTAGCTCTTCTCCAGATGAGATTATTGATATCACGGCGTGCCTTTTGAAGTTGGTGGTAATGAAGGAGGACAAATAGGCAATGCTCCAGGAGGACTTTGTGGAAGGAATATGAGCATATTTAATATGTGCATAGGAACGCTGCTTATATAATGTTTTTCATCCTTCTGTGGGTTTTACAAACATACAACCTGTGAAGTAGGTAATTAAAGTGACTCCCTTTTTTAGGAGGAGATACTGAGGCAGAGACGTTAAATGGTAAACACTAAGAGTGAGTATGTGTCAGAGTCCCTGGGTCCTGTTCTGTTTTCAGACCACTAGAGACCATTCATTTCCTCATTTACAACCTTTTTTCACCCCAGGTGGCAGGCCACTGAACTGAAATTTAAAATGAAGAACTAACATGGCCGTTAATTGTCACATCAAAGAAAGTGTGTGGACAGCTCTCACTCTCTGTCACCAGATTCTTTGTAGGAGAAGGAAGGATGCTCAAAAAATTATATACATGAGGGTGTTGAGAACTAAATTTACTGCTTGCAAAGTTATTGAATACCAGTGAGCACTCTTTCTGTCTCTCTCTATAAACAGATTGGATGGGGGAGTGTTAGCCTTCCATGAGCATTCATAACTATTGTGAAACCACAATGACATCTCTTTATTTACCCCCTCTCCCCCACCCCGAGGAACTTGGCACATAATATTGAGGATATAAGAGAAAGAGGGGCGGTGTTCTTTATTTGAAATATTCTTTAGCAACTGTTTCATTGCTTGCATTTTGCCAAATGCAATATACTTTTCTTGAGTTTTGTTCTATTTTTGCTCTAACATCAATTACTAAATTGGAATATTTCACCCCATTTGAAAGATTTTTTTGAGGTGAGAAAACTGGCTCAGTGTGTGGAAAACACATTGATGATTGTATCATTCTTGGTTATCTTTAAAAGTGCTCTTCCACCCCCTTTTGAAATGAAAGCCTTTTATAAATATTTGTGTGCGTGTCACAGTTGTGCAATCCATGGATCACATCCTGAACTCTTTACGCAGTTTTATTCAGTCCTTACATGGGCAAAATTTCAAGTGTAGTGAATAAAGACCTGAGGATTTAGGTAAAAGGTTTGTAAACCAAAAAGGAAATGTTTTAGGATTTTTACCCCCATATTAATTTAATTTGACTTAGAAAAACAGGGAATTGTACAACCTTTTGATCATGGACTAGTTGTAGAGCTTGACCCTGCCTTCCAGGGCTTTGTGTACATCTTCAAAAGCCTGAAAAAAATCAAAAAGATTTTTTTAAATTTTTGTTAAAAGTTTTCACAGGATAATAGTTTCCCAACCAGCTGTAAACATTAGTGTAGATTGGGGCAGGACAGAATTCATAGGACAGATTTTCAAAAAAGTTCTGTTCCCATTTAGGCACCAAAATAAGTGACCAGATTCTCAGAAGATTCAGGACACTGAATGCTGACCTCTTCTGGAAACCTGGCTCTAACTGCTGGTGCTGGTCACTTTGAAAATCTGGTCCACTTAGTGCAAAACATCACAATTGCATTTAAAATGAAAAGAACAGTTAATCTTATTGTTCCTAGTCATGAAGAATCTAACTGAACATAACCTGAATCTTTAGCGCTGACTCTGCAAGTGCTCCTCAGTGGAACAATTGGACACACAAAGTGTGACGGTGAACACCTCTGATGTGATGCTAAACACTCTGACCTCCCATTTACTGTAATGGGAGTTGTGGGTTCTCTGGACCTCTCAGGACTGGACCCTTACTGTAGGAGCAATTTCTCTGATTTGCTCAACTTTTTGCACAACTCCCATTTCAGTGGCTCCTGGCTGTGGGTTTGTTTGTTTGTTTATTTACAAACACATTTGTTTTCTAATTTGCTTCCAGATTTTTAGAAAACTGCCCTGCTAAAAATAGCCAACCACCTGAGCCAGCTAAGCATGTGCACAGTTTCCAGATCAAGTGCCTGGGTGCTAAATATTACAAAGTTTAAACACCAGAAACAATCACTTATTCTTCCTGGCTAATAGTTATGTCACTGACTATTTTTACCAGCCATGAGAACCTTCCCAGTTTAGCAGTCCATGGATTTTGAATAATGAATGACAAAAACAAAGATGAAATTAAAAGAGAGTGTTGAAAGTTGCACATATTTATTGCAGAAAGTGTGATATGATCAACTAAGGGTCAGTCAGGTCACCACTAGTTCCTGTGTATGTGCTTTGCTTTCAGACATATATTTGCAGAAATTTAAGTGATGAAAGTTCTGTTAGAAGTAAACTATATAGCCAGTCAGGAGGAATGCAGATGATAGGACAGGAAACTGACCTTTTACATCAAAAGGAGAAGTCCTGTGACCTGAGGCATCAATTACAATAACAAGTGTCCTGCTTGCAGATTTTGATTACATCACTGATTCAGTACATTCTCAGGCAGCTTTTGATAGTGGAGTCCTGTGCGTTGGGGTCCTAGGGAGCCCAAGATGAAAATAAAAGCTGCTCTCCAATGGTTAAACCCCAGCAGCACAGTGGCAGAATTACTGCCATCTGACTATGCATCCCTCTAAGCATCCCTTCGTCCATTGCAACTACCACTTTAGGCCCAGCAGAGAGTAAACTGTACCCCGTTATCCCTGCAGTGGTGAATCAATAGGCACCAGAGGCGTTCACTGTCACACTTTGTGTGTCCAGTTGTTCCACTGAGGAGCACTTGCTGAGTCAGGAGCTCTTAAAGAGGAGCACTCTCTGCCTTGCAGGTTGCATGATTCTGCCAGAGTCTATGCATGCCTTTTAGCCATGTTTATTTACTGAATCAGAAGTACACCATGGTAAGTTGTAAGATCAATACTTGTAAATGTCTCTGCCACCTTACCAGAAAGTCAGTATCTGGACAAAATGGTCTAGGTTTCTCAAAAGGATCAATCTCTTTGTATCAGCCTCTTAAAAATTCATACAAGACCAAGTGCCCCATGAAGCTTTTGTTTTTACATGCTGTACTTTAAACAACAATACAGCAAATTGCTGCCTATCCTTGCTAATGTGTCCACTTCACTTAATATAACCCAGGGATAGGCAGCCTATGGCATGTGTGCCAAAGGTGGCACGCAAGCTGATTTTCAGCAGTACTCACACTGCCCGGGTCCTGGCCACCGGACCGGGGGGCTCTGCATTTTAATTTAATTTTAAATGAAGCTTCTTAAACGTCTTAAAAATCTTATTTACTTTACATGCAACGATAGTTCAGTTATATATTATAGACTTATAGAAAGAGACCTTCTAAAAATGTTAAAACGTATTACTGGCCCGCAAAACCTTAAATTAGAATGAAGAAATGAAGACTCAGCACACCACTTCTGAAAGGTTGCCGACCCCTGGTATAACCCCATCCATTAACATTTGCAACATACTAATTAAACACTAGAAACTGATCCATATTATGGTAATGAAGTCTGTGCAATTTTGCAATTTTCATGAGATTGTGACCCTGAATAATTCTGAAGAGAACTTACCTTCCCCCACAAAGCAATAATTTGAAGATGGGTTTTATAATATGCCTGCCTTTGGCATTATTCTCTTCCTTGATTCATATTTCAGTGGATGTAATGTTATGCATTTTCACTCCCCCTGCCACACTTTTTCACTTTTTTAAACCCATATGTCAGTCAAGCTTGAGGATCTGAATTCCCACTTACTTGTCTCGCATTCCTTTAATATTAGATCAGATATTGTGAGTGTTGATATAACTTCTGCTAATAGAAGATCCTCTCCCACCCCACCCCAATTAGAGTCAAATCCTGGCCTCAATGAAATCAGTGACAGAATTCCCATTAACTTCAGTGGGGCAAGAATTTCACCCAACTTATTCAACAAAGCAGTTAAGCATTTCAGTGCATAAAGTGAAGCAAATGCCTGGCTGCTTTGCTGAGTCAGAGGGCATGTCTTCACTATGGAGCTAAATCAGTGCTTCTTCACCAGACCACTGCATCGACTGCAGATGTGGAGAGCGCTCACCCTTTGATTTCTGTACTCCACCTCCCTGAGAAGTGTAAGGTAAGTCAACAGGAGAGCATGTCCCGTCGACACAGGACAGTGTAGACACTGCGGTAAGTGGATATAGCTATGTTGACCTCAGCTATGTTGTTCATGTAACTGGAGTAGCATAGCTTAGATCAATTTACCGCAGTCGTGTAGGCTTGGCCAGAGTCTGTGTGTGTATTCCCAACTGTATCTGTTTAATTTACTTACTAAAAAAAAACATTTTTAGTGCTCTTATGCTCCTGTTAGCCGTACAGAGCTGATGAAGTTAAGAGGGAGTGAGCTGGATTCTATTCCTTGTGAGTCATCAATCAGCATGATTACAAGGGCCAGTCAGATATACCTCTCTATACCCTGTGAAGGCAGTGGCATTGCACAGGTGTCACTGACAGCAAGTAATCTAAAAATGGGCCAGATCCTCAGCTAGTCTCAATTGAAAAGGAGTACTAGTGGCACCTTAGAGACTAACCAATTTATTGGTTAGTCTCAAAGGTGCCACTAGTAATCCTTTTCTTTTTGCGAATACAGACCAACACGGCTGCTACTCTGAAACTAGTCTCAATTGGTGTATCTCCATTGACTTTGATGGAGCAATGCTAACCGCTCCAGGATTTCAGCGGAGGCTGTGATCTGGAGGAATAAGCACAGGGTTGGGATTTTGGTGGTCTTGAATTCTAATCCTGATTCTGCCAGTGACTCTGTATGTAGCCGTGGGCAAGTCACACCAGCTTTCTTTCTCATTTTCCCCATCTGTCAGATGTCAATAATATTTATCCAGCTAGTTAATTAGTTCACGTCTGTACAGTGCTTTGGGTGAATAAGGTGCTATAAAATAACTGTTGTAAGTATTCAGCCTTTCAGATATGTATCCAAACATGGACTTCTAACTTTTGTGGCTTTGCCCATTACTATTAAACACTCTGAAGAGAAATAAAAATAACACAAGCAAGAAATGATGAGATGCTAGTGCCAGATATTTTGGTGAAAGCCAATAAATATGTAGGAAATAGAGCCAAGTAATTCTGCAAAGATGAAAAAAATTAGCTCATGGTGCTTTTGGTCTAGACTAGTCTCAGCTGCTTTAACTGAATATGAAACATGCCTTTGAAAAACACATTGCACTTTGGCCACACACAGATGGTTTCAGGGAAAGGCTGAATTTACTATGATTACTACCACTTGCATGTTAGCTTTAATGGAAAAGCTAAAAAGCTTTGTTTTATTGTTATTGTGATAAATTAGGTTAAAGAAACAAATCTTAAAAAAACGTTTCTTGTGATCAAAGATGATTTTTAAATAAAATAATCTGGAGGCCCAAAATATGTATGGAAGTCTTAGCTGAGGTGGAAAAAAAATCAGAAATTAAAAAGAAGTGTAATTTAATAGAAATAATCCACTCAGGCTTGTCTACACGTATAGTGCTGCTGCAGCACTTCTGGTGAAGACACTCTTTGCCGGGGTGGGCAAACTTTTTGGCCCGAGGGCCACACCGGGGAATAGAAATTGTATGGTGGGCCATGAATGCTCACAAAATTGGGGTTAGAGTGCAGCTGGGGATGAGGAGTTTGGGGAGTAGAAGGATGCTCTGGGCTGGGACCGAGGGGTTTGGAGGGCGGGAGGGGGATCAGGGCTAGGGCAGGGGCGTGGGAAGGGGTGCAGGTTCCAGGTGGGGGTGTGGGCTCTGGGATGGGGCTGGGGATGAGAGGTTTGGGGTGCAGGAGGGTGCTCTGGGCTGGGATCGAGGGGTATGGAGAGTGGGAAAGGGGGAGCAGGGCTGGGTCGGGGCATGGGGATGCAGGTTTCGAGCAGCGCTTACTTCAAGCAGCTCCCAAAAGCAATGACATGTCCCCTCTCCAGCTCCTATGCAGAGGCGTGGCCAGGTGCTCTGCATGCTGCCCCATCCGCAGGCACCGACCCTGCAGCTCCCATTGGAGCATGTAGGAGCCAGAGGGGACCATGCCGCGGCTTCCAGGAGCTGCGTGGCCCGGCCCCCGACCCAGCGCCCCGGCCAGAGTGGGGCCGAGCCGTGTGGTTTGGCTCACAGGCCAGCTTAAAATGGTTCATGGGCCGGATTTGGCCCATGGGCTGTAGTTTTCCCACTCCTGCTTTATGCCGATGCGAGAGAGCTCTCCAAGCGGTGTAATAAAACCATCTCTGCCAGAGGCGGTAGCTATATCAGCAGGAAAAGCTCTCTCACCAATATAGCGCTGTCCACACTAGCATGTATGTTGGTGTAACTTATTTCGCTTTGGGGGTGATTTCTTTACACCTCTGAGTGACACAGGCTGTAGTGTAGACATAGCCTCAGTCAAATGGATTGTAATTGTAATTTTTATTTGTAAAGGAATATCATATGTAATATAGAATGATCTCCGTTTTGTTTCTTTTTAAACCTCCTTATAACATTTAATGTAAAATTATATCCTTACTATAGAATTCTACAAAGTGGTTATAAAAAAAACCCTATAGAAAATAATAATTACCTGCAAAATTATGTAATATTTTAGAGTAATTTCTATGAAATCTTGCTGATTTAATCCCTATTAAATTCTATAGGGTTTTTTCTTTACAATGCTAAATAATAAACACATAACTGTTTCCTTTCCAAAATAGCTGTAATAAAGGCATACAAAAGTCCATGTTATCTGGAAACACTTCAGATAGGAATCTGCTCAAAATGAAGTCTTGGAATCAAAAAGTGTAATGAAGTGAATCTGTACAGTACATTATTTTTTATGGTGACAGCAAGGGAGAGAAGGAAAATGGACCCAAATGTTAACCAATCATTCAATGATTAGCTGAATAATTTATTTAAAAGTTAACACATTTTCTGTCAAAGAAAATAGTTTTTGAGCTCATTAAATTTTATCTAGTTGTCTCTTATTGTGAATAGAGAACCAGATGCTTAGCTGATGTAAATTGGTTTAGCTCAAAAACCTGACCTAGTGCCCTTAATGTAGCCTGAAATAAGAAACCAGCTTTTCATTTGGAAATAAAGACCAATTATGTCATCAATCATCTGCTCAGAAGGTCCCTTTTCAAATTAGGTCTGTCCTGCTGGAGTTTGGGATTCTCTTTGTACTACTCCCTGCAGGTCTTACTCAGGGACTGCTCCTGTTGACTTGAAAGGCAAAACTCTTTGTGGAAACATACTGGCTTTGAAGTTTAATCAGTCAGGAAGGATTCTCATATCCAGGATGGGATTTCTGGTCAACATGAGAGAGAGTGACACACGTACGCGTGCCAAGTGGTTAGGACAAGCTGGGATGTAGGAAACACAAGTTCAAGTCCCTGCTCTGCCTGATTCAGAGCAGGGACTTGAACCTGGCTGTTCTACATCCCAGGTGAATGCCCTAACTACCAAGCTATTGGCTCTTTTGGGGTGGGTCTCTTTCTCACACGTTGTTTGTGGAAAAAATTCAAAAAGTCAAGTTTTGATCTGATGTGAAATGAAAACAAGTTTTAAAACCTCAATATTTTTCACAAAATGGAACTCGAGCTTTTCTAGCCGGCCCTTCTGCTCAGGACAATTCAGCAACCCAGGCCTGGTCTACACTAAACATTTAGATTGATATAACTACACTGCTCAAGGGTGTTGAAATTTCAGACCCCAGAGCGCCCTAGCTGTGCCGTACTAACCCCAATGTAGACGCAGCTAAGTTGATGGAAGAATGCTTCTGTCAGCCTAGCGACCACTGCTCAGGGAGGTGGAGTTCCTACAGTGGTGGAAAAACCCTTCCCATCACCTTAAGATGTGTCTACACTATGGAGTTACAATTGCATAGCTACAGTGCCACAGCATGCTGCTGTAGCCCCTGCAGTACAGACACGCTCCCAGTCAGGTGTTTCCAAAAACCTCTCTAGCAGAGGGAATCCATTCTTAGGGCCTGTCTACACTTAAAATGCGACAGCTGCATCGCTGTAGCGCTACACTGTAGACACTACCTATGCTGATGAGCGGGGTTCTCCTGTTGGCATAGGTAATCCACCTCCCCAAGAGGCGGTAGCTGGGTTGACGGAAGAATTCCTCCATTCACCTCGTCGTGTCTGCACTGGGGGTTAGATCAGTATAGCTGTGCCTTCTAGGGTTGTGGATTTTTAGCTACACCGATGTAAAATCCTAGTAAAAAGAACAGGAGGACTTGTGGCACCTTAGAGACTAACAAATTTATTAGAGCATAAGCTTTCGTGGGCTGCAGCCCACTTCATCGGATGCATAGAATGGAACACGTAGTAAGAAGATATATATAGATATAGATTCTATTTCCCCATGTTAAGTATCCTCACACCTTCTTGTCAACTGTCTAAATGGGCCATCGTGATTATCACTACAAAAGTTTTTTTTTCTCCTGCTGATAATAGCTCATCTTAATTAACTAGCCTCTTACTCCACCTTTTCATGTTCTCTGTATGTATATATATATATATCTTCTTATTATATGTTCCATTCTATGCATCCGATGAAGTGGGCTGTAGCCCACAAAAGCTTATGCTCAGATAAATTGGTTAGTCTCTAAGGTGCCACAAGTACTCCGGTTCTTTTTGCGGATACAGACTAACACGGCTGTTACTCTGAAACCTACAATCCTAGTGTAGACTAGGCCTTGATGTGCTTCTGTTTACCAGTTCTTCCACCTTCTGTGTCT
The DNA here is from genome assembly GCF_965152235.1 of Eretmochelys imbricata. NCBI lineage: Eukaryota > Metazoa > Chordata > Testudines > Cheloniidae > Eretmochelys > Eretmochelys imbricata. The sequence continues at coordinate 251,496,132 of NC_135572.1, read as the reverse complement.
GAAGTAGTGCTTACTGAAGGAGGAGTAGTTCAAAAGACATGCCAAGCCCTCTTTCTACAATCAGTTGCTTTCCATTAGAAAAGTGATAGTACAGCCATTTATGTTAACAGGGATGAAGTGACTTTAAAGGTCCCTTCCCACACACACACACAGCAGCTGTGCCTGTGAGCAGTGTGTTTTAAATCATTTTGGTTCTTCGCGTCAGTGTGTGTTACATAGAGTGTCAGCTCAGGCTCTAGAACTAGGAGAGGAGTTTGTCTATGTTGTATTTGAAATAGCAAAGAGGTTTTTTCAAGGGCCGGGTTGGTGGCTCAGTGTAGAATTGCTGTCCATGCTCAAGTCTGTTAGGCCCTGATCCAGCAAAGCACTTTAAGTCTTTGACTGGTCTCCTTGATTTAAGTGGCAACACTCAACAGGTACATCTACATTGCAAAGACAAACCTGCAGCACCGAGCCTCAGAGCCTGGGTCAATTGACTCAGGTTCTGAGGTTGCAGTCTAAAATGAGCAGTGCTCCATGACCCTCCTTCTTCGCTGGATTTGAGAGCCCAGGCTCCAGCCAGAGCAGGAACATCTGCACTGCTGTTTTTTAGCCCTGCAGCCTGGGTTCTGTGATTTTTGTGTCACCGTTTTTTTTCTTTGCAGTGTAAGCATCCTAAAGGCTTTAGGTTAAAGTTAAACACTAAAGTGCTTTATTGGGTTTTGGGCCTTATTCTGTAGGCTGGGCAGGCCATGTGAGTGCTTGAGGTTTGGGGGATTTTTTGGAGAACTGATGTGTCCATCCTGTGTATTTAAAATATAATGTATATGTACAGCACCTGGATGCATGTTACAGGTGCTTAATAAAAATCCAGTAAAACTGGAATAATTTCAGACAATGAGGAAATCTGAAAACATATGTTGCCTAGCGACGAATATGTGCAGCTGAGACTTGGAAACTTGTAATAAGTTTTTAAAAGCAGAAAATTGCACATGTTCATGTTGTCAGTCAGTACTGACCTCAGACTCCATCCCCTCACAATGCTATTCTCAGTACTCTCTGAAGAGTAGCAAAATAAAAATGTGTAGTTAATTGGTGTGATGCACAAAGTGGTTAAACTTAATTTGGAGTAGCTTCAAAGCAAGGTTTAAAAGAACAAAATGGAGTCATCTAAAGTAAGTGCTGAAAATCAACAAGGTTAGTAGCCATAGAGAAATCCTCCTGGGTGAACTGTCAAAGTTAACTGCAGTTTCTGTTCTCCATATGTTTTTAAAATAATCCTTTTATTCTGCTTATAGACACTATACTGATCCAGTAGCCCTCACATGTCCTGACATACTGTTTTTAGATGGATCTTTTCCTAATTGATATGTAGGGGTCAAAATTCTTATCTCAGTTCCACTGGTTTACATCTGGAGTAACTCCATTGAAAATCAGTGGATTTTCTCCAGATTTACACCTATATAATCTGGATTAGAATGCACTGGAAAAGAAACACAAAGATTTTAAGATCCTGAAAATTCTTTCATTTTTTTTTTTTGGCGGGCGGGCGGTCATCTTTCACAGATAGTTTCTTCCACTCAGCTTTACAACCCAGCTTCCACTGGTTAAACATATCAGTACTTCTCCTAGATTGTCCAGAAAGGTCACTGCAAAGCAACACAAGTTGTCTGCTCACTGGTAGAGGCTGGGACTTGCTTACCCCTGCCCCAAATTTTTTATTTTGTGTTCCAAATAGTTCTAATATTAATGGAACCACCTTTGACCAGTGTGCCAAGGCTAATAGAAGTATATTAAAACTTATTATTTATTAAATACCTAGCTCTTTAGATCAGTAGACCTCAATGTGCTTTACAAAGGAGGTAACTCTTACAGGGTACTCGCAAATGTGCAGCTTGCTATAACAGAATGTAATGACAATCTACCTTTGGGGTGCGGCAATAGCTACCCTGTCTCAAAGGAAGCAACGTAATCAAGAAACAAGTGCAACAAAACCACTCCTAATGTTTGATGTAAACTGGTGCAGGGTGATGCCAGAGATAGAGGGAAAATGTTTAAAGCTCTGGCTTCTGAAATTAGACACAGTGGTTAAAGAAAAGAGTATGAGTTATTAGATATAATTACTGAACACTGAATGAGTAGGCTGCAACTCTTACATATCTGCACTCTGGCTCGTATTTAAACCCCGCAATTTGTCTTTTACACCCTGGGAAATGTGGCATTCCTGTCATCTCATTCCTCTCTTGTTTGTGCCTCGCTGCAGTGCACATGCTCACAAGGGAAGTGCTGTTAACAAATTGCAGAAATTATAGAAGAAAATCATTCATCCCACAACCCTCTGAGTGAATTCTGCCAAAATGTACATGTGAATGGTGCACAACGGTTGCCTACTAAGTGTAGCCCTGACTTCGTTATAACTGAGGACATTCCTAAGATACCACTTTTGTACAGCAAGAGACCACAATGCCAGGAGTCAGGAAACTGTCAACATGTTGATGCATGTGCCAAATAGGAAGCTCCTATGTATACCCCCCTGCAGGGTTGAGGAATTTGTGTAGCTGCTGGTTTTCCCGTAATGAGTGTTCTCATCCTGAACCTGTGGAAAAGCTATTAAACATTAAATTGCGTTCCTACTTAGAGAGCTCCTTCAGATTTGAGTCTGTGTGCAGGATTGTGGTGGGGCTTTCACAGTTGGAAATGGTCACTGTTTCATTACTGCAGTTGGCTGTATCTTACCCCAAAGAGAAAGCAAAATCTGTTTTGGTTTGATTTTTAAATAATCTGATTGGAAACTAGGGCTGGGTGGGAGAAGGGATATTAACTTCAAAATAAAAACAGCTGGTGCTTTTCTCTTAAATAACTGTTTTGGAAAACCACTGTTCAATCCAAATGATTATGGTCAGCACAAAGATCCATTAAGATAAAGACAAAACCTGGCAAAAAAACATTAGAATGGTGGCGGGGTGGATCCTGTCTGTGTGTGTGCATGGCAAGAGAGATTTTTTTTCTTCAGAAGTAGAAATACTGCCAAAATTTTTTTTTGCTGGAAAATGGCTTTTTGATGAAACAGAGTTTTTTTGCAAAAAGTCCATTTTCCCCTCAAAATATTTTGTGAGGGAGGGGAAAAAAATTTCCAACCAGCTTTAATGTTAAGGGCAAAATTATCCCCTCTGCCAGAGTGGGTAGCCAAGTTAGTATATGTGAGGGGAAAAGAGCACAGGGAACCACTAACTTACCCTCTCACTGTCCCCTCACCACCCATCCCCATGCCAGAATTAGGGCAGAACTCCTCCATAGTGCTTAAGGCACAGCTGCAAGTTATAGCTATATATGCTGACTTGCACATAGGGGCAAAATTTTCCAACTTGAAAGTATAAAGTCAGTTGCCTGAATTAGTAGCCTGATGTTTTCTCAGCTCCAGTTGAAGATAATGTGAGCTGGGAATGCTCAGCATCTCTTTTAAGCAGGATCAGGAGCCTAATTTTGGATTTAAGGGCAAAATTTTCAGAAGCACTTAAGTGAAACAGGAGCCGAAGTCTCATTGATTTTCTGTGTGCACCTAAGTTTTAAGTATTTTTCTAGAGGTTGGGTCTGTGTGGGTGTAGGAGCATACCTGCTCATGGTGGTGCAACCCTCATAATAAATTACAGAGCCCCTTGATAAATTATATTCATCAGGAACCTTAAGCTGCTTCACCTGTACTCTGCTTAGCAATTCATCTCTGCCTGGACAGTTTCTAACATTCCAAAACTCTGAGCACGGTCAAACTCCAATACATTTAAAAAAAAATCTGAAAAATGTTTCTTTCTGTCCTCACTAACTGTGGAATTCCCACTCTACCCTCCCCAGGTTCCACTGTCCTGAAGTACAGGACAGGGAATATTCAATCAAGGACTAGTAACTGGTTTAAGGTTTGATATCTCATGATGAGCAATCAGTGCTCATTTCCATTACAGCATGCTGTTATTGTAGCCATGTTGGTCCCAGGCTATTACAGAGGCAAGGTGGGTGAGGTAATATATTTTAGGTGGCCTGAAGAAGAGCTCTCTATAAGCTGTTAGCGAAAGACACATTTCAAGAAGTTGGTCCAACAGAAGTTATTACCTCACTCACCTTGTCTCTGTATTTCCATTACAGAAACCCGGTTGGGAATTCATTATGCTAGCACTGTACAAACATATGAAGACAAACCCCAGCACCAGGAGCTTCCAGTTTAATTTAAGATAAAACACAACTGGTGGAACAAACAAGTGTTTGTGAGAAATGTGGTGGCATGGGAGGAGAATGGTTAACAGTAGTATAAGCATTGCTTTTGATAGGATAGCTGTGTGCGCAGTTTGTAGAAGTTTGTTTGTCTGTTTTTAATGGATACAAATAACCAGATTATTAAATATTAAATTTAATGGATATTAAATAACCAGACTACTAGTAGTCTCAGCTCCCCACCTGCTTCCCTGTTAACTTCTGGCAGGGTGCTATAGGCATCACGGTGGAAATTAATCTTAAGGAGGGATGTGCAAAAGGCTAAAGGTAGTGGGGTTAAGGATTAGTGGGAAGGAATGTTCCACAAATAAAGGGTGGCATGGGAGAAAACATATAAGTGCTTGTGGCAACAATGGATTTGTTAGTGTTCAAAGGTATTTCATACTGCTTGCTCTGTAAAAGAACCTGAGTTAGAAACTTTAAATCCAAACCCCTGAAATAAGCAATACTGGGTATGAAATAACCACTAAGAAAAGCTGTGTGATGAGATGTGACTGTAACAGACCGCTCCAATGAAAAGTCTGTGACAAGATAATGGGAGCTCATCTTTCTCCAGCCATTTTTGTTGTTGTTTGGTGAACAGAGATAGAACATTGTTGTCTGTACTTTTATATCAAACTCTTATGATTTTTTTAAATATAAAAGCCTCAAATAAATGCTCTGTTTCAAATTGTTTTTTGTTTGTTTTGGATGCACTTCCTAATACAGATACATTCATTACAGTGTAGTTACAGAACAGTCCTAGTTTGTTACAGTTGCCACTAATTCATTTAACTGGAAGCTATATTTAAAGCCTACATTACTTAGTATTTCCCCTTTTAGTCTCATACTTAATACATGTATTATTTTGTAGAATTCTGGTACACAGCCACATTGCTGTTATAGTGTAATTACTATGAAGTTATACTTTGTGATGTATGTATTTGTTACAAAAAGCTACAATCAGAAGTTAAATTATACGGGTGCACTTGATTTATAGTGTAGCTTTGAATTACCTTCCCCCTGCATTCTTATGGAGGTACAAGGAATTTTTGGGTAGATAATTCAAAGTCCTGATGCAAGTTCAATGTATGTCTCTGGAACTCTCTATGTGGTAATTAGGGCACCTGGCTGGGGCTCAGGAGACTTGGTTTCTAGTCCCAGTTCTGCCACTGGCCTGCTAGATGACCTTGGGCAAGTCACTTCCTTTCCCAGTGCCTCAGTCTCCCCATCTGTAAAATGAAAATAATCATGCTGTCCTCGCTTGTAATGTACTTTGAGATCTGTGAATGAAAAGCACTATGTAAGAACTACTAGGAGGTGTTATAATGTAACTATAGTTCCCACCTTATCGTTCCCACTTGATAGTTCCCACCGTATTTTGAAATGAACCCTTATTTCTGTGTAATACTACATTTATCCATGTAACTACCACGAAGCTTAATCAAAAGTATATAAAAAAGCCTCTTCCCAGCAGCTGTATAAACGGTCATACAGCTGTATCTGTATTCAGCACAAGCATACTGAAGACTGCTGGTGAGAACAAGAGTATATCAGCATTTCCCAATAGCTGGGAACTGGGTCCGTCCTGCTTCTCCCCTCCTGTAATATGAGCTAATGAAACTGTCTGATATTTCCCAGATGTTTCCACTTGTTCTCTGGGCACGTGCAGTAGGCTGTTTGGAGAAGCTGTGTGCCTAAAACTGCAAAGGTGAAAGGATCTTCCTTTTGATACTTCGTGATAAAGAAATTCAACTAAATAATGTTCACGTTAAATAGGTAATTCCCTGGGCAGAATTAAACTGCTGAAAGACAATATATCAATCAGAGTGGAAACTGTCTGCAGGTTTTTTGGGGAGTTTCTTGTTGGCCTGATTATTGAGATTAACTTTTCAGAGACTTGAAAATGCAGTTCAGTCACCATATGGACTGGATGTTTTAGCTCAATAGAAGCACCAGATATTCAATTTGTATCTGCAAATGTCTTTTTGCAATTAATGCAAACAGAAATAGTGTCAATTCAATAAACATAGTGCAAAAAGTTTATGGAAAATGCAACTAAGAAAAGTAACAGTAATGTATTGCAACAAATTAGAAGCATAAAATAAGCATTCAAATCCACCTCTGAAAAGGGTAGGTATTACAAAAATATCGTATCCAGGGTATACTTGAATGCTGATATTGCAGCTGGTATTTATTTATTTATTTTTTTGTTTCTATTTGTTTTGCAGTGGTTGCACAGAGCTATTGCAGTGCTTATATTTTGTGCTTTTGGGAGGTGCTTCCCCCCCGTCCCCCGTTTCTGAAAAAAGTTGCAGTGTGAATTTCAATGCTAAATATTCTGTTTCCTAAGTTCTTTTCCAGGGTTTTTCACTTTTTAAGGAAATGTTTGACATTTAGAAAGCTATTTTAGATGACTTCTGTGTAGTTTTATTTCAGAAGTGAATTTTTGAAAAAAAGATGGTTGTAGTTGCTAACAATCTGACCCTGAAGATTTTATGACTCTCAATGCTCCAGGTTAAATTGTATCTGGAGATCTGGCTACAGTGCATTTGTCCATCCTGAGACACAGGTAAAGCATCTTTCCAGTTTGTTATATAGAAAGGACCTTAACCATGTTTACAAACCATGCTAAAGTCTCCATTCAGGAACGTGGGAAGTTCATATCTGTGCAGTAAGGCTTGAATTCTGCAGACAGTGTACACATGCTTAATTTTAAGTACAGAAGTAATCCCACTGAAGCCAAACTTCAGTTTAAGCATGTATCTAGGTGTTGGTAGCACTAAGGTAAATTGGAACAATCATGTTATTGCATCCCCTGCCACAGTTGTGCGTGTAGTATAGACAAGCCCACAGTCATGTTAATGGGTCTACTCACATGAGTAAGCATTACTCATATGATATGGGCGCCTCTATACTAAAAGCCCTACCAGTGTAAGTTGGCATAGTGAGGAGTGTCTGTTTCCAGATGGTTTTTTGATTGTACCCATAGCCCACGCACTGTTTCGTAACAATGATCCAGGGATACATTGGCAGGGGGAAGCAGGAGAGAGGAAAACACTTGTATCTTCTGAGTGCTGATGAGGCAAACTTGCTTCACCCACAAATCAAGCTTCACCCACTGGAGATGCCAAAAAACCCAGAGAAGAGCAGAGAGGGCCATACATGTCCTGTAAAAAGCAGAATTCAGATAGTACCGCCTCCTGGGCATTGAAGCGTCACTAAAAGGGAACTAAGTCAAAGAGCAGAGCTCTTACATGTATCTAAATCCCATAGAAAGGGAACCAAGTCCACGGAACTCAGCAGATCACACACAGTCATATTTAGGACATCTGCACAGTGTATGGTGCCTGGCATCTCAAGAGGGCAGAGCTTGAGAAATCTGAAATTAAACACATTAGGAACTCCTCAGAAACCTGCATGTTCCATTCTGATTTATATATTGATGTTTCCCGTACTATTTCTTCCACTGGGATTACAAGGGGAGAATTTTTTTACATGATTTCCCTCACCACAAAGCAGTTTAAAAGGGACGATCCTTTCCTCTTAGGCATTTTAGGCACAATCCATGTGGGTATGTGAACTTGCTCTCTGTGCTGGCTGGAAAACAAGGGGAGAGTTCTCAGAGCTGTAGATTTCCTGTGTTTCCAGGTAAACATACTTAATTGTGATGGGTGAGAATGAGGATGTGGTAGCTACTGGGAACAGCTTTCCTTTCCTTTATGGATAGACTACACAGCGCTGCAATGCCCCCCTGAGTGCAGCAAGTTTCAGCGCTGTAAAGCACCAGTGTAGGTAATGCACCGGCACTGGGAGCTGCGCTTCTCATGGAGGTGGTTTCTTTAGAGTGCAGGGAGAGCTCTCTCCCAGCGCTCTGCTGCAACTACACAAGCTACGTTAAAGCCCTGCCATGGCAGCACTTTAACGTCTCCAGTGTAGACTAGCCCTAACTTTCGTTCCAGAATGCTCTACTTTGTTTTCTCTTCTGAGAAGCTACGTGGACTTGGACAGAGTATAGGTCTTCATTATTAAATGATTTCTTTTCATGTGTCATTACATGTGCAGGTCCGTGAATGTATGTAGGAAATGGAATGTTTTCCTGAAAATTCCATGTAATTACCAGAATGTTAAGAAAGCAATTAAAGATGCTCCATTCCCAGCTCAGACATATATAGCATAATAGAGTCTAATTGCATACTTAAGTACTTGAATCAGTTTGGTAGTACACAGGAATAAGGGTTCACTTGCAAATATGGGAGCTATTTGACCATTGCATATACAAACCCATGTAAGCACACAGGAAAGTGAATCTGAAAATTCCATCCAATAGCAGAGGTCAGGCAATTCAAATATATTATAGTATAAACTATGTAATTAAACTTCAGAGTCTTGGATTTTATAGTAAATATGTGTATCAAAAAGTATATCTTCGTAGTTGTTACATTGGTGTTACCATGGCGTTTGTGTACCAGGATTCTTTAAAAAAAATTAGTGGTAATTACATGTAACAAATAAGAACTGTACTGTAAATACAGTGTAACCACACTGTAGTTAATATATATGCATGATGAAGTATATCTCACATCTCTACTTTTGCCATTAGCACTTCTTTTTTTAGCAATTCTAAACATTATGGGCCCAGTTATTATCATTATTTATATTATGGTAGCATGAAGAGGCTGCAGTCAAGACTGGGGCACTATTGTACTAGGTGCTATACAAACACCTAGTAAGAGACAGTCTTTTCCTCCAGATTCTGCCACCTTCAGGTTGAATAGCACCTTACTTAGGGCTTGTCTACACTGGCAATTAACAGCGCTGCAACTTCCTCACTCGGGTGTGAAAAAACACCCCCCTGAGTGAAGCAAGTTTCAGCGCTGTAAAGCACCAGTGTAGACAGTGCACCAGCGCTGGGAGCTGCGCCCCTCGTGGAGGTGGGTTTTTTTAGAGCGCTGGGAGAGCTCTCTCCTAGTGCTGCACCGCGACCACACAAGGCATGTTAAAGTGCTGCCAAGGCAGAGCTTTAGGATTGCCGGTGTAGACTAGCCCTTAGTTAGTCTGATTCTTACAGAGTAAGATACTATTTAAGGCCTTGTCTACGGGGATAAGTCGACCTAAATTACTCTACTCCAGCTACGTGAATAACATAGCTGGAGTCGACATAACTTAGGTAGATTTACTGCAGTGTCTACACCACGCTTCTTTGATGGGAGATGCTGTCCCATTGACTTACCTTACTCTTCTAATTCCGGTGGAGTACTGGAATCGACTGGAGAGCGCTCTGCGGTCAATTTAGTGGGTCTTCACTAGACCTGCTAAATCGACCTCCGCTGCGTCAATCGCAGCAGCCTCAATCCCCGGTAAGTGTAGCGTGGAGGTTAGTGAGAGTGAAGGTGGCAGAATGGGCTTTATATATGTCATTGTTCTCAATGTCAACCATAGTCTGGTATCATTAATGTTACAGCACTCTTACGGTATCACTCATATTATACATCTGTAATTTATGTAAGCTTCCAAAATAATAATTACATTTAAATTTCTACATGTAAGAGGGGAATAATCTGTGCACAGGACCTAAAAACCATGAACTCCTGACTTCTAATCCTGCAGTGGCCTTGGATAAATTACTCAATCTCTTTTGTTCAATTTCCCCATCAGTAAAATGGGCATCAGAAAAGCTACCTGGCAGAGGTGTTTTGAGAATTCATTAGTTTGTGAAGCACTTTTCAGTTGTAATCTTCTGTATTCTTGCAAAGGATTGTGTTATACTTTCTAAGATTTTTGGTTAAGAAAAATAACCTGCCTTTCACATATAGTGCCATATACACATAAGTACTGTTGTGCTATGTGGTACTATGTTTATTACTGTATTTATAGTTGATGGGTGTATAATTTAGAGCTTGTCAATTCATAGAAGTTGTAAATAGATTTCGGGGGGGGGGAAGAGTTTGAATTTGTTTCCCTGAAAAATGAAGTTAGCTTAAAAACTATTATTGGGCAAGAGATAAAAATGCTGAAATCTTGTACATGAAGTATAATACTGGAAATAGCAACTTTCCCCCCCTCCTGTTTGTTTTTCCAGTATGGGGTACTGTATCCTTTTTGTCCATGGTTTGAAAAAGCTCTGTGCCTGGTTAAATAGATGGGGAACTACTGCCCTGACCCTCTCTGCTTTGCTGCTGCTGCTGCTGTTCTCTTGGAAAACTGTGAAACAGAATGAAATCTGGTTGTCAAGAGAATCCCTCTTCAGGTATGATCAGCCATAGGAAAACATTTGCTATCTCTCTATCTTTAAATTTATTTGTAAAGAATCAAGAAATACATGGCATGTTATTGTTGCATGGAACAAATCATTTTTATTAAGTAAAAGGAATAATTCTACTATTATGTTGTTGCTTGCCATTTTTATATAGTGCCAAAAAGTGCATGTTTTTAATAGAGAGAAGGAAGACAAGGTTCCTGCCCTGAGGATCTAGTAGTTCAGATTATACATTTTAAATATAATATGTGCTCTAAAAGAGAGGGGTGGGTAGAGGAATTTTACATAAAACTAACATAAAGAGCAATATTTTAAAATGAAATTATTACTAACAAAAAAAGTCAAAGCAGTTTTTGTGGGCAGATTTGAACATTCCCCTGCAGCACCATGACCCAAACTGGATTATGCTAAAGCAGGGGGTCTCAACCAGGTCTGGGAGGTGTGTGTCCTGAAACTTCTTTCAGTTATGAGGTTGCAGTCCGGAAGATATTGACAACCACTGTGCTATGGTGTGAGAACCAGAAAGTGAAACTGCCTGGAAATAAAAGTGACATGAACTCTTCAAGCTGAGTGAAATGCAAAATGTAAACAAAAGGAATACTGAGAAGGAAATGTGATCTTTAACATTCTTTCTGGTTAAGTAGGCTACATTTTTATTAGTAACACAGAGAAAGAAATATGTCTTTGTGGGATTGTTTTGTTTTTGTTTCTCAAATAAAGTAAATGGAACACTGCTGAGGAGACTGAAAGGTTTTATAAAGGATAAAAGGAAGAAAATGACTTACCGGTAATTATTTTCTCACCTAATATCTAAAACCATTGTGCAAACACTGATATCAACACTGTATCTGCATATGAACAAACTTTGATTTTGCAAATACGACTATTTTTTTAGACATTTTAGTTTAAAAAGAAAAACCCAGCAAAATTTTTGACTCAGTGATAATTATTGCTGTGCCTTTATTTAAAAAATACTATCATATTCTGTAGGTATGGTTCAAAACATGGTAGTAACACCACTGGAAAGATGTAGAATGTATTTTAGAAAAACTTTTATAATGGTAGAAAGTAGGGCTGTCAGTTTAATTGCAGTTAACTGACGCAATTAACGCAAAAAAATTCATCAAGATAAAAAAATGTATTGCAGTTAATCGCAGTTTTAATTGCACTGTTAAACAATAGAATACCATTTGAAATTTATTCAATATTTATGGATCTTTCTCTGCATTTTCAAATATATTGATTTCAATTACAACACAGTATACAAAGTAGACAGCACTCACTTTATATTTGTATTCAGTTTTGTTGGCAAACTTATTAAATTTACTTCCTGATGCTTTTTCAGCAATTGTCTAGTTGTGAGGGCATCATGGTAATGCAGGTGATTTATACATCAATTGTTTAACTTGATTTTCAGAGCTATTCACCAGAGCAAAGTTTCATTTTCTCATTATTAATGGGGATGACATTACTGCTAAACCTTTTTATATATGCCATGCTATAGAAGCAGATGGAGCTTTGTTAGAGAGATATTTTTGAAAGATATGGAATAGGAGCTGCTTCAGTATAACACAATTCATTGCCTATCTCCTAAAACACGTTTACCTCTTAAACAATGGAAACCATGGTGATGAGATCCTGGGCTCAGATGCCAACTCATTTTAAGCACTGGATTTCAGTCCAAACCTTCCAGGGTTAATGCCAACAATTCAAAAGAAAGCCCTTGCCTTGCAGTTTGGCAGACTCTCTTCCTTTTGAAGGGGAGGAGACTGTAATTACTTGTTTGGTGGTCATAAAATCACCTTGTAGCAACTGCACTTGAGATGGATTCAAGAGATATTGTTGACTGGATAGACAGTTTTTCCCCGCTCTTTCTGAGAAACAAAGAACTCCTGGACTATTTCATGTGCAGAATTAATAAGCTGAATTCGTTCCTAGTTTAACTGGATTGAATTCATTGGGGTTACATTAGCACTGAGGCATCTATTCCTGCCTGACAGTCTTCCAATTTGTAATATTTGCTCATAGAACACATGCAACCATGTTGTCAGTGTGGTTTCAGCAGCCCAATGACTTGTGGTTTATATACTTGCTCTTCAAAACTGCACTGTTCTAATCTGCTGAGTAGATGGTGGTGCACATGCTCCTGGCATCTGCACCCCTTTGAATGGAGATGCAAGCACGAGTTTTGGCTTTTCTTTCATTGTGATCATGAGTGTGTCCATATGTGCAGAGATGGCTGGGCCGGGAGAGACACTGCCAACCTTGATTTGGTTGCCAAAGCAGATCTACCATTGGCAGCATTTGGAAGAGGCAAAGAAAACCACAAGAACTTAAGATAATGGGGACCTGGCCCCCTTCCACTTTATTCTCAAAGAAAATGCTGTTTTAGTATTCTGAGAAGGTGGAAGATCAAGTCTCCTGCCTCCTAAATTCTTGTGATTTATGTTGCCTCTTTCCTTTGCTCTTAGTGGCCTAGGGAGCAGGCTCAGTACCTCTTCCTCCCTGTTGAATCTGCAGGCCAGCATAAATCATAGAATCATAGAATATCAGGGTTGGAAGGGACCTAGCAAGTAGACCTAAGCGAGCCCTAAAGCAAGTAGGTTTGAGACAACAAAGGCTCCCTCCCTGCTGCTTGCCAGAACTCCTCTGTCATCTCACTTCATGCTGTGGGTGGCCATCTTATGGATGTGGGGGCTACTCGGGGGCTGGAGATATTTGATAGCTGCTCCCTGGTCCTAGGGTGCTGGAGAGAGATCTTTGGGCTGAGGCTTGGTGAGAAGAGCTATGCAGTAGCATTAATAGGGAATGGAACTCTGGGATAAGAGTTCAGATTGGGCTTTTAGGGAACAGGAGCTGGGAGGGAAGTGAGAAAGGTGCATTGACAGGGAAATTCTGTCCTAGGAGAAAGTGGGGGAGAGGACTTTTGACTAGATTGGGTGAAGGGGAGACTGTCAATGAAGACACGGGAGAAAGGAAACAAAGAGAATGAATGCAGGGAGAACAGCAATAAGCCAAGAGGGAGAAGGCAGGGGGAGAAAGTGGGGAACAACAGGGGCCAATAAGAGGAAAAATAAAAGGGGAGCAAGGAGAGGAGGAGACGAGCACAATACAAACTTGCATGTGGGAAAGAGACAAACATCAACTGATTTGGTAGATGGTGTTTGTCTCTGTGCATAGGCACGCTTGCACGTTGTGGGGAGAGTCTTTCATATAATTCCTGTTTTCTCCATTCTCCTTTCTGTCTCCCATTTCAGCTTTTCATTAACTGTTGCTTTTTGTCATCTCATTTTGTGTGTCACATCTATTTTTAATTCCTCTCTGTCTTATCCTTGAATGGACTGTGGTTCTTTGGTTTTGGCCATTGAGGGAGACTGCCTCTATTATATACAGATTTCTCTAACCTGGTCAAGATGCACTTGAATGTACAACATTGTAATGGGCTGGCCTCCTTCAATGCACCCCTCATAGCGTAGGGTCACGCTACAGGCAGCCTGCTTCACTTTCCCTTCTTGGACTGTTTAAGCAACTTTTCTCCATTCCCATCCTTTCTCAGGTTCTGCTTTGTTAAAATAACAAACATCCAAAAGTCCTTACAAACAAAGGTTTTTCTTCCTCCACACCTTCCTGCCTGGGGGCTCTTCCTGCTTTGGCAGTCCACAGCTGGGCCCTACCTGGCTGGAGTCTCAGTCCTAACTCCCAGGACTCTCTGCTAGAGCCTGCTCGCTCCTAACAGTCTCTAAGACATGAGCATTCCCACTTTTCACTGTAGACTCTTTCTAGGGCAATCACCATGATCCCTTCCAGGTGTGGCTCATTCTGTAATTAGGGTTGCCTAGCCCCAATCCTCCAGGGGTGTAAGCCAGCCTGTTACAAACATGGTACCAATTAATCACATTACACTCATTTTTATCATATACTCAGGGTGAAATTCACCCGGGTGCATGTAGCAGTGCAAGGCTCAGGCACTGTTTGTGCTGGCCGTCTCTACACACAGATTAATTTTACCCACCGAGAGCATTCCTTCAATCACAAATGTTATAATGTTAGGAAACTGAGACAATATGCTATCTGAAGGTGTGGTGGCCAAATACAAAAATGCACTGTCACCACTGACATTAATTAACCTGGTGGTTTGCAACCTTCCACACAAAAAAAACAAGGATTGATGGATACCCCCATAAGGGTCATCAGAGCTCAGTGGGCCAAGAGGGGTCTAGACTCTGCTCCTCTTTGCTGTACTACCCTTCAATCAAGCTACCTAGTACTCTGTTGGGCTTTAGAACAGCAGTTCTCAACTCAGGGTCTACGAGCCCTTTCAAGGGGGCTGCGGGTCCCCGCGGTTGAAAACCAGAGCCTGAGCCCTAGCACCCATCAGGAGGCTGATGCCAGGAGGCATGGGGCTGAAGCCCTGATTTCTGGCACCCCCCACGGGGCTGAAGCTGGGAGGCACAGGGCTGAATCCCGGAGCCCCACGCTCTGGTGGTCCCTGTGGGGCAGAAGCCCTGAGCCCATGGGCAGAGTTGGAGACATGGAAGGCATTGCCTCCCCTAAACTGCAGCACAAGAGCATGGCAGTTTGGGGGCAGCTCCACACCTCATCCCCCCAGCCAGGTCAGAGGTGGGAAGCTGGAGCTGGGCAGCATGGAACAGCTGCTCATCTGGCTGGTGCCATGGAGCGGGCAGAGACAGCGTTTCCTTGTCTCCTGCTGGTGCCCCGGGTTGAAGCTGCTCCCCAACTCCAGCCCCTTTTGCTCATGCAGCAAGTAAGAGCTGCCTGGGTGGGGAGACCCCTCTGGGAACAGGGGGAGCCCTCCTGGCACACAGCCCCTAGCTACCCCCCTCCTGGCACCCTGAGCTACACCCATGCCTGAAGACAGCCCCTAGCTACCCCATCTGCACCGTGAGCTACTCCCCTTCCCGCACACAGACCCAGCAATCCCCTCTCTGCACTTTGAGCTACTCCCCTGCCTGCACACAGCCCCTAGCTATCCCCTCCCTGTAGACTAAGCTGTTTTCAAACTTTTTGAGCCAACCCCCCAGCTTTGAGTTATAATTTTTGGTTGCGTGCCCCCACTCCAAAACCCAGACAGGCTGGGTGCCCTGCTGAGGTGAGTCATGGGGTGGAGGTGGCACTCCCTCCCTGGACCCCACCATCTGGAGTTGGCCAAGCCCCACTGGCCCCTGGCCCCCCACAAATGGAAGTCAAACTATGCCTATACCCAAGGCCTCTGACCCAAGTCTCTCTCTCCCCTCCTTCCCCCCGGACCCTGGAGTTTTTATAGCATGTCAAGGGCGGGTCTCAGAGAGAAAAAGGTTGAGAACCCCTGCTCTAGAAAGTGTTTCCACATCATCCCCAACTTGGGAGAGTGCTTTAAATTGCAGGTCTGCTCTGAAAAGCAACTATGTAAAAATGGTTTTAGAGTAGCAGCCGTGTTAGTCTGTATCCACAAAAAGAAAAGGAGGACTTGTGGCACCTTAGAGACTAACCAATTTATTTGAGCATAAGCTTTCATGAGCTACAGCTCACTTCATCGGATGCATGCAGACTAACAAATTTATTTGAGCATGAGCTTTCGTGAGCTACAGCTCACTTCATTGGATGTCCGATGAAGTGAGTTGTAGCTCACAAAAGCTTATGCTCAAATAAATTTGTTAGTCTCTAAGGTGCCACAAGTCCTCCTTTTCTTTATGTAAAAATGATACTTTTTGTTTACGAGCAAATCTGTTTCCTGAATCACTAATTTAAATCTTTAAATCACTTTAGTCAGATAAAAAAGAAGAGGACAAAGCAATTCCTACTTTTTACTCCTGTTAATTCTGCAAAGAGTGAGTTGGCTTCTATTCCATTTGTGCATCATCAGCTGAATGTTTTCAGTTCCAAGCATTTTACGCTTGTGAAAATCAACGGTCTAGGGCTGCACATGTGTCACTGAGGGAATAATTGGCCTGGAGATCTTTTATTAGTGGCGATGATTCACAAAGCAGAAAGAACTCAGCACAGCTTGCCTCCCAGAGCCCAGGTTGGGTGTCCAGGACTGACGATAGAAAATCTTTTTGCTTATAAACTGAGCACAATTCATGTGGGCATCACTGAAAAGCATTAAAATGGTGCCCCAGAGAGGCTGACTTGTAAGAGTAGAACCTGTGCTTTAGGACAGAATGGGGGCTACTGAGAGAAGGTTGTTTCCAAGCATTGGCCAAGTAGGATTTGGTTAACGATGATGTTTGAAGTTGGGAGTGCTACTGGTAGTTAACAGGGTGTTTTATCCCACTAGGATGACTTGTAGCTTTATCTCCGAGAGGAAATATGTGCAAAATGGCTTGTATACATTTATCTTTCATTTATGACAGTTAAAGGTAGCAGGATAGTCAGCAGGGAAGAAAAGCCTCCTGAGAAGTGACTTTCATGCTCAGCGGATCTGTTTCTTTCTGGAGTTGGCTTGGTTACAATAAATTCTGAGACGGGAAAAAATTGGAAATGCATATTGGAAAAATGTGTGTGCAGTGGTGGGAGGGGGGCTTGGTGGGAACAGAAATGGAAAAACATTGTGTGCTGCTTTGTTGTTTATACTCCACCCTTTCCCATTTGGCTTTGGTTAGGAACATGATTGTTTCCTCTTTCAGTTAGAGAACAGTGTCCTGTTCTAATCAAGAACCACATTTCAGAAGCGTTATTTATTTACCTAGGCATTCATCCTACATGTACCTGGTGTAGTGTCTGTTCTTGAGGCAGTCAGTGAAACTGCTTATACTGTGTCATAAGCATTTGCAGGATCAGCCCATCAGCTTGGATATGAGAAGAATAAATAGGTCAACAAGAATTATTGGCTGAGCACAGAGGAATAAAGAACAAAAAAAGAGCACTAATACAAATATTATCCTTCCTTCCTATCCAACACGCAGACATATGGTAGAGAGAGAATGTTTATCTAGGGAGGTCTTAATAAATGGAACCATAGTGATTGATTAATTATACTTAAAGGGAAACTGTCAAAAGAAAAATACTATTTAAAAAATGCCTGTCTTACTAATAAAACTGTGGTTCATTAGAACTGAAATACGTAATGTACTTCTCACCACATATTCATTTTGCTGTGTTCGGGCTGGGACTATAATGAGCTCAATCACTCATCAGAGTTAGGCCACTGAATAGCTCTGAGATGGTAACAGTTTTGAGCCACTACCTATGTTTTCACATAAAACGTAGTCATTGATGTAATGATACAATTTCCATATAAGAATTAATACTCCAGTAATGCCCAGAATATTGTGAGTACTTAATAGCTCCCAAGCCAATGGAAATTAATGCAGCCATAGCATTCACACGTTACTTGCTGCTGGTGTATAATATCTTTGTAAAAACAACTATAGAGAATCATTCTCTTAAGAATAGCATCAATTAACTGATTTAGTTCAACAATTAGTCACAGAATGGCTTGTGCCTTAGTGCTTCCTGATAAATAATTTAGAAACACCTTATGGTTAGGAAACCAAACAAGTAGTGATTTTTAACTCTTTTATAGGCAAAGCACAGATCTGTTGTGCTGAACACTAAGTTACGGTGGATAAACCTGTGGAAGGGTTCTCCTTTCTACCATGCATGCGCATTCGTCTGCCTTTACTTCTCTCATCTCCACACACACTGATGCCATACTGCCCCATCCTCATTCCCACCAAAGTCCAATATGCTTTCTTCCCCTTTTTATCCAGGCCTCCTATGAGACATCTACAACTGCTCTTCTCCTGGTCCCATCCTGGCCTAATCCCATGACCTTTTACAGTGGTGTGGGTCTCAGAAGTAGCTCTTTAGTCTCTCAGGTGGACCAAGACTTGGCTTCTTCTTTGGAAACTAATACGTCAGTGCACTCTCAGATTGGAAAGGAGGAACAAGCCAAAGCCTGGCAGAAAGGCTGGAAATGTACTGATCTCTGCAATTGCTTACTATAGTTAGGAGGATCTGATCTGGTGGATGGGAAGAAGGAAGCAGCAGTAAAACAAGTGTACCTTAACCAAATTGTGTGAAAAGGAATAGGGCTGAGGTTTGAGCCAGTTCTTATTCTTTATGACATGAACCAATTCACCCATCTCTATTCCTAATAACCCTTAGAGATCCTCTGGATGTCTGGAAGCTATATTTCTCTGCTTTATGTAACAACAAGAGAGTGCCTAAGTTTCTAGCTCTTTGTAGGAGAAATGATTTATGATGCGTCTTCTGTTATTTCTTTTAGTGTCCAGCATCATTACAGCATTTCTCTTAGGGCATGTCTCCACTTACCTGGGGATTGACGCACAGCGTTTGATCCACAAGGGATCAATTTAGCGGGTCTAGTAAAGACGTGCTAAATCGACCGCCAGTCGCTCATCCGTTGACTCCGGTACTCCAACAGAACAAGAAGCATAAAGTAAGTCAACAGGAGAGTTTCTCCTGTTGACCCAGTGCGGTGTAGACACCGCAATAACTCGACCTAAGATACGTCGACTCCAGCTACATTATTCACGTAGCTAGAGTTGCGTAACTTAGGTTGCCTTATCCCGTAGTGTAGACCTAGCCTTAGAGTCGCACGGTTTTGCAGTCCTATGTAAATCTAGTCATCAAACAGCTGCTGAGTCATGCATTTTATTGATTTGGCAATGGGTGGGCATTTGTGTGTGTTTTTTTTCCTGTGTTCTAAGTGATAATGCCAATAGTTCAGCTCCTTCTCAGCCTCAGGTACACTCCGCTCAGTTTTTCTGCTGTTTATAAATACCTGTTCAAACCACTGTGCAGTGTGCATCATGCGTCCCCCTCTAGGGGCTGATTCAGACAGACTAGTTACCTACTGCCATGTCCAGCTAGTGGACTTAGGTCAAGATTTTTAAAAGTGACTAGTGATTTTGGTGCCTCGGTCTTTGGGTGCCCAACTTGAGAAGCCTTAAAAGGGCCCGATTTTCAAAAGTTGCTAAGTGCTTGCCCTCTACAAATCAGGCCCCTTCAGATGCTATAAATTGGACATCCAAAAATTGATGCACCTAAAATCACTAGTCATTTTTGAAAATGTAAGCATTAGTCCTTCAGCTCCAGCGGCAGAGGTCTTTGGTGCTAGAAACCCCATGCTTAATCCCTGGTGCTAGCCTGTGATGAGGATGTTGCATCTACACATGGATGTGTATACAAAACTGGATCTGTTTTGTATAGGCTGAAGCTCTGAATCTGTGGGCACCTGTCTTAACAGTTAACCTCTTTCCATTTTTTGTTCCCATTTGTAGGTCAGGTGTGCAGACTCTGCCCCATAATGCCAAGGTACACTACAACTATGCCAATTTTCTGAAAGACCAGGGTCGTAATAGCGAAGCCATCTATCACTACAAAACCGCCCTCAAGTAAGTTCCTTGAAACCACTATTAAGACTGTTTACTTAAACTTCCTCTTGTGGCACATGAAGTGTTGTGTTTTCTCTTTTCCTAACAATAGACACCTCCCTGGTAGCAGTTATGGTTTAACTTAAAAGCTCTTTGGCTTTCTCCCACTGTGTGTGTGCGCCTGTGAGAGAGAGTTAACTATGTGGCATTTCAAAGTTTCCATAGCTACACATTGAGTAGTGAGGTGTCATTTACCCGGCTGAATGTACACTGCTAAATGGGAGGGAGTTGCCATAGCTGTATTTGCAGGTGCTCAGGCCATTTATATTAATGGTGCATGTATGAAAAATACCAAGTCTGTAACCAGCAAGGTAGAGTAATGATAATACTTAACATTTATACAAAGCTTTACATCTTCAAAGCACCATCTAAACACTGACTATTAATTTATCCTCAGAACATCCCAGCTTGGTAGGTGGGTAAATAGTATTATCCCCATTTTACAGATGGAGAAACTAAAACAGCAAGATGAGTTGACTTGGCCAAAGCCACATAGTAAGTTTGTACCAGAGCCAGGATTATAACTCATGGCCTCATGATACCCAATCCCACACTTACTCCTACAGACCACGCTGCCCCTCAGTATGGGTGCAGCAGTGCAGCACCACTGTAGTTAAGGTTGCATCCTGAGTTCTGTTTAAAGATTGATCTTTCTAAACTCTAAAATTGGCAGGCTTGATCAGATTCCTTTGAAATTTGGTGTGCCTCAGCATCATGGCCGGGTCATGGGTGTCCAGATCTGGTAGTCAGAACCAGACTCTGCAGTCATGAGACAGGAGTCAGGATACCAGGAGGTCAGAAGTAGGAGACAAACTGGAGACCACGACAAGTCAGATGCCTGGGGTGAAGCCGGAGCAGGTAGCAGGACTTGGGGAGGGAGCAGAAGGCACACAGAGTAGAGTGGAGCCCAGCTGTTCAGACAGCTTCCTGTTCCTGCTGTCGGCTTAATTAAGGCCAGCTGGCCAATTGGGATTTCACCAATCGGACCTCAGGGGGCGGAGCCTCACACTGGGGCTGGGCTTTGTGGGTCCCAGATAAGCTATTGTCAGCAGGTTGCCAGGTGGCTGCTCCCATAAACCCTATGGGCCTGGGTTTGAGACCTGTGGGTCAAGACACTCAGGAGGGTGAAGGATAGGGTTATTGACCCAAATGTGGGGTCAGGGGGTTGTGGAAATATGCCTCCCCTTCCCCAAATAGCCAATTTTCAAAAAGTTTCTCAGGTGTGTGTGGTTTTTTTGTGCTCAGAACTAGAGATCAGGCTATTGATAAGATGATGGCCAGAATAGTCTCAATCTGTCAAGTTTTACCAGAGAGAGTGCATGGTGCCCGCTAAATCTTTTGGGGACCCAAACTAAGAACGGTATTTAAGAAAGGGTATGTTTTTACAGTGCATGTGCGCTAATCCAGAAAAATGGATAGAGGGCTTCCATTCCCACCAGTTTTTACATGCTTGTCAAGCTTGACTATTGTTAGTGCTCTAAAATCTGAATGGTTACTTGGATTGCTTGGAAATTTGTTGTGCCCCTCGGAGGCCTGGGGCAGTGTTCATGATCCAAATTTGAGGTCAGTTCATCAATGGGTTCCTGCATTTCAGAACTCCCAAAAATAATTTCCTTCTGTTGCCTTGTGCAGCCTGGCCCCACAGCTCAATGAATGGGCACCCTTGTAGCATATAGCCTCCTTCTGAGTTGTGGAAATGGGGAAGGGGGAGCCTCTCCTAGAGGAGCAAACACAAGAAAAAGAACAACAATAAAAGACCGAGAGAAAAACAGAAAGCAAAAGCCAAAGATACAAAAAAAAAAATCACAGCAGAGAGGAAAGAGACAAAGACAGAAAAAGAGAAAAGATAGGCAGAAAAAAGAGACAGAAGAAAGGCATGTAGGACGTAGCTTGGTGCAAGGGAACATGTGCATATAAGGGGTATCATCCCTTGCAAACTAGAGGTTCTGACAGAAAAATGGCTGGGAACCTTTTCTTATTGATCTGCAGCTTGCTTAGTCCCTAAATGTGGAGGAAGGACAGAAATTACCTCTGTCCAATTAGACTGTGTCTGTGCTAATGCCCTCTGGCAAACTAAGGAATAATATTGATGGCTCTGAAACGGAGCCCCACCCAGTCATGATTAGCTGGAAGGATGGTATTTGCTGCCACCCACCATGTCTGGAAAATGGATGTGAGAGGCATTGGACAAAATTTTTGGACAGGGATACTGAGGACATCACAGTTTTTTTTTTTTTTTTAAAAGAAGTATTAGCAAATGCTACCCATCTGTAAAAGTGAACTTACTAGTACCCATGGCTGCTTAGCCACTCCCTCCTCCCCATCTTGACGCTGCCACTAGTGCAGGCATCTGTTTGTGTGTTCCTCAGAGTTTATAGTATTTGCTGACAACAGATTTTGCTCAGCTGTCTCTCTAGCTCAGCAGCACCCAAAAATCATAATTATGGTGCTGTCTTCTGCTCCGCAGTACTTCAATTATACAAGAGGCTATTTTAGAATTGATTGCAGGCCGTGTTTATTCAACTTTATTAGATATGTAGCTTGTCATGATGATGATATCTGCAGTGCTTGTGTCATGTAAAAGACTGGATTTTCAAAGGAGCTGGGTAGCTTCAGCTCCCTTTGTCTTCAGTGGGAGCTGGGTTGCTTGGCACCTTAGAAAATCAAGCTGCAGGTGTGCACCCTGCGGAGTTAACGTTCTAATTCTGTTAATAAGATACATAGGAAAACAAATGTTGTCTAATGCTTGGAGCTTAAACTAAGAGTTGTCTCTCATAGGTTCTGCTTCTCACTTTGCCATTGACTAGAGGTGTTACCTTGATCAAATCATTTAATCTCTCTGTGTCTCAGTTTTCCACATCTGTAGAATGGGGATATTAATATTTATCTATGTAGTGCTACTCCTACTCCACTTCTCTGTCCATCTTCTCTCTTCTCCTATCTCTTTTTCTCTTTTTTTTTCCATGTTGTCTTTTCTGCCCCTGCGCCCGCTCCCTGACTGTGTGTCACAGAATGTTGGGGCCTATATACTAAAATACAAAGCAGTGTAGGTACAAAATTGTAAATAGACTTCCACCAAGAATGCTGTACTATAAATTACGCACAATCGCTCCCAGTTTTGAAAAGTCCTGAGTCAGTAGGTAGGTCTTGCATCATACATTGAAATTCAGCAAATTCCAGCTCTGTTGAACCAATGGAAAAGGTTAGTAAATAACATGGTGATGGGTGCAGTATAGGATCCTAGATACATGCCATAGATACAAGCAAATTCCAGCGCCAGGCTTCCTGTAGTGAGTATAACCTGCTCCCCAATGTCCCAGTGTAGAGAATGTTAGCAACAGCACCCAAGCTGATCCTAGCTGTTGCACCAGCTCTTTCTCACAATGTGACTGTAATACTAATGATACTGGGTCGAATTCTCTGTTGGTGTAAGTTATTGGAGTCCCATGGAAGCCAATGAATTTGTTACAATTTACATCAGCAGAGAATTTGGACCATTAAAGTTATGTTTGGCAGTCTAGTGGTAATCCACTGTCCTGCCACATATGGATCTAAATTTATCTACTGATCTTGGTCCCTGTGGGACCACTGTACTCTTCCCTGGGGAAGGAGAGAGTAATTTACACCACTTTAAAATAATCTCCCTTAAGAGCAGCATTGAGGGGTTCAGAAAGGAGCCTCACTGAACCACCCTCCACTAGAAGGAAAGATTGCTATACCACAGAGTGTGTGAAAGTAGGGTGAAGGAGGTTTAAGGGGGAGAATTAGAGAGGCTATCATAGGACTTCAGTGACACTCCCAAAATGACAGAGGAAACTAGTGGTAGCACAGAAGGCTACCATATAAAGACTGAGAGATCAGCAATCATGGTCCCTTCCTCCTGTGTCAGTGATGGTGGGGAGCACTGCAAAGGTCAGGTATGCAGTTGCTTGGAGTTGGGAAAAGGAGAGCCTTGCATCACCGTACAGCAGCTCCTTTGCGTAAGGAGCAGTGTTGGTGGCCCCTTGATCATTTTAGCTTGCTTTCAGAGTTTTATGGCAAATTGCAATTGATATAGTTTTTGTTGCATTTTTAATGTATATGAGATTAAGTATAAAAATTTGCTAAACAAAAATTATCATGATGTCACAGTGTACTTGGATGTCTTAACTACTCACAAAATTACTATTAATAATAATAAAACTTGGCACTTACAACACCTTTCAGCCAATGTTTAATTACTGTGCAACTATTTAGTGAAGTACCGTAACACCCATGTGAGGTAAGTAATATTATAACTGTTATACAGATGAGTAGATTGAAGGGCACCTGTGTCACACAGTAAATCAATGGCAGTCAGGACTAGGTCTCAGGAATCCTAACTCTTAGTGTTTTAACCATTTGTTTACATTCCTGTTATTCCCAGATCCTCAGCTGGCATAAATTGGTGTTGCTCCATTGATTTCAATGTAACTAATCAATGACCCAGAAGAATGTATTTTCTGATGATAAACCTGCAGGACAATATATTTCTAAAGGACAGAAGTCCCATTGACCACCTCTTAAGATGAATGTTTGTTTAAAATGGCGGCAGATCACTCTTTAGAAAATTCATTAAGCACTCAATGTGGAGGACCCAATCATGAAATGTTCTGGTTTATCTTGGCTTTGTGAATTAGTGTGTATTTATAAAAAGAAAAGGAGTACTTGTGGCACCTTAGAGACTAACCAATTTATTTGAGCATAAGCTTTCGTGAGCTACAGCTCACTTCATCGGATGCATACTCTGCAGTTTCCACAGTATGCATCCGATGAAGTGAACTGTAGCTCACGAAAGCTTATGCTCAAATAAATTGGTTAGTCGCTAAGGTGCCACAAGTACTCCTTTTCTTTTTGTGAATACAGACTAACACGTCTATTACTCTGAAACCTGTGTATTTATATACTGTGTTATACTAATTATATACTGTGCTGTAGCTGGGGAACATGAAAACTGAGACCAAATGTAAAAATACAGAGGAACACGATCATTTTAAAGAAAAGCTTAACTCTGTATGTGCATAAGTGTGCAAAAGTCTCTCCTTTGTGTCAGGTTCGGAAATGAACATTAAATCTAACGTGGAAGCACAGCCCTTTGGGGATGCAAACTAACATATGTATAAACCAGAGTTCATGAATAGTTGGCATTCTGGAATTGTAGTAATGGGTTATAAACCTTTTAGCTAACCTGCAATGGAACAATAAGCACATCACTGTAATCGACCTCTTTGGTAGTTTCTCAATCATGCTGTAGTGGCCCCAGAAGAAACTTGTTGCTTCACAAAATAAAAATAAATTAAGGTAATAAAAATGCGATATGGTAATAGGGTAAGGCAAATTACCTTTTAAGGCTAGTCTAAAGGCTTGCTGCTGTTGCAGATTTTCTACTTCTGCTAGTTCTGCTTGAGACCCCCCTGTTGACAGAGATCAAAAAATATTCGTCTTACATGAAATAAATCTTGTCTGATCACCTGCGTGAGAGAGAGAGAATATCAGGTCACTCAATTTCATGCTGATGTGATGAATATTTACAATGTGCTAATGAATACTACTTGTTGTTGTTGATCGCTGTTGAATTTTGGTGTTTTTCCATTCTTCCTAAACTCTGTGTTGCTGAGGAGACGTTTTTATTATTCATCAGGAATGAATGTAAGCTTATGCACATGGGTGAATATAGCAGAGTTTTAAAAATCAATTCCAGGAAAGTGGTATTATCTCTTTAATAAGTGTTCTGGCAACAAAGGAAAAAATGCAAACTTGAAAAATTGTGGTAATTCAAAACTAAGTTTTCAAAGTAGCCTCATCCCATCCTCTGTATTTCCAGGGCTAAAATTGTGGACACAAAGTTTTAGACATGAAGTTTTTGTTGGCTGAGTTTTGCCCCCCCTGAATCTTCGGTTTGTGTGTATCAACACATTTGTGTTAAGGAATTGTCATGTAATTAGAGGCTTTGCTCAGTTTGGTTGCACAAATTACATTTTGTGCAGCCCAAGCTAAGTTTTGAGGTAGGCAAAAATTTTGACACCCAAAATTGAACCCCAGAATTTTTGGACATTCAGATTTGGAGGCTGTCTCTGAAATTTGGTCCTTACCCTTTTTTAGCAGAGTATATTGTTGTTTTCAAATTAAGATATAGACACAGGAGAGAGTTATCTTTGGGTCAGAGATGATAAAATGATCTGGAAATGGACAAAAATAATTTATTTATAACTGAATACATTATTTATAATTGATCTTTGCTGCTGGGTGAATACTCACAAAAATGAAATGGGGGAAGAAAATGGGGAAGGCAGGGGAGGGAGGGACAGAGATGATATTAGCAGGCATAGGGAGTTAGGCATCCTGAAGCAATCCAGAGCTACTTTCCACGGTGCTGCTATCTCCCATGGGAAACGTGCACAAAGAAGTGAATTGGTTCCTGTTTCCAATCTGAACTTTAATTTTATATATGTGTGTGTGTGTGTATAAAATATTTGGTATTTGATATTATATAATACAACATAACAAGGGTGACCAAACTTACTAGCGCTCCAAGCCACATCTGACAATCTTCAGAAGTTTGAGAGCCAGGGCATTCCTGCCAAGGGCCAGAGCTCAGAGCGTCAGCCCCGCAGGAGGTGCCTGACAGGGCTTGGGGCTTTAGCCCAGCTCCTGCTGAAGCCCCGAAACCCCCCTCTCCACTAGGCAAAAGCCCTTACCCCACCACCTTGCTGCAGGGCAGAGGTCCTGAGCCTCCCACTCCAGTCTGATAGGTGGAGAATGCAGTGGAGGGGACTCCGCGAGCCGCATTTTAATGGTAAAAGAGCCTCATGTGGCTAGCGAGCCACAGTTTGGCCATCCCTGCAATGTAAAGTATTCATGTGTATATACATTGTGTGTGTGTGTATAAAATAATATTTTTTGTCCATTTGCAGATCATTGTATCATCTCTGATCCAGAAATAACTCTCTCCTGTGTCTATAACTTAATTTGAAAACAAATATGTACGCAGTAGACCTGCAGAATTACAGACAACCTCGGGAACGGAGGTTGCTCATAACTCTGAATAAAGCACAGTTCGGACTCCAGATCCAGCAGCTGAGATGCCAGGCCATGTGTCAGCAACAGCTGAGCTGCTCCTTACTCAGCCCTGGCATGAGTCTGCAAGCTTTTCCCCCTCCCGGCAGGGGGGTGTGTGTGCGTGCGTGCACTGGCAGCCCTAGTGTCTTGCTTTAAGTGGCTGCCCCGCGCGTGAGGGTGGAGTTGGGGAGAGGCAGCCCAGAGGTGCCTACCTTTAAGATGCAGTACAGGCACAGTATAGTATTTGCCTTTTTTGGCGGTCTCTGCTGCTGTCTGATTGATTACTTCCCGTTTCTCTTGGTGTCTGGTAGACCGGTGAGTCTGTAACTCTGGTGTTCATATCTTTGAGGTTCTACTGTGTGTGTGTGTGTGTGTGTGTGTGTGTGTGTGTGTGTGTGTGTGTGTGTACATAAATGTAAAATGAGGGGGAATATACAGACACACCCATATGTATTTTGTGTGTGTGAGTGTGAGAGAGAAAGTCAGACAGCCCTTTTGCGCTTTCTTTTCTGACCTCCTCCCACCAAGTGGAGCACCTCGAGAACATCTGGGCAGCAAAGAGGACTCCTGAGGTGGCTGTCCGATAGACCTTAGGGAGAACATCTGCCCCAGGCGGAGAGTTCTGGGTGGAGGAAGAGCTACGAGGCAAACAGGCTGGCTTACTGGTTGGAAATACTAGTATTGCAGGGGAGGAAGAATCTGGGCCTTGCAGAACCCAAGTGCAGTCACTTAGGGCTTCATTCACATAATGGAACCTGGAAATTTCAGTGGAAATACTAACTTGCAGTACCATGACATGTCATGAGATCTTGCAGGAGAAAGGCTCAAACGAAGGGGGCATAGGTATATGTGCCATAGCCATATTTTCTGCTGCCCCATTTTGAGAAAAAGCTGTGCCATAACATCATTTGTGGTGGGTTGGACATTAACCAGTCGCACCACTCTATTCCCTCCCCCACTTAAAAATAAAACCCTAGGGAATATTACTGAGACTGTTTTTCTGCTAAGCTTTCCCACACACTTACCCACTGACTTTTTATGTATTTTAAATCAGCAGTATCTGGGGTTATTTAAACTGTGGTAAATTGCACACTGTATGTATTAAAACAAAATCTTGTTCACATGACCTTTTATTTAATATATAATATGTATATAGAAGAACTCCTTTCAGCACAAACTGCAGGTGGCCTGGGACACCAGCTGCACTTTATTTCTGGAAAGATTTACAATA
Source organism: Eretmochelys imbricata (assembly GCF_965152235.1). NCBI lineage: Eukaryota > Metazoa > Chordata > Testudines > Cheloniidae > Eretmochelys > Eretmochelys imbricata. The sequence goes on along the minus strand of NC_135572.1, from coordinate 251,467,943 downwards.
CCAACACCATTTGTTAGCCTGTTTATACAATGAGTTAGAATTTGCGCTGTTACCCTCTTATAGACATGGTTGCGTTCACTCCTGATGCTTTGAATGTCCTTATGACACCCAGAGTTATCGGCTATCTCTGTCGTTTGGGGTTTGATGAAGCCATATTTGGAAAGAATAAACTAATAGACTGCATTAGTAAATGTAGATAACTTGAGATAATTGCTAAGTGATGTAATAACCTTTGCTGGCTGAAAAGGATGCCTGGTAAAAACCTGAGCCATAGACTTAACAGTTGTCACAATGAAGTGCAATGGAGTGTTAGGCACATTGCTTTAACCAAGGGAGTTTATTTTAAAATTTATTTTGTGGAAAACATGCAATACAGTACATTCCACCCCCACACTCTTGCTCTGCTTTATACTGGCCAAGTATCAAGCAAGGCCATAGTTTTATTTATTCAAAACAAAGGGATATACATGGGACCATGAACAACAATACAAAGGATCCTTCTGCAGGGTCCTGTAAGAGGATCTGTAGCACTCCAGACACCTCTGCTATGGCACGGCCCCGTCTGGTACAGGAATGGCCTGTTGCCTTGTGGCAGTGCGATAAAAACTAAAATGTCACTGCTCTATTGATTTTATTTTCAGTGGAGTAAACATCTCTACATATTAGGACTCGGTGCTTCAAGACCATTCCATTCACCTGGCGTCTTATTATAAAACAGTCTCTCTCTCTCTCTGTGCAATAATTTGATTTTAAATACGAGGTGCAGGCAATGGGAAATAAGAGAATCATTGAAATGTGGGGCTGAAAGGGACCTTGAGAGGTCATCTAGTCCATCCCCATGCTGTGAGGCATGACCAAGTAAACCTAGACCATCCCTGACAGTGATGGTGGATTCCACAACCTCCCTTAGAAACCTATTCCGGTATTTAACTGTCCTTATGGTTAGAAAGTGTTTTCCTAAATCTCCCTTTCTGCAGATTAAGCCATTGCTTCTTGTCCTGTCTAATTAGATATAGAGAACAATTGAACCCCATTGTCTTTATAACAACCCTTATCATATTAGAAGACTGTTATTGGGTCCTCCTTCTGTCATTGTTTTTCAAGACTAATGTCCAGTTTTTTTAACCTTTCCTCATAGGTCAGATTTTCTAAACCTTTCATCGTTTTTGTTGCTCTCTTCTGGACTGTCTCCAATTTATCCACATCTTTCTTAAAGTGTGGTGCCCAGAACTAGAGAAAGTACTCCAGCTGAGGCCTCACCAGTGCTGAATAGAATGAGACAGTTACCTCCCATGGCATAGATGAGACACTCCTGTTAATGCACCCTAGAAAGATATTAGCCTTTTTTGCAACCGGATCACGTTGTTGGCTCATATTCCATTTTTGATCCACTGTAGCCCCCACATTCTTTTCAGCAGTACTACCACCTTGCCAGTTATTACCCATTTTGTATTTGTGCATTTGATTTCTTTTTTCTTCCCACATGTAGTAGTTTGCACTTGTCTTTATTGAATTTCATCTTGTTGATTTCAGACCAATTCTCCAATGTATTAAGGTCCTTTTGAATTCTAATCCTGTCCTCCAAAATGCTGCAACCCCTCCCAGGTTGGTGTTCAGATTTTTGTAAGCATACTCTCCACTCCATTATCCAAGTCATTAATGAAAATGATTAATACTGCTGGACCCAAGATAGACCCCTGCGGGCCCCGCTGGGTATGTCCTCCCATCTTGACAGCAAACCATTGATAACTACTATTTCAGTACAGTCTTTTAACCTGTTGTAAGTTATTTCAGAATTATGTATAGTAACTTCGTCTGGACCATATTTCCCTAGTTTGCTTATGAGTCACGTGGGACTGTGTCAAAAGCCTTACTAAAATCAAGATAAATCATGTTTACAGCTTCCCCACCATCCACTAGGCCCACTAACCCTGTCAAAGAAGGAAATGAGGTTGATTTGGCATGATTTGTTTTTGACACATCTATGTTGGTTATTACTTATCACCCTATTATCCTCTAGGTACTTACAAATGGATTGTTTAATAATTTGTTCCAGTATCTTTCTATGTATTGAAATTAGGCTGACTGATTTATAATCCCTAGGGTTCTCTTTGTTCCTCTTTTAAAGGTAGGATGTTTGTCCTCAGGGCTGGCTCTAGATTTTTTGCTGCCCCAAGCAAAATATTTTTTGGCCGCCTCCCCTCTTTTTTGGCTTTTACACGTTTGCACTTTGCAATGGTTGTTTGTTTGTTTTTGACTGTTTCAAATAAAAAAAATGAAAACAGAGAATTTGTAGTTAGTGAAATATAATTTCCTACTAATGTACTCATTTAATTTTAACAAAATCACAATTACAAACAATTTGGGTTCAACTGTACACTGTAATGAAAAACGTTAATGTCTTCCAATGCGCCCGGTTTCTCATAAATTAAAAGAATTTATATGAACTGAATTTTTTTGGTTTTTATACTTGCCTAGTCTTTTAATAATTCAGTGAAATCTAATTTTTTTGCATTGGTACTTTCAGCTGAAATTAATGCAAGTCCTGACAAACAATTTTGAGACATGGTGGACCTCAAATAATTTTTTAGTAATTTCAGTTTTGAGAAACTGCGCTCACCAGAAGCCACTGATACTGGTAACGTTAAAAGAATGCATAATGCTATAGCAGTGTTTGGAGTGAGGTGCTTGGGGCTGTACATCCCGTCTAAGCCCGATCTCAGACCCGGCCCCGCCCCCGCAGAGGGACAGTAACTGACGGAGTGGCTGGGGGGTGGGTCAGCCGCGGGTAGGGGGGCGGACCAGGGGCACATGCCCAGCGCCAAGCTGCCTGGGGCAGCGGGTCCCTTACTGGCCGCGGGTCCTGCCCCAATCTCAGGCTCTGCTCTGCTCTGCTCCGGCTCCTCTGCCACTAGTGACACGTGCGGCAGGGGCGGGCAGGGGGAGAGGAGCCGCATTACCCCGCTCCCCCGGCGGCGGGGGGCCAGGGCAGGGACTCATTGGTTGACTGAGCAGGGCCGGGGAAAAAAAAAGGATGGCCGGAATGCCGCCCTTGGAAATGTGCCACCCCAAGCACATGCTTGCTTTGCTGGTGCCTAGAGCTGGTCCTGCTTGTCCTCCTCCAATCCTCTGAAACTGCACCTGTTATCCATGAGTTCCTGAAGATTATTGCCAATGGATAACAATTATTTTGGAGAGACTCAAGTTCATTTGTGATTTTGGGTTCACATGCGTTTTCCCTGCTCCCCACAACCATATGTTTCTCCTCAACAATCCATGAGACTTCTGTGCTTACCTTATGAAGTTTTTTGGATCTCTCCCAGTAACGTCTTTGAGTGGATCACTTCAGGAGTCACTGGGTGACCATGGCTTCCTACTGTATCATCATAGAAGATATTTGCTTTCTCCAATCTTGCCAAGGCTCCTCTAGGGACAGTGGGAGACTTGCTTCCTGTCCAGCTTTTGTCTTATGAGGACATGGGGTTAGGACTGTCTGAACACTGTTAGCAGTATTGAGTGGACACTTTTGGCCCAATCAGGAACCCTGGCTATTTCCAGGTTAGGGTTACAGTCTCATGGAGATATATGTATCATAGAGTAGCCCCACGGCTGCTCCATCATATTCTGAATTATGCTAAGGGCTGGGGAGGACCCCAGTCAGCCCCAGAATATGAGAAGGTGCATAAGTGGCTTATCTTTCTGTCCTCTTTCTTCCTCTTCTGTTCCAGCACTGACTGTAGGTTGGCCAGAACAGATAGGCAGGACCACTTGACTGTCAGACCTCTTGTCTGTCAAGTTGAACTGATTCTGTCTGTGTATAGGATTCCTACCCCATTGGGTCTGTTTGGTGTAAGAGCTGGACCAGTGCCAGATAGGTTGGATGCCCACACTAACGCCACAGAGATGAAGAGGTGGATGCAGAATAACTGGCAGAATAGGAGTGTGGATGGGACTACACTATGTTCTAACCAAAGTTACCAAACTTTGCTAAAGTCCAAGTCTTTCCAGGACTTCATCACATGAAGTCACACGAGTTTCATAACATGACAGTCATGATTTGGTTGTGTCTACACAGGCAAGATGCAAGGAGCTAGATTTGGAAAACCATTAATGCACTGTGATTAAAGAGACAGAAGATAGGTTACGTACCACAGTTAGTATAACTATCATTTAAATCAGCTTCTCTACCAGATGACTGGAGGATAGCTAATGTAAAGCCAATTTTTAAAAAGGCTCCAGAGGTGATCCTGACATTACAGGCTGGTAAACCTAACTTCAGTACCAGGCAGATTGGTTGAAAATATAGTAAAGAACAGAATTGTCAGACACATAGATGAACATTATTTGTTGGGGAAGAGTTAACATGATTTTTGCAAAGGGAAGTCATGCCTCACCAATCTACTAGAATTCTTTGAGGGGGTCAATAAGCATGTGGATAAGGGTGATCCAGTGGGTATAGTGTACTTAGTTTTTAAGAGAGCCTTTGACAAGGTCCCTCACCAAAGGCTCTTAAGCAAAGTAAGCTGTGATGGGATAAGAGGAAAGGTCCTCTCATGGATCAGTAACTGGTTAAAAGATAGGAAACAAAGGGTAAGAATAAATGGTCAGTTTTCAGAATGGAGGGTGGTAAATAGTGGTGTCCCCCAGGGGTCTGTACTGGGACCAGTCCTAATCAACATATTTATAAATGATCTGAAAAAAAGGGTAAAAAGTGAGGAGGCAAAAGTTGCAGATGATACAAAACTACTCAAGATAGTTAAGTCCAAAGCAGACTGCGAAGAGTTACAAAGGGATCTCACAAAACTAGGTGACTGGGCAACAAAATGGCAGATGAAATTCAATGTAGATAAATGCAAAGTAATGCATATTGGAAAACATAATCCCAACTATACATACAAAATGAAAGGGTATGCATTAGCTGTTACCACTCAAGAAAGAGATCTTGGAGTCATTGTGAATAGTTCTCTGAAAACATCCACTCAATGTGCAGCAGCTGTCAAAAAAGCGAACAGAATGTTGAGAATCATTAGGAAAGAGATAATAATAAGACAGAAAATATCATATTGCCTCTACATAAATTCATGGTACACCCACATCTTGAATACTGTGTGCAGATGTGGTTGCCCCGTCTCAAAAAAGGTATGTTGGAATGGGAAAAGGTACAGAGAAGGGCAACAAAAATTATTAGGGGTATGGAACAGCTTCCATATGAGGAGAGATTAATAAGACTGGGACTTTTCAGCTTGGAAAAGAAATGATTCAGAGAAGATATGATAGATGTCTATAAAATCATGTTGGGTGTGGAGAAAGTAAATAAGGAAGTGTTATTTACTCTTTCTCATAAGACAAGAATTAGGGGTCACCCAATGAAATTAATAGGCAGCAGGTTTAAAACAAACAAAAGGAAGTATTTCTTCACACAACACATAGTCAACCTGTGGAACTCTTTGCCAGAGGATGTTGTGAAGGCCAAGATTGTAACAGGGTTCAGAAAAGAACTAGACACATTCATGAAGGATAGGTCCATCAATGGCTATTAGCCAGGGTGGGCAGGGATGGTGTCGCTAGCCTCTGTTTGCCAGAAGCTGTGAATAGGCGACAGGGGATGGATCACTTGATGATTACCTGTTCTGTTCATTCCCTCTGGGGCACCTGGCATTGGCCACTGTCAGAAGACAGGATACTGGGCCAGATGGACCATTGTTCTGACCCAGTATGGCCATTCTTATGTTTTGTTATATAGTCCCCAATAATTTGGCTGTGTAGCTGAGCCTATAATGTCCTGCACTTCGTTATACTTGTAAAGTTTTCTTGGATTATGTAGTGATATCTAAACTGTTCTCTCTTTGTATTAGTCAGGCATATCATGGCTGCATAGCCTTTTGTTAGAGCTCAATTTTTTAGAAGTTTTGTACGGATTCTTCAGGAGCTGGGAACTATCAAAAATGCATTTTCATTCATCTAGTGGATTACTTTGTTTAGAAAGGGGGCTAGAAAAAAGTTAGATATGCTCTGTGGATTTTCAGTGGGAAAGTGTAATGTGTATGAATTCTTGTCGTTTATTTACAAATGAGAGGACCTGAAGAACTGTTCTTATTACAGCATGTGCCTAATAGCTCAGCATCACTGGGAACTTAGAGTTTAGCAAATTAGTTTTTATTTTTAGCCTCAATACTGTTTGACATAAAATCCTTCTTTTTTATCTCCTCTGTATTCAGTCTGCAAGTTCTTTTTCCCCAGCAGGTTCTTAAAATGTCATGAAAATTCATAAAGTGAAATGGGGTTTAGTATAGTACAAACTTGGTTGTGTAACTTAATGCTCTTGGGTATGCTTTTTATGGATGCCAAGCTTGAAGAATCATGCTGCTTCTGCCGACTTTAGATTAGATATATTTTGCTTCTCTCTTCTCTTTTCTTTCTTTTGGGGAAAACACTCCCCTGGATATTGGGATGCAGTATGGCTGTTCTGTGCTGGCTGCTGGCAGGCTCTGCCAAAAAATGTGGTATAGCCAGACATGAAAGGATCACGCCAGGAAAAGAAGAATTTTCTGGTGGCATAGAACCAGCATAGTGATTCCTACACCACCCCCATTTCCTGCTGCTGGCATAGCAGAGGATGGTTGGGGGGGAGGGATAGCTCAGTGGTTTGAGCATTGGCCTGCTAAACCCAGGGTTGTGAGTTCAATCCTTGAGGGGGCCATTTAGGGATCTGGGGCAAAAATTGGGGATTGGTCCTGCTTTGAGCAGGGGGTTGGACTAGATGACCTCCTGAGGTCCCTTCCAACCCTGATATTCTATGATTCAACACCCCACTGACTCCTGGCTACCATGTTGGCACTCTATTAAATTTAACACAATAGCACATAGAAGTCCCAACTGCTATCAGAATCCCATTGTATTGGACACTGTTCAATACACAGACAATCCCTGCCCTGAAGAGCTTGCACTCTACATAGATAGAGAAAAGGTGGGAGAAAGATGAGGAGCCAAGGCACAGAGTAATGACTTATCCAAGGTCACACAGGAAATCTGTGGCAGTTGAACACAAATCTCCAGTGCCTGAGTTTACCCACAAAGCCATTTTCCCTTGCAACTACCATCGGCTGGTGTAACTTACACCTGAGAATGGACCAGTGCCTGGCTTAGAATCAGGCGAGCAGACAGGCCACCTTTGCACACACAGCTGCTGGGCTGGGCAGGGCTGCGTGCTGCTTGGCTGCAGCCAAGGATCTGACAGATTTAATACATCCACTGAAAAGGACTATGGCTGGAATTTCCAAAGGAGCCTAAGTGTGTTAGACACTCAGCTAACAATAATCATCAATGGGGTTTGTGTGCCTAACTCCCTTAGGCTCCTTTGAGAATACCAGTCTGCAGTGATTTTTTTTTAAGGCTGGAATGAACTAAATTTGGAAAACCATTAATGCACTGTGGTTAAAGAGACAGAAGATACCTCTCAATATTTCAATATATGCTTTTGTCCTTTACAAAAATATTAAAATGTTCCTAGGAGACAAATTTGGAAAAGACCCTGATCCTGTGAGTTGCAAACCTCTTTGCCCATGTGGCACAGTCTGTTGGATCGAGACCATACTGGTGTTAGGTCATACACAAGGCTACGATTTAGTCATGGAGGTCGCGGAAGTCATGGAATCCATGCCTTCCAGTGACCTCCGTGACTTCAGCCTGCAGAGGTCGGGAGCTGTCGTGTACCCCCACCACTTCTGGTGGACCCACAGCTCCTGGCCCCTGCAGGCAGCGGGGGCACCACACAGCTTCCAGGCACCGTGGGGGAACCCAGCAGCTCCCAGCCCTTGCGGCTGGTGGGAGACTCCCAGAGCTGCGGGCAGCAGGGGCCCCCACAGCTCCAAGCCGTGGGCAGTGGGGGACCCTGGAGCTCCAACACCCAACCTGCAGTGGGGGCTCCTGGAACTCCTAGTCGCCCCGCAGCTGCCCTGCTGCAGGCTGTGTGGGGACCCACAAATCCCCATTTTGTCACAGATATTTTTAGTAAAACTGACGGACAGGTCACGGCTTCCATTAATTTTTCTTTTTTATCCATGACCTGTCCGTGACTTTTACTAAAAATATCGGTGACAAAATCGTAGCCTTCGTCATAGAGCATCTCCTTGCCAGAGCAGGATTGTTCCATGTAGTACCCTTACTCCTCAGATTTTATTAAGTATAGTTTTAAATCAATCTGTCGCACAGTTTTAATAAGGTGCATGGAAGTGAATGTGATGTAATATTAGAATTGGTTTGAAATAATATAGTGGTGTATATAAATGTGTAATGTAAACATTTGGCTTGAATGATATATTAATGTAACATTCTTACTTTTGTTGGCACAATGATGTCAATAAAATATTAAGGTGCATATAGGGAGAGTGTGGGAAGCATGTCTAAAAAGACTTGCCATCCTCCCAGCAAATGTTTTTGCTTATTTAACTAGGGCCTGATTCTACCACACTAAAGCACGTTGAAGTCAGTGGTACTCCCTTCATTCTTACTTGTGCTGAGTGTTGACTTCAAGGAGGTTATGTGTGGATTGGAAGAACCCAGTCCTGTGAACTGGGAGAGAAGATACAAAGGGACATCCTGCAAATCTAAGATATGACCTGCCACAGGCTGTCCCTTAAACTCTGCCTCAGTTTCCCCATCCATAAAATAAGGGTAATCATACTTAGTTACCTCGCAAGAGTGTTGTGGTGATCCATTAATCATGGCTGTTTTGAAGATGAAAAGTTCACATTTTTGCTAAGTTCCTTAGTCAAAAGGAGCATATAAAACAGGGCAACCTAGAATTAGCCAATGAAATTAGTTACTGATTTCTCCCACTGGCTATCATGATAAATGGCTGAATCTGAAATCCACTGAAATATTTTTTTGTGACAACACAAACAGGCTTCACAGAATCACCAGTGCTCTAGAGCGCTGGTGGGCAACCTGCGGCCCGTGGGCTGCACGTGGCCCATCAGGATAATCCACTGGCAGGCCACGAGACAGTCTTTACATTGACCATCCACCGGCATGGCCACCCGCAGCTCCCAGTGGTCGCGGTTTGCCGTTCCCAGCCAATGGGAGTTGCGGGAAGTGGTGGCCAGCACTTCTTTTTTTTTTTTTTTCTTTCTTTCTTTTTTAGCTGTGCTAAAGCAGTCCCTTCTTACAACAGCCTTGCAGGGCCAGGGCATTGTTTGGGACTGAAATTATCTTAGGCCTGGTCTACTCTGGGGCCGGGGGGGATCGATATAAGTTACGCAACTTCAGCTACGTGAATAAAGTAGCTGAGTCGACGTACTTACATCTACTTACCGTGGTGTCTTCACTGCGGTAATTCGACAGCTGACGCCCTCCTGTTGATAGTCTAGTCTCTCCTAGACTAGATGCGATAAATTGACCCCCGCTGGATCAATCGCTGCCCGTTGTTCCAGCGGGTAATGTAGACAAGCCCTAAGACTCTGATCTTCTCTGACAGGTTCCTTTGTCATACCTGAGGCCACTGGCAGCTGTGAGATCCCTGAGACCCTCCTGCTTCCGCCTTACCGTTCCCCTAAACTCATTGTCTGTTTCCTTGGGCAAGTGTGAATAGTCACATTCCCTTTTGCTTTCTGCACTTTCAGGCTTATGGCCGTGGAAAAATATAAAGAACTCAGTAGAAGCGGGTAGGGAGTTGTCAAGATAATGCCCTTTCCCCCTTTAATATCTTTGGTGGCAGATCAAGAGCCCTTTAATGTTCAGTACCATGAACAGGACTTGTCATTTGTTTAAGTGTTTCCCAATATTCGAATTAAAAGTTAAATTAAAATTCTTGGTGGATTATAGATTGTATCCATGACAACAAATTCCCTTTCCCCCCTTCCCTTTCAGAACTGTCTTTTACCACAGAAATAAGTGAGCCACTGAACAGTTTTTACTAATATGCTAGGTAAATTAAATCAAAAGTAAAATGTCATTGGTTTTAAAGACTGAAAATCTGTTTGCGTTTTATGCTCTGTGTCTTCTGTGAGAAAGTAGAAATCTCTTGTCTGTGCCAGTCAGTGAGGCTTTTGTTTGACTGTATTAGAGGGAATATTGCTAGCCTAAAAGAACTGGAGGATAATTACTAACAGGAGTTTCATGTAGTGTATACCTGTAATAGTTAAAGACACGGCTGCTTAAACTTATTCTGACAATTGCAGCAGCACTGGAGGAGCTATCTGAATTATTCATCTTGCCACGAGAAAACATGCCACTTGTTTTTGCTTCAGAACTCAATGCCCAACCTTATTTAAAGTACACTTTTATGGGGGAGGTTTTAAGTGAATTGTGCTGTGTCAGGACTTCTGCTGTAATTGCCAACGAAAGCAGATTCTTAAAGAAAATACTTAGGGTTTTTAAAAGAAGGGGAAAATTGATTTTTCACATGAGCTGCTTTTTGTAGGGAGAAGTTTAATGAAATTCAGCTTTCTTTCATAAATAATGCAGCACTTGCATTTGATTATGTGAAGCCTAGAGGAATTTCTGCCTAATCAGATACATAGCAAGAGGGATGTTGCCTGCAGACTGTTACCATTACCGATGATGCACGTGCAGGTGGAGGGGTCCATCCAGCTCTGTGTCATAAAAGAAGCTATAGGACAACGTGTAAATTTGAACAGTTGACTCTCAGCATCTCAAACTGCCACAGCTATTTATAAAACAAAGTCTGTGTTCTGTGCACTGTTGTTACTACTACTGGAGTGCTTAGAGGCCCCAACTGAGAGTGAGACCCCATTGCTGTACAAACACATGGGACGAGAATGCCCCTGCCATAAAGAACTTTATGTTCTAAACAAGACAGACTGACAAAGGGGGACACTGGGCTACATTTTGAAAATCTTCTTTTTAAAAATATGCAAAATTGGCAGGTGTCTCAGTTTAATTAATAATAATAATAATAATTAATAATAAAAACCTAGAACCCTTTTGTACATGCAAATGATCTGCAAACTTTGTGGGACTGTTTTTAGAGGCCTTGAATCGATTAAGCCATGAGGTGTAACCTGAGTGCAAGCTTACAGTGTTCTCTCAAGTCTAGCCAAGGACTATGTTCTAATCTCTCATTTACCTCCCTGACGTTGATACTGAAAACACTGGAGTTCGTGCACAGAAGGCAGATGGAATAAGACCATGATCCCCTTAGGGCCGGACTGTGTCCCTTCCTGCCCCCTTATTGCATTGAGTAGCATCTTACTCCTTGATTTCAATGGCACTACTTGCAGAATACAGTATTCAACATAACTAAGAGTGGCAGGATCAGACCCTTTCTCATGAACCCATTGAACACCATGTCATCTCACTACACGTTGGTTTTTCTCTGCTGCTATCTCTTCTCCTAATGCTTGTTTGGATGTGGTGTGTGTGACAGCTCTGTTTTTCTATTGCTGGTAAAATTACAAATGGCTTCGACAAAAGTGCTCTAAATTTAGGACCAAATCCTCAGCTGGTATAAATTGGTAAAGCTCCGTTGACTTTAATGGGGCTAAATCAATTCACACTGGCTCAGGAGCTGGTCCTTAGGGTATATTATTTTTTGTAAAGGGCCACATGACCATAAGTAAATCTAAAGCACATGAAGTACAGCCTAGTACAGCTGGAAGAAGTGACTGCATACTGTAATTTACTTCATTTGATGGCAGAGGCTTTAATGCGAGTTCAAGTCCTTTATTTATGGAGCCGCTGGTAGGAGTTACACAGTTGAAGGATGAAACCAGCTCTGTATTTTCAACTTGAGTTTTCATTCCCTTCTAAATTTGCCCAGAAAATTCCCTTGGGACTAAAATTTCATGTGAACACTCCTAGGCCAGAGGAGAATTTATTTCTGAAAGTTTGAGGGGAAAAACACTAGTTAAAGGGCTGTAAAATGTTAATGTATTTCAGACTTTTCCAATAAGTGTCTTAAGTCTTTGGTCCACTTAAACACAACATGGTGTCAGGTGTTAAAACCATCTCCTGCTTTGTGAGCACTGACTATAAAGTAATGCACAGGTTTGTTTTGAAGCAGAAATAGAAAAAAAAATTGACCTAGAAAGTCCCTGAACTTTTTTCCAATGAAATCAATGGCAAAATTCCCATGGACACCTATGGAAACAAAACTGAGCTCTAAGATGTCTGTCGGTCTGTCTGTTTGGTGGCTACATTGAACCTTATCCCAGAGTCCCATGTATGGAGTGGCAGCATAGCTGTGCCATCACTGAAGCAGCCCAAGAAAGCTGCTGAGACTTGATTCATCCCTGTTGCCCTATAGTTCTTGGGATGAGGAGTTTCCTACAGCATGTACCATCTTGTGTCCATTCAGTTCTGCTGTCTAGTGCATTTGGGGGATTGACTCAGGGCTTTATTCATTTCCCCCGCAGCCCCCAGTCCCTGCCCACCTGCTCATGGGGTGGAAGTAGCAGTTCGGTGGAGCCTGCCCTTCCTTCCACACCTAAAGGGGGACTACAGGCTGGTTGTACGGGGAGATGATGGGCTTCCGTGCCCCAGTGCAGCTATGTTAGCGTCAGCCGCAATTTGTAACTTCATTTGTAACTCATTGTTTATATGTTAGAAGACCCATTAGGGAAAAAGCGCACTGAATGAGAGGTAAATAATTGTACAGTTGGTGAATGGTGGTGCCGATGGACTATTTAGATGTGCAAGATAAGGGCTTATACATCCACGAACTGTCAAGTAAACTTTCGCAACTGAGTAGTTGCAGCAACCAAAGTCTGTCATGGATGAACACGAGGACTGTTGGCAGAATATTTAGCCATCAATTGTAGTACAGTGGCAGTTAAATAACAGACTATGTTTTTAAAATGTGTATGGTTGCATCCAGGAAACACTGAGAGATCAGTTACACAGCTATTAGTACCTGTACATTAGGGATTGTGGTGTAGGAATAAAATGATTTTGAGACATTTGATCATGCATATTTGTAGAAAGTTACCTATGTTTTCCACCAGTACTGCATCACTAGTTGTCTGAGTTCCCTCATACCTTTCCAGGTCCTCCCACAAACAGGCCTCTTGCCAGAATTGTTCATATGCCACAGACCCAGAAAGAGACTGGTGTAAAACTAGAATATAAAATCAGTGACAAAATACAAACATTTTCCTGGTACTTAAGAAAAGAAAATCCCCAGGCTGTCATTCATGACATCATGAGAAAACATGGGGTGAAAAATAGGGAAATTACCAGATAAAGTCAGTGTTCTGTTTAACGGAGGCACTTATGTGGCCCCCATTACTATGGTATCTGAGCACCTCCATCTTGAATGTATTTATCTTCACAGCACTCCTGTGAAGTTGGAGAGTAGTATTACCCCTATTTTACAGATGGGGAACTGAGTCACAAAGAGACTAACCACAGCGCCCACGGTCATGTTGGAAGTCTGTGGTGGAACTTAGAATTCGAGCTGGGTCCCAAACCAGCATCCTCACCATTGGACCGTCCTTCCTCCTTAGGGTTCATAACAGGGTTACCATATGTCCGGGTTTTCCCCGGTACGATCTCTTTTTTCTCTGATCTCCATCCAGGCTGATTTTTGAAATATGAACAAATGTCCGTGATTTTGAGCTGGGCGGCTGGAGAGCCGTGTCTGTTGGCCGGCCACCCAGCTCTGAAGGCAGCACCACTGCCAGCAGCAGCAGCAGCAATGCAGAAGTAAGGGTGGCCTGGTGTGGTGTTGCTGTACCTTCCCCTTTCCCACTCACCCTCCATCTGGCAGCGTTCTCTATTTCAGAACTTGAAATATGAAAACCCTGGCTCATAAGAGACACCCCACCAGCAAAATCAGTTCTGAAAGAGCTACAGAGAGCAGGGCTGGAGAAGCAGCTGTGCAGTGTTTAAACTAAACTTCAGTTTATCTGGATTAAAGCTCCCAAATCAGATTCTTATGAATTCAGGCAAGAAGGTGACAGGAGGTAGGCAGAAAAAGCAGTCAGAGATGAGAGGCTAAAGAGAGAGGGGAAAAACTATCTGGGAGCACCATGCCCAGCACAATAAGGCCCTGAAGTTGATTGAGGCCTCTGGGTGTTACTGTAATGTGTTTATTTCATAATAATAATAATAATAAACTTACACCTTCACTGTCTTCTCTCTCTAGGAACCCGCATTTCATTTCTCACTTTTTAGGGAAACAAACCAAAATACTGACTTAGGAGCCCAATTTCAATTGAAAGTTGAGATTGGTGTTGGACCACAAACTGCTGTGAATTCAGTAAAATTTCACAACAGATGAATTTGGCATGTTGTGCAATGTTATTGCAACACAGAAAGGCTGAGTTAAGGCTCTATTTTGAACTGCTAATTTTTTACCGTTCAGTTTATATATTAACTAGACATTAAGGAGAATTCATACTCACAGGCAAAAGTGTATTTCCAAAGTTTGATCATTTTGTTTTATCTGGATAATGTTCTTCTACAGCTGATTTTGTAAGTGGGAAATGACTCGAATGAAATGTTTTGTTTTGAAATTGAGATTGTCCCTGAGTTTTATTTCAACTTTTATTGGTGAAAATGGAAAAATGTTAGAAAGGAGGTTTTTTTTGGTTTTCGGTGGAAACAAATGGAAAAAAAAACAGAAATGAATGTTCCTCATGAAAATTTCCATTTTGACGGAAAAAATGTCAAAAAAAAAATGCAAGTGAAAAATTTTGACCAACTATAACCACTCTGTCTTTTGCTAGGAGGACAAGCTATATAATAAACATCCTCCTTCACCCCAGCTGCCGGGAGAGCTGTAAAAATAGGTCTTATTTGCATTTTTCTCTGGAGGCTGAGCACATTTCCCCCCATCCTTGCTTTAGAACGACTATCTTGCACATGGTGTCTTTGCTCCAAGACTCCCAACTCTTTCTCAGCTGCTGCAGGGGAGGAGAAATATGTCAGCATTGATCAGAAGTTTATTTCACTTACAGAAAGGAGAATAACTGCAGTAGCCTCGTCTGGTATTGGGAAGAGAGAGTATTAAAGCTGATAGCTTTGTTTGGCAGTATCTGAATTACTATGATTTGAAATGTCCCCTTTCCCAGATTGTACCCTCGTCATGCGAGTGCCCTGAACAACCTCGGCACGTTGACCAAAGACTTGGTGGAAGCAAAGGAATACTACAGAAGAGCTCTTCAGTTAAACCCACAGCATAATCGCGCTCTCTTCAATCTTGGAAATCTGCTCAAGTAAGTTTAACATTGAGGTCTAACAGCTTCGATAAAATTAAAATACTCCCCCCTCCTCGCCCTACTGCCCTGTTACAGCAGCAGATTGTCCACTCAGTGGTAATGAAGAGTGATGTTAAGCTCTCACCAGGACCTCTTTGGGTTTTAGGGCAGAGGTGCTGGTTGTTTTTTGGTTCTGATGTGCTATTTGTTACTTTTTTGCTAGCTGCGAGTTTACTTTTTGGGAAGACACACCACTTTGGCTCAGACAATCTTGCAAAGAAGCTAGTCAAAGAAAGAAAGTTAGCAACATTAGGCCAGATCCTTAGCTCCATTAAGATGCCTTTCCACCAGCCTGCTGGCCTGCAGGTGCTCAAAACCAAGTGCCTCCATCCATAGGCAGGGATCCTCTGGTGACACAGAGGGACAGTAGTGATATGTATGTCACTCAGTTCCCCCACTCCCATCCTTGTGGTCAGCAAGTTGTGGGGCTCATGACTGGCGAGAGGGGGCATGGTTAGGACGTCGGCTGCTGGGGCAGCTCAGTAGGGCTATCAGCTGCTTGTGCAACTTAATACAGGCCTTAGGCTGCTCTAAATTGCACCAGGGAACTGGGGATCCAAAATCAAGGGAGTGAAGTTGGCTTACGGCCACCTGCTGAGTTGCACCAAATGCTCCTCAGCTCAGAGTCTGGCCCCTTGTTATTTTTTACATTCGATCATAGGCTAGGAACAAAGAAGACAACACTAAAAATCTTTTGCTAATATAGTAATATCAGTTAATGGTTCGACTCCTTTCTAACAGCATTTCTGTGCCAGCAGAAGCTCTCGTGTAGCTGTTGTTTATGCTAGTAGAAAAGTGCTTTTGTCAGTATAGCTTGTGGCACGTGGGGAACCGGTATAAGCTATTATTTAGTATAAATAATATAATAGTAATATTTAGTATAAATAATATAATAGTATAAACTATTATAAAGCATTGTTTTTTCCCCCATGTAAGCTGCATCTGCAGTACGAGGGTTTGCCTGTATAGCTATGCCAGCAACCCTTTTCTAGTGTAGACCTGGCCTTAGTATTGGGTTGGTTACAAAACAACATTATCTTACCACAACGTATTTTAGCTGTACTGATCTAACTGTTGCTTTGAATAAGGCTCCGTATCAAAGGTAACAAAAGGCTACAGTACTTAAATTCTGCCTTGTACCAGCTACACATTATTGGTAACGGAGAATTCACCATGATAACCTTACCCTGGGGGGGGGGGGGCAACCTGAGTCTGAGAAGGAGCCAGAATTTACCAATGTACATTGCCAAAGAGCCACAGTGATACGTCAGCAGCCCCCCCATCAGCTCCCCCAGCGCCCTGGTCCCAGCGCCTCCTGCCCACCGGCAGTCCCGCTGATCAACGCCTCCCCCTCCCGATCAGCTGTTTTGTGGCGTGCAGGAAGCTTTGCGGGGGACGAGCGAGGACACGGCAGGCTCAGGGGAGGAAGAAGGAAGGGGTGGAGTGGGGGCAGGGCCTGTGGCAGAGCCAGGGGTTGAGCAGTGAGCCCCCCCCGGCACATGGGAAAGTTGGCGGCAGTAGCTCCAGCCCCGGAGTCGCTGCCTGTACCAGGAGCCGCATGTTAACTTCTGAGGAGCCGCATGTGGCTCCGGAGCCACAGGTTGGCCGCCCCTGACCTTACCAGTCAGTACTACTGGTTTGGACTAATATGTGAAGAACAAGTCATTCCTGAGAAATAAAAGAGTAGGTCAATATTGTATAGAACCATTGAAAACACAAATTTTGATCCAAAAGGCAAAAAGAGTTCTTGCATTATTCATTACAGTTGGCTGAAGTGCTCCTGAACTTCTCTGATCCCCAGTTGGCGAGGACCATTCCGAAACATCCTAACATAGAGAAGTGCAGATCAGCCTCTAAGATCAAGGGGGTGCATAAAGCCACATTTGCCCCCCACCCTCAAATGCCCTAAGTCAGCCCATTATCTCCTATATCCTGACCAAGTTCTAACATGGGTAATTACATTCTTTCTGTTGTGGTTCATGTCCCCTCTTAAAAACCATTGCACAATGAGGCTGTTAAACAGCCTCTGTGTTCCATCCCAAAGGCAGCTGCTTTAAAGCAGTGGCTGTGTGAGTTCTGTAAGTGTTTTTGAATCCTTCAGGTTAAGAAGCGCTAAAAAAAAACAATTATTACTAAGACCACAGCTTTAGAGCTATTGCAACCTGTAATAAAGTTGAACTTAGATACACAGCCTGATTCTCTGTTGCCTTGCACGAAGTATAGACCTCTGAACCTGCGCAAAATGCATACAAAACTCTGCCACTGGTGTAATGGAGAACTCCGATTTGATAACATTTTCTGCCCACTTTGCACAGGCATAAATGACTACACCAGGGAAAATCAGTGGAGAACCAGGCCTGCAGTATTTAAAATATATCCGTTAATAGTCTTATTTACACTAGGACATTGGAAAAATTATTCTGAGGGAAGTCAGAGTCAAATTCTGCAGAGTTTCTTATGTTTATATCTACTTATTTTGGAGGAAGCCTGCTGTGCACTTCATTAGATTGCACTACCGCTGGAGTTTCGAGAAAAGGGAACTTCAGTATTTTGGAGAAATGAATTTGCTGTTAACATGTACGAATCTGCCTCTCCTTCCCCTTTGGAAATAACCTGTCTATCCAGACAGCTGTTCCCAGTGATCTGGGCTTGAGTAAATTTGTTTTGGAATCCACAAGATGGAATCTTTTGGTTTTTTAGAGTAGTCCCATTTTAAAAAAAACTTTCCATTTCCCGTTTTGGCCACAGTACTGACAGCAAGGGGCCAGAAGATGAATTTTCACAGGAAGCACTACACGATAACAATGAGTTAATGAACCCATGGCTTTGTTTACATACTCTGAAAGAAACTTGAATGGCATCATTTTCTTGCCTTGTATAAATATCAGACAAAGGATAGCTAAACCGTGCAAACAGCTTTCTCAGTAAAAAAGCAATCACTAATAGACTCACTTCAAATGAAAAATCACATCCCCATCCTTTTGTAGCCCATGATCGTCATGGCTCAGAATGCCTCTCCCTTTGAGCTTAATATTTCTTTTAAAGCTCTGCATCATGGAGATATCTAACTCATGTCTATATATTCAGAACTGGTGAGATTTAACTTGCAAAAACAGAGTAATATGGAGTATTCATACCAGAATTTCTCATACAGATTTTTTGAAGAATTCCGTTAAAAAAAGATATAACAGTTTGTAAATATATAGGAGAAGTGAATACGCATGAACACACATACATGTGCACACATAACCCTGAGTTTGTTGCTGCAGGAAGAATAGGAGAGAATGTCCTTTTTGCTGTATCCCTTCAAATGTAAGGATATATAACAGGCAGTACGGCACCTCTGTCTAATAAAAACTTCCATACTCTGTGCACTGTAAGTATGTTATGGCTACACTTTCAAAGAAAAGATTGAATGCCTCGAGGCCTGTTAACTGAAATCTAGAGCTTATTCCTAGGTCAGACTACACAGTACATAGAGGAGCATGCAAGATGTCTAGTACAGTTATTGCAATGATTTAGCCCAGGTTTGCCAAGACCACCTATCCTGAGGAGGGAGAGATGTCAGTCTGCCCTCTCTTCTGAACTTCTCAGATTCAGACTGTGGGCCATAGGTGTGAATGTGCTGAAATAGCCCTGTGTGTTTGTCTGAACAGGGCAGAGGGTATCATGGATAAGTTAAATTCATCAGAAACTTTGCATGATTAATAGCTTTTGGAGATTAAAACATTTCCCCTTCCCACCAAACGATCAAACCGAATGCTGCTATATCTTAGGGACATCAGTCCAGAGTTTGGGTAGAGTCTTTGATTTGAAACTCTACATTGTACTGACAGTATAAGCATGCTTCTTGAACCAAATCATATGTATAACTTGTTGACCACAGTACTGTGTACATAGTTTTACCCCTTTCAGAAAAATGTAGCTATTTTAAAACTGGAAACAGGAAGATTCTGTATTGTAGATGGATGCCAAAGGAGTAAGTTGTCTGTATTCATTTTAACACACATTGTCCAATTTGTTTAGATATTTATTTACAGATAAGCATAGCTAGAGACAGTAGATGTCTTTTGCTTATGATGCTAAACCAAGATCTTTTCTCCTGGCTTTTGGTAGCTATCCAAGTAGAAGTTAAAAGACTCCATGGCATTTCGTTTGTGAGAAGAGGATAACTCCTGTGGCTTGGCTGATATATTTTCTATTGAGGAAAACTCTGTTAAGGTTGTGTGTGAGCCACTACTGAGTGCACAGTGGACCCAGGGTTTGGGCAGACATTGTTCTACCAGTATCTAATGCTTTACTTTATGAAGTCATCTGGGATATTTTGAAAGTAAAAGGTGCTACAGAAAATCAAATCCTATGCTATTCTTTTCTCTGCCTGTGAAATTTATCCCACTGCAGAGACCCCTCACAAGGCCCTATGAATCACTTAAGCTCCATGTTATGGGTTTAAGTGGTACCTCGGCCTCTGTGTAGGATGAATTTCACCCTCTTTGTATAGCAGTGAAGGTGTCCATTCATCTGGCTTTTGCCATGATAGATAACGAATGCATAGAAAATAAGCATATCAAAAAATCCTCCCTTTGCACCATACAATATGAGATTAAACAAATCGTTTTTAAAATGAAAAAAACCCATACGGCCTCCATCCTGCAAGATGCTGAGCACTTTGGCTCTGATCCAGAAAAGCATTTCAACACATCATTAACTTTCTACTTATGTGCTTAAAGTTAAGAATGTGTAAATGCTTGGCTACATCGGGGCCAGAGTACTCTGCATCGTGCAGGGTTGCGCCCTGTTAGAGGTTGTTGTATCTGTTCTTTTCATATAATTTGGTCTGTCACAACAAAAAGATTCCGTAATCTTTTCCCCCTTCCCTTTAAGGAGACACATTGTTCTGGGATCAAACAAAAACGGCTATTCAGAAAAAGAGAGTCATTAAGAGTGCATGCTTGTGGTTAATGGGGACTTTTACTGCTGTCGAGTGGATCACTTAATCCTTTTATTTCTGTATCTGGCATTTCCTACATTCCTGCCAAACCGTTGATAACTTTACAAAGCAGACGTCTGTTTTCAATTTATATAAATGTGTCACAAAACTCCAGCCAAAGAATCCAAAAGTTTTCTGAATTGACAAACTACCTAGCCTTTAATTAGTAAGGGGGAAAGTGGTTCTGTATTTGTTTTTGCTTATTTGGGTAATTTAGATTGAGTACCACTGTAAGAAGGAAAAGACTAGCCCAACTGTTTTTACTAACTTAAAGCACAGGGAAAATATTCTTTCAGTTATATAACTAGAAAGGAGAAAAAATCTGAAAAGCCACAAATACTATCAGCTGAAATTTTCACCTTATAAACAAGATCTGATTTCTTGGCCTTGTCGCCCAGATGAAATCCAAGGCAAAGGCTGCAACTTTTCACATATATCCCATGCTTCAGAGTCCTTTGTTTCTTTTCAAAGGCTACGATGTTCATATTACTTTGTGCACCCAACACAAAGAAAGCTTGTTGGCTCAGTCCAAATAAACATCCATAGCCACTCACCCAGGGAAGCTGCGCCCTTTTCCAAGGCGAGAAATACAGTAAACCCTTCCACTGCAATGGGAGCTTACCACATTAGGCTTTCCACAACCATCTCTGGCCATGCCCTTCCTAGGAGCAGAGTCAGGGACTCTCCCCAGCCCAGCAATGGTCAAGATGCTTGGGAATGGAGTTAGTGATACTGGGCTGTCAAAAACATGAAAATATATTCCACTTAAAATGTATACTATGCTTATATAACACATTTTTATCTAAAGGATCTCAAAGCACAAACAGCTTTAAGGTTCGTAAAGCCCTTATGGAGTATGTAAGTTTTATTATCCCCATTTTGTGGATGGGGGAAGCAGAAGCAGAGAGAGGTTTCCCATAAGTGACCTTTTCTAGGTGAGTCAGTGATAGACACGGGAATAGATCCCAAGCGTCCTGACTAGCAGCCCACTGTTCTAAACCCTAGACATTTCTTCCCATAAGGCAAGTGACTTCCTAATGGCTTCTGTGGGAGAATTCCATGTCAGGGGTAGGGCATTGTGCTCTGATGAAATTTTCATTAGCTTGCCTTTGACTTATATCTAACTCGTGACCAGTCAGAGTTTCATAGATTTGTCCTCTTTATAGACTCCAGAATTAAAGACAAATGTGGCTGGAGTTCCATAATTTTATAAACCATTATGTTTGTATTTTTGCAAGGTGAGAATATGGCATGTACTGATTACTATGTAGACAGTGTGAAATGTTTTCATGCCATGTAGAATACTGCAGAGTTCACTTGTATGCATTACGACTTACCTGTTTTGCCTTCATCTGAAGCATCAGATAATGGCCACCACTGTAGCCAGACTACCACAGTAATGGAGCCAAAAGTTTAATCCGTTCAGGAAAATCCTGTTGGCTCCAAACTCCCTTATATGAGAATAACCTGCATCAGGGAGAGGACATGCTTTTAGTTGAAACTCTCAGAAGTTCCATGATTATTTTTGTCTGTAGTGGGCAGATTTTCTGCTCCCACAGAAGAAACCAGAGGTTGGGTTCCCTTAACCTAAAGATCTTGAGAGATACACATGATGTAAAGGATATTTGAGTGGATGCCTCTTGCCTCTCCTCTACCACATGGCCTTATTGGCTTATTGGCCTTCATAGAGCTGACTCCTGAAGAGTTAAAGTTGTGTTTCCCCAATCATTGGCTTCCCCAATCATGGCTGGTTCTAGAACCTTCCCTGACTACTCCACCTAAAACCGCCTTCTCTCTTTATAACATGGAAGGGGAAACCGCACAAATTACCAAAGCATCATGCTGTATTTTGGTTTACTCCACACCTGTCAAAAGAGGAATAACCAGAGGAGCTCAGCCAGCTTTCATGCCCCTCCCTGCCAACAGAGCTGGAATGCTGCAAAAGTTGCCAGTGAACGGCTGCTGCCTAGATGAGACCCCACATTACCATTTCTTAAAGGGATTCTCTTATCTCTTCTCAAATCACTCTGAGAGTTTCCTGGTAGGTTTGTCCAGCTGATGTCAGCAATTACTGTGAAAACAGGTCCCACTATAGGCAACGTGTTGCAGGGGAGGAGGGCATGTGGGGTCATGTGCCTTCATTTTTGCTGCTCACACAGACTGAGCATGCTCAGTAACGTCTTGTGAAGTTACTGCCCTCATTCTGCCCTTTCCCTTGCTCCCCCCAATGGCACATATTGGTCATCTCCCCTGCCTCCCCCCACCCCAAATATATAGAGAAGTGCTGTAGACGGAGAAGAATCTTTGTGTTGAACTTGTATATTTCACAGCAAGCTCTAGAAATCCATACAAGGAATCTGCAGGTGCCAAGGTACAAACTTACCATGTATCCAATAACTTCAGTTCTTGACTTTTCCTCCTCCCGCTGACAGAGAGGCTATGGAATTTTATACTGCCTCAGGAGATTCTGGTTACCTAGACTGTGGATAGAAGGCCAGAGTTAATTAGTTAGTCTTTGTTGAAAAGAACAAGACAGGGACTTTGAAGTCTTTTTGAAGTATTTAATCTATAGGTGACCTAAACATGTTGTTAAAAGAACTTTGTTTCTTTTATGACTTGCAGGTCCCAAGGGAAGAAAGAGGAAGCTGTGTTCTTATTGAGAGATTCCATAAAATATGGTCCAGAGTTTGCCGATGCTTACTCAAGTCTTGCTTCTCTGTTGGCTGAACAGGTAACCAGTAACATTTACACTTGGGTAGCTCATTCCTTCTATGCATGATGCATTGATGTTACCTTTTGACATGCCTAATTTTTGTCTGAATACAATAAAAACTCTCTCACCAATACATGAGAACAGCCATTCTGGGTCGGACCGATGGTCCATCCAGCCCAGCATCCTGTCTTCTGACGGTGGTCAATGCCAGATACTTCAGAGGGAATGAACAGAACAGGGCAATTTCAAGTGATCCATCCTCTGTCATCCTGTCCCAGATTCTGGCAGCTGAAGGTTTAGGGACATCCAAAGCATGGGGTTGCATCCCTGACCTGTCCCATCCCTATCATATATCTGTTTTTAAAAATGTAATTCTGTGAATATCTGGGTATGACAGCTGGTGTATTTTAGAATAAATTGCTTCAGAATGGCAAACCCACTTTGAGATAGTAATTTGATGGAGCTGATTTGAGGTTATGTTAGTACAATGTGAACTCTTTTAATGTAATCGGAAAGCTTTTCAAGTTATTGAAGCTATAGAGAAATCATGATCTATTACATAGCGCACCTAGAGTGTGATAATAGGCAAACTATACAATACATTACATACAAAAAACACAGTGTTTAAAAGAACATTATTAAGGGTGCAAAGTCAAGCACTCAAAAGTTAGGAAGTGCCAGAATTAAGCTTGCTTGGGCAATCTTAATTCGGTCCCCCTTCTTCATATGCATTATGATTCAGTCTTTAATTATGTGATCGCGTACTGTTTTTACACAAGACCGCTGCCTCACTCAATGTGCAGGATGGATAGTCTTCACTTAATGCACAGTTGTTCAGTGTTTTGTTTTCTCCTCAATATGTGGTTCTAGGCCTGCTTACTGCACATTGTTCAAACCCCATTCTGAAGACAGAAATTATTAATTTCCTCCTGGGCTTTTCTGCTGCGCTTATCACTATAATATCTGAGTGTTTCACAAATATTTACTTTTTTTTCAAAATACTCCTGTGACATGAGTGGGTTTTATCCCCATTTTACAGAGGGGGAGCTGAGGCACAAAGAGATTAAGGTCAAAAGTATCCAGTAATTTTGGGTGCCGAATTTGAGACATTCAGGACCTGATTTTTTAGAGAACATAGCATCACATAGCACTTTGTATGTTCAAAATGCAGCTCTCATTGATTTCACTTGCAACTGAGAGTGCTCAGCGGTTCTGCAAATCAGATCCCAGGATCTTAAGTTGGACTCTCCGAAAATGAGAACACGCAATCAGTGTCCACCTGTGAAAAGTTGGGTTTCAGTGACTTTAGCATCACATATAAACTCTGTGGCAGAGACAGGACTAGAATATAATTCCCAAGTCAGCATTCAACTGCCTTAACCATGAGACTGTCCTTTCTCTTCCTACAATCCCCTGCCTCATTCACTACACACCTTCCAACTTCTGCAACAAATAAGGCAAGGGTCCAACAGACGACAATTTCCTTCTCTCTACAGTCCTCATTCATCCCTAGGGCAGGTCCATCCTGTGCACTGAATAAAGCAGGGGTCCTGTGGAAAAAGTAGCTTGTGACCATGCAATTAAAGACTGTACCATAAAGCGTACAGAAAAGGAGGCTGAATGATTAGAAGTACTGGTCATAAGATTGTCAGGACAATTAAACAATATAGTGTTGTAAGGCCGTATGTCCAAAGGAAATGTGCTTAGCTGTAGTTCCCTTGACTTAGAAATGCAAAGTCCACTAATAATAGATCTACTCCACACACAGTTTGTCCATCCTCTTGTGGGTTGTTGACTAAGTGGAGGAAAAAAAAGATGGTCTGTACCGTTTCCCCAGATGGTAACAACTTCCTTTAGCTTCTTAACACCTCCACATTTCAAACCACACAAGATTAATAGTTGACTCTGCAGTCCTTGTACTGCGTACCGCTTACAGAAACAGACCTGTTGACTTCCATGGGACTGCTCATTCAAGTAAGTTCTATTCCACATGATTAAGGGCTGCAGAGTCAGACCCTAACTGTGCAAAGCTCCTTGAGGAATACAGTACAGGAAATTCTGCCAGCATTGGCCTGATGATATATGTGTTGGGAAGGAGAAATTAGAACTCATTTTTCAGTTGCAGTCTGATTTCTTCCTTTTAAAGAAATGTATTATTTGTAGTTCTTAAAAGGAATTAAGTTCATGGCCTTTGTTCTTTCTATTTGGAGCATAGTTTGGAACACACATTTTTGCATTGTTGGATACTTTTAACACACAATATGCAAAACTTATCCCAGTAACAATTTTTTTTTAAAAAAATGGTGTCTAGCTGTGGGGGAGGGAGTATTACAAGAATTTTATCTCGCACATGTCTGAAAAGGGGGTTGGAGTTACTAGAAGTTGCACACTTAATTAGCTCTCATGAAATAACCATGCTTCTGACAAACTACTGTCTCTGAGGTGGTGCGTGATGGCTAAAGAAGGCAAGAGCAGGTGGGAGCGACACAGTGAGATGGCATCTTGATTGCCTTGGTCCTACACAGTATGTTCCCCAGTAATTTGAGAGCTATGAATTTGAAATAGGCCTGAAAGTTACTTTGCTCCTGGAGTTGTAAAAGATGCTCTTAAGAAGAAAGTCTCATGCTCAAGGGATTTAGTACAGACTGCCATAATTCAATGTCTTCTAGTCCCTTACAAGGTGACTTTCAAACTAGAGCAGACTCAACAGGAGAACACTTACACAACACACAGTTTCACTTGGTCAAAGCTTCCTATGTTCCCTTTGCTGTTTATGAAGATATTTGCGACATTAAGCAAAGATGCCTCTCTCACTGAGAGCCCAACTCCTCCCCCTGCTTGGTCTCAGTTGCAGCTGGTTGTTTGTGCCATGCTAATATGTTGCCATGGAAATGGTTGTGATCTCAGAAAGTGTGATATCACCAGTTTTACAGTGATGCAACTCTACTGCCTTCACTGGAGTTTGTGCTGATTTACTCCGGTCTCCGCAGGATTGCCAACTCTCCTGGTTTTATCCTGCGACTCATGATATTTGATGTTTCTTCTTCAGACTTCAGCTTCCGGAGTCAAGTTGTTTTGTGAGAATCTCCACTTTTTTCTTTTTCACAAGGAGATTTCTAGCCCTTGTGGTTGCAGAGAAAAGCCAGAAAATGTGACCTGAACTCACCCTACAGGCTGAGAAGGCAAATTAAAAGCTCCCAGAAATGTTGTGTTTAAATCTCATAAAAATCTTGACGAATTCATCAATCCATCGGCGTACAGAGTATCTATACTGAAGCACTGCAGCAGTGCAGTTGTGTGCTGTAGCGTTTTAAGGGTAGACAAGTCCTAACAGAGGATTTTCTCCGAAAGCTGCCCTTTGTTTTAGTTAAGAATTCATGATGCTAACTGTACTTCTTATTTTCCCTGGTAGAATACAAGGGGGTGGTAATTCCATATAGGGATATGCAAACTGAACATGTTTAAGAATGTTTCTGTGTGTTATCACACCCTATCTTTTTTGCTGGTAAATGTGAAAGCACTTAACTATGACAGCCATTTGCTTTCATCAAGTCATATTTTTTTCAAATGCCATTAATTTCAGCTTCCCATTTCTTAAATGAATATGAAGAGACGAGCTGGTGCATTTAAAAAAAATGTGTGGGCCATATTCTGCTCTCAGTTACACCACTCTAGATCCAGAGTAAGTCCAGTGAATAAGCTCTGGGATTCACTGGTGTAACGACTGAGAGGAGAATTTGAATCTGTGTCAAGAAGCAAAAACATTCTGGTCCACTCCAGGTATTAGGAAATTCCGCTGTGAGAAGATACTACAGCCAACATTTTCCAGTGCCCAACTTGGCAGTCTACAGCGGCCTCATTCTGAAAAGTCCTGAGCACCCAGAATCAGGCTCCTTTTAGAGTGTGTCAACTGGGGCACCCAAAATGGCTGGTCATTTTTGAGTATCTTGGTTTAAAGATCCTTGTAACAAAGCATAATCAGTTATTTGCAAATATATATTATATAATTGATTGGGACTAAAGTGGTGCAGTGGGTTAATAGCCTTTTGCTATTTTAAACTTAGATTCAAATCCTGGTTGTGAAAATCCCTCTTGGTGGTCTCACAAGATTATCAAACAGCTGATCTCATTTGGGAGTCTCAGGAAGAGGCCCTGGTCTGTCATTGCAGGGTTGTTCCAGATTTTTAAGGTGCAGGAACAGCAACAGAGCGGGTGGCAGAAATTTGCACAACATCTATCTGCACCATGTTTGGCTCTCACCATTAAAATGCTTCCCTTTCACAAGCATTAAATAATATCACCCACAGCAAATGTATGAACTGAGAGGGGAGAGAAAAAACAGTAATTCTTTAACACTCTTATGTATGAGCAAGCAGGTAGTTTTCTCATACCAGCTGGACTGTGGGAAGTGGGAAACCTGATAACTGCTATTCGATCAGAATTAAAGACCTTATTCTCCTCATAGTGTCTGGCTGCATACTCATGAAATTCACAGTAGCTAGAAGGTGGGTAACAGCGTGCCTTTCGTACGCAGGGTGTCGCCAGGTGCATTACAAAACAAAGAATTATAGCCTGATCTTCCGGAAGTGCTGAACACCCACAGATCCCATTGAAATCTATGGGGAGCTGCAAATGCTCCTTTGGGCTCATTTGATCCTGTTAATGTAGTGCAGGGGTGTGCAGACAGGATAGCAGCATGTATTCAACAATAACTTAGAGCAGCCTTAGGGTGTGTCTACCTACAATAGAGGCTGCAGCCGCGCAGCTACGGTTCTCTAGTTGTGCCACTATAGTCCAGACACTCCCTGCGTCGATGGAAGGTTTTTTTCAGTTGATGTAGGTAGTCTGACTCTCCTCGAGGCAGTAGCTAGGTCATTGGAAACATTCTTCCATCAATCTAGCTGCATCTACCGTGGGGGTTAGGTCAACCTCACTGCATCACACAGGGTCTGAATTGTTTCATAGCCCTGAGCAATGTAGCTAGAGCGACTTACATTTTAGGTATAGATCATGCCTTAGACCAGTGATACTCAGACTGCAACTCACGAGCCACAAGTGGCTCTTTAATGTGTCTCCTGTAGCTCTTTGCAGCACATGATATTAAAACACTGTGTGATTTAATTGTTAACCGGTCTAAGTTATTAACCAATCAGGGTGCTTTTACTATATTATTAACCAATTAAGTTATCAACTTGCACTAAATTATTCACTTATTTGCTGTGAGAATTCTATGTATAAAAACTAAATATTTCCCCTACCCTGCTGTTGAAATATGAATTGTACTGTAGTAAATGAATTCACACTATTGTGGCTCTTTGGGGTAATGTTGATTGCTAATTTGTCTCCTGAGCCACTGGGGTCTGCGTATCGCTGCCTTACACCTTGGAACCCATTTTATTCAACAATCCACACCAGGCACTGCAGGGGCGTGTGCAGGAATTTAAATTAGAATACTTTTGGAGGGGCACGTTAAACACACACAAATGAAAGTTTCACATGCCCAACCCCCATTTCTCTGGAGGCCTCTGGCGGCGAGGAGGCAGCCACTCCCCCTGCAGCCCAGGGAAGGGAGGAAGCAGCAGGGTGGCTGGCTGCAGGGTCGTCCCCACAACCCTACAGCTGCAGCCTGCAGCTTCTCCTTCCCTGCTGCTGGAGTCCCAGTGTTGCTGCCTGCTTTGCAGATGTCTGCTGAGGTGAGTCAGGGGCTGGCGGCAGAGGCAACACCAGGGACTCCAACAGCAGGGAAGGAGAAGCTGCAGCTTTCGGGGGAGGAGGAGCTCTGCTGGCAGCCAGACGCCCTGTTGCTTCCTCCCTCCCCGGGGCTGCAGGAACACACAGGGGTGGTGCCCCTGCTTCCCCCCACCCCCGCCCCCACTTTGTGCATGCCCCTGACACCAGGACAACCACTCAGGGCTGGAACTGAGTGAATAATTGCTGTTTGGCAACATTTACCAGCAATTGTGACACAGTTACCAAAGCTATCTCCTGTTGTTAATGTATGGGGAAGTGGAGGTAATTGCTAGTACCTCTGTGAGGTAACAGTTGGCAAACATTGACTCTGTGAGTGAAATCCTAGCCCCACTGAAGTCAATGGAGTAACTCCCATTGATTTTAATAGGGAACAAGAGTTCACCCTATGTGCACAGCCCCTGAATACCGAGATGAAATGACATGGACTGTTGAAGTTGTATGTGATGATAACAAGGCATTTCCATGAAATATCTGTATGCAGTAACAAAGCTGGTGTTACCACAAATAACAAATCTTCCTTTGTTTAAGGAACAATTTAAAGAAGCCCAGGAGGTTTATCAGGCTGGGATAGAGAATTGTCCAGAGAGCTCTGATCTGCATAATAACTATGGTGTTTTCTTAGTTGATACTGGTAAGTGAGATGGAGCTAGCAGATTTATGTTGCTGGCTTATTTGCTGTCTTGAGTGGGTCTGGTTTATTTAGTAGTGTATTTTTTAAAGATTGTCAAGGGCTCCCAGAGCAGAGGATGGACACACTTACATTGTAGCTTGTAAAACTCCTAATAAATACAGACTGTCCCTGCTCTCTTGAGACTGACCACAATGCTGAGGTTTGAAGAGATTTGTAACAAATGCTAACACTGTACAGCAGTGATTCTCAGTGTGTTTCCTGCCACATTTGTCTCGCCATACCAGTGCCTGCAGCTATATTCTCAAGGATGAGCAATGCATCACACAGTGGCCTGACGATCCCCAGGAACGCATGACCACTCAAAGCCACAGAGAGACAGACAGACACACCCATGTCACTTTTGTGGCTGTTTGTGACTCTGCTCAGTGACAAAGAAGCTGAATGCCACTGCTTTAAAATAAACAAAGCTTTGACACTACCATCATTTGGCAAAACAAAAACTTACGACTCTTGTGGGGAGAATGGATTTCTCAGCGGATTGGTAATGGGATACAGAGCCTTTCACTTCTATGCTATTGGTTCAAATCCAGCTTCCATGGCCCCAGGCAGTTCCTGGCATCCACATAATAAAAATCACCACCCCAACTGGCACCTTTTATTGGCAGTTTTAGAAGCAAGTCCAAGTTTTGACAGACACAGAAACTACCCTCTCGCTACTAGAGGTGGTCCCTGCAGAACTGGGTTGAGACATTGATGAAGTACTGCAGACATAGCCGATACCCATTCTGTGCTTCAGGCTATGCTGTTTTCACATCTAAAGTTAAAGAGGGGCAGACTCCGTTAGTACTTGGAAGGGAGTCCTTGGAAAGCCAGGATCGAGAAGAAGTGGTGTTTGTGATTTTGCAGGTGGCACTCTTCCTTCTGAGTTGGTACAGATCCCTCACTCTTGTCTGAGGTTAGTGGGCACTGTACTGCTGCCAGTAGAAAACAAAAGCCCTGAATATGTGGGGCCATGAAAGAAATCAGTGTGTTAAAGGCAGAAGTAGAGATTTTACCCTTGTGTCTTGACAAAGTTCAAACTTCCCTTCTAGTCCTAAACTGTTGTGTGAAGCTGCCAAGATGCCCTATTCCATTCTTGAGGTTCCATTTCAATTTAGCACGAATCCATTTCCCTTTGCACTTGTTCGTTCTGCAAAGGGAAAGGGTAATTTGTTCCTGTTCTGTTGCCATACAGTTTCCCCCACACATAACTTTAAAAAAAAAAAAAAAAAGGCTGAATTTTGAAACTTGAAATGTAAATAATCCTTTTGAGGGCATGACCAAGTCTGAAGACAACTGGACAATAAAGTTATGAATGTTTGAAAAATGGCTACTGCACTTATGCAATGGAAAATTGTATTAAGTCACCGATGTTAAGTCACTGAAAGTTAATTTGAGCAATCTACCCTCAAGATTACTCCTCTCCAGTTAGCCTACCTTGAGTGACAGTGGCCATGCTTCAAATAACATGCAAGCTGCATAGCGTGATTGGATTAGCAGTTGATGAGATGCGCTAATTTGAATTCTCCTTCCTGGGTCAGCTAATTCAAATTAGAAGCACCACTGCCCTTAAGCTACAGCTTTTTGTGTGTATATAGGGCTCAAGTTAGGGACAACACTAAAGTTAAAACTCATGTTATCTCTGCAGTGAAGAGAAGCCCTCAGTGGGCATACCGATAATGAGATGCACTCCGCCCTCCTGCGTAAGTGTGTACCTATTAAAGGTGCACCTAATATGTAGGCATTAGTTGGCCTTAAAGACTTAAGTTCTCTCATTAGCTGTGGGTTAAGTGCTTACTCCACTGTAAATATTAAGGCACTTCAAAGATGGGATCTTCTAAAGCATTCATTGTTCATCTGCTCATCAATGGGGGCAGTGTTAGGCCATCACTGAATATTCTACCCTGAAGGGTTATGTCCTCTGCTGGCTTTGAGGTATTTTAAGTGCTTATCATTCTCATTATGGGTTTCTCTCTTGCTTTCCTTTAAAAATTCAAGGAAATAGAATAGAAAAAAGTGTTAATGTAATGTTCTATGTTGTATAGATAGGTATTCCCTGCCTTTTTGTGACTAAGTTTAGGTTCTAGCCCTGTTGCACATGTGTACTGTTTTTTTCTGGCTAAAAATATAGTTTAATATATTGCTGTTTGCTGTGAAATGATTTGTCATAAAACATATGAAGGGACAGATCTTCAGCAGCTGCAAATAGACCGTTCACGCTACGGTGATTTACACCAGCTGAGAAACTGGCCCAAGATATGCAACATCGCTGAGTTAACATCTACTGAAGTTTTCATATTTGCATTGCTGGGATGTTGGTGATTGCAACTATGCCTATGCTTATTTTGTAGTTAATATGCAATGTGTATGTGCGTAAAGTATGGTGAGATCCTTCAGTATGAGAGGCTGTACGTAAAATTATTCTAAAGACAAATTCACTCCCAGGACTAGCAATCTGGTACCTTTCTTCAGCACAGAATGAACTTCAGCATTTTTTTAAAACGTGAGGTGCAGAAGAATGATTATAGTTTTTCAAGTGACTTGCACAATATTTTATTTTGTATTTGTGTCTGATCTGGTGGATTTCAGAATCACATTTGTTATTTTGTGTGTAGATAGGTAAAATGCAGTGACACAGTGCCACCCAATGGTTCCTCTGAAGCATAGACATCTTGA
This sequence comes from Eretmochelys imbricata, assembly GCF_965152235.1. Taxonomy (NCBI): domain Eukaryota; kingdom Metazoa; phylum Chordata; order Testudines; family Cheloniidae; genus Eretmochelys; species Eretmochelys imbricata. The sequence goes on along the minus strand of NC_135572.1, from coordinate 251,435,925 downwards.
TTATATTCTACAAAACAAGCATTTTCTACCAATACATTCTAAACCCTGAAAATAACTACACCAGCGTGGGGATTAGTGATCTGTTGGAGTCTGCCCCAGGTGCCTTTTGAGTCCTGAGTGCAAAGTCTGTGTGTGCCCTCAGCCACCCAAAAGGGAATCAGTAGCCTGCCATTGTTGCAAACTGCGGAGTAGGTTATTATTATTTGTGTATGGCTGCTGGATTTGAATCTTTTTTTCCAAATATTAAAAATGCATGGTTGTCCCGTTTAGCCTTCACAACAGTAATTCTGAGTGGAAAGAAGTAATAACACTGTAGGGGTAGGATTGAAATACCCTTTCTCTAAGTTTTGACTATATTTATTGTCAAATTAGTTTTTAGTTACTATTTTTCTTATTCCAGATTACCTGGATTTGAGAGACGACTTCTCTCTGTTCCCATTCTGTGAGCCTAACTGTCCTTTCAACTACTGCTTGTAACCCAGTAGCCACTTGCTGCTCCCACTTTCTATCAGAAAAAAATTATTTCCCTCAGTAGCCACAATCATTTTAAAACTGGAGCTGTTTGTCCTGTCTACATTTTTTTTCAGCCTCTGTCCTTTACAGCTGGGTAAATTTGTGCCTAAAGTTAGGCTCCTAAATCTCATTTTCCCCTTACTCTTTTATTTGAATGGCAATTTTCCTTTGTGCGTCATTTCAAGAAGAGATGAGACCGGATTTCTCTCTCATGATGGTTCCCACCTTCCAAGTACACTGAACACTGATGAAAGGAGTATTTTGCAACTGATGATGATGATTCTAAAGAATCAGAAGCCTGATTTAGTGCTGAAACGTTTGAGACTTCCTTAAGGCACCAGCCTAACAGTCTTTTGCTTTGCAGGGGCTCCTGAGAGAGCAGTGTCCCACTACCAGCAGGCCATCTGGCTCAGCCCAAACCATTATGTGGCCATGGTGAATCTGGGCAGGCTCTACCGCTCTCTGGGGCAGAACAAAGAGGCTGAAGCTTGGTACAAACGGTAGGTAATAGAAATAGGATGAAACTTAATAGTGCAAAGTGGTTGTGCACTTAGGGACTAACAACAAGAATTTTCCCTCTAAGCTGGGGATGTATCAGTTGGAAGCAACAGAGGAGGAGAAAGCCTAGGTGTACTGCGTGATCACAGGATTACTATGAGCTGCCAATGTGATGTGGCCATGAAAAAAAGGTTAGTGCAGTCCTAGGATGCATCAGGCGAGGTATTTCCAGTAGAGACAGGGAAGTGTTATTGACATAATACAAGGCACTGGGGAGACCTCCTCTGGATTACTGTGTGCAATTCTGGTCTCCCATGTTTACAAAAGATGAGTTCAAACTGGAGCAGGTGCAGAGAAGGGCTACTAGGATGATCTGAGGAATGGAGAACCCACCTTATGAGAGGAGACCTAAGGAGCTTGGCTTGTTTAGCCTAACCAAACAAAGGCTGAGGGGAGACCTGACTGCTCTCTATAAGTAAACATCAAAGGGGAAACATTAGGAAGGGAGAGGAGTTCTTTAAATTAAGGGCCATTGTTGGCATAGGATATAGATTGGTCATCAATAAGTTTAGGCTTAAAATTAGATGCAGGTTTTTAACCATCAGGGGAGTGAAATTCTAGAGCAACTTTCCAAGGGAAGCAGTGGGGGCAAAAAACCTAATTTGTTTTAAGACTGAGCTTGATAAGTTATTGGAGGGGATGGTATGATGAGGTTGCCTAAAATGGCATATGACTTACCCATGACAGCTATTAGCAAATGTCTCCAATGGGAGATGGAACACTAGAGTGGGAGGGCTGAGTTACTACAGATAATTCTTTCCCTGGTATCTGGTGGTGGGTCTCACCCACATGCTTAGGTTCTAACTGATCACCATAATTAGGGTCAGGAAGGAATTTTCCCCAGGTCAGACTGGCAGAGACCCTGCAGGGGTTTCACCTTCATCTGCAGCATGGGGCATGGGTCACTTTCTGGTTTGAACTAGAGTAAATGGTGGATTCTCTGTATCTTGAAGTCTTTAAATCAAGATTTGAGGTTGTCAGTAACTAAGCCAAAGGTTAGTACCTAGTACAGGAGTGGCTGAGTGAGGTTCTGTGGCCTGTGATGTGCAGGAGGTTAGACTAGATGAATACAATGGCCCCTTCTGGCCTTAAAATCTATGGGTACATCTACACTGTGATAAAAGACCTGGAGCATGGCTGCAGCTGGCCCAAGTCAAGTGACTTGGGCTGCAGAGCTATAAAATTGCAGTGTAGATGTTTGAGATCAGGCTGGAGCCTGGGCTCTGAGATCCCATGAAGGGGGAGGGTCTCAGATCCTGGGCTCCAGCCCAAACCCTAACATCTACACTGCTACTGGTAGTCCCGCAGCCCAAAGCCCGCATGCCCGAGCCATCTGACCCCAGGCTCTGAGACTTGGTGCCAGGGGTATTTTATCACAGTGTAAATGTACCCTTTGAGTCCGTGATTCAGGACGGGAGGCTGACTCCTCACTTGTCCCCACCCACATCCAGTCTTTGTTACAAGACCTTACGAAGATTTGTTAGCATTTTAATCTTCCAGTGCAATGTTTCTTACTCGCTCCGTCCGTCTGAGTGACACATGTTCACCATTGTTGCTGAGTCTGGCTGGTTTTTGAGGGTGCGCAGAGCACTGTGATTCAGTTGACGATCAGCCGGCCTGGACTGTTCAGTAAGTGCCTTGCTATGGTCCTCTTGAGCCCAGCCCCAGGACATCCTCTGCCACTTTCAGCTGCAGGGGTGTTCTGTTCATGAGCTCAGTGGTTTCTGGTTTGTTATCAGTAAACTGTAAATGCTGGTCACATGACACTAAAAGCATTCCAGGGAGGGACTGTCACGTCTGTATTCGAGTATGTAACTGCCAGGCAATCCTGAGCCAAGGCCTACACCTCCAAGAACCCACGCCTTCTTCAGGGCGTCTTCTGTTCTGCAATACAGCACTGCACTGTGTGCTGAACAAACAGCTTCTTTGGGATTTTCCTCCCAATGGGTAAGAGGGGATGGACTTTCCTTTGCCTCCTTGTTGGAACACCTCCCTTTTCTTACCTGCATTGCCACCCTCATCCCACAGCCAGTGGTTCTGGAACAATTTTTACAGTGTGGGTGCTGAAGGCGGAAACCATGTATTTGGGTTGATAAACACTACTTCAAGCCAGGGGCTCTGGCAGCACCCTTAGTTCCAGCACCACAGCTGCAGATTTCCATTCCCTTCGAACCTGTCCCTTCTGCTCCTTAGCAGGCCAGCTGGATTGCTGGTGGGGGCACTCCCTTCTCCCATCAGGGACTATGAATGCTGCCTCTACAGCTCTTCCCTTCTGGGCTGGCTTGGAGCAAAAGGTCAGAATGGGACCAACCCTTAGGCTCTGATCTGGCAGTGCAGAGCACTAACCTTTCCAAGGCAAATCCCACAGCAAATCCCACTCTTGTCTTACGCTCCAATCCCAGCATCACCTGAAGCCATTTCGTTCTTCCCAACATGTAGAGCGTTGAAAGTATCGCGGAAGGCAGAAATTCTGTCGCCACTGGGAGCTCTCTATTACAACACAGGGCGGTATGAAGAAGCTTTACAGGTTTACAGGGAAGCCGCAGCACTGCAGCCTTCAAACAAGGAGATTCGACTGGCACTGGTGAGTGTGTGATGAGAAAGTTGGTGACAGGGTTATGTTAGCATTTAGAAATATTATCCAAGGCGTGGGGGTTTGAGGGGGTTCAGCCTCAGCCTGGCACTCTTTCCACATGGATGATAATTACTGTGAGCTTTCCCTAGAGCAGGCAACTGAGCAAGTCTTGGTTTTAATTTTGTCCTGAGGCAGGAAGGGGTCTTCCTCATCTGTGTCGAAGCCCAGAAAATTGCCCTCCCACTCTTTTGTCTTCTCACACCTTTAGGTCCCATATTGTAGCCACCACCCTTCTAGCTGAGGAGGACCAGAAGTGACTTGCTCCAGAGCCAGCCAGGCCTGCTTCTTGTTGACTTCAGGGCATATTATTGAGCAAAGCCCGGTCATTCCTTCTGTCCTCCAGGTGGTGCCGAACCATTGCCATTAACACTTCCACCTTCTGCCTTGCCAGAAAGCAGGATGCCAGGACTAGATGCTGGGTCCCGTGCTTAGCAGTGCATGGTAGCTGGACCCACTGTATTGACTCTGATCTTACCAGCCAAGCAGGCTAGCCTAAGTTTTCACAGCTCTTTTGACATCAGCGTGTGACGAAAGAGGAGTGTCATAAAAAGGGATGAAAACTCTTGTTTATTATTGATCTCTAGGCACAGGTTTTAGCAATGATGGGACAAACAAAGGAAGCTGAAAAAATGACTAACCATATTGTGACAGAAGAGGCCAAGTGTCTAGAATGCTACCGCCTTTTATCAGCCATCTACAGCAAGCAGGAGCATTACAGCAAGGTACAGTGAACTCCGTGTGCTGCTGTCCCATACACCCAATCAAAGGGCTTGGGATGAATTTTCATCTCTGTACAGCCAAAGGCTAGATCATATCCTGAGATGTGCATAGCAAGGGCATGTAGCCACATCAGTGACTGATACACTTTGTGCAGGTAAAGCTGGATTGCTTTATCTGATGCTTCCATTCACCTAGGTCAGTGTTTCTCAAACATTTTGATACAAGGGGCCAGCTTGCTGCCTTCCTGAACTGTGTCAGGAAACTCTCAGGGACCAGCGCCAATCCACGGACTGGTTGTTGAGAAACACTGGTCTAGAAATAGGATTGAAGGCCAAGAGCTTGAGTTTTTTTTCAGAGGTGTTGAGTACTCAGCTTCTACTGACTCCAGCTGACGGGGACTGGTCAGCACCTTGGAAAATCAGGCTGTGAGCTACTAGAGTTTCAATTTCTGAATGTGGTAACAGTCCTCAAGGTAAACAGAAATCTGGGGCGCAGGGTGATGATGCTGTGTACTGCTCAGTGGCTCATGTGCTCCAATACCATAGTGATGGGCACAGGAGAAGAACCTGGATAGAATAGAATATTGTGTCCTCTCTCTCTTTCTGCAGGCCCTTGAAGCTATAGATAAAGCTCTGCAGCTAAAACCAAAGGATCCAAAAGTCCTATCGGAGCTCTTTTTTACTAAAGGAAATCAGCTAAGAGAACAAAACCTTCTTGACAAGGCTTTTGAGGTATAGCAAGCAACCACTCTAAAGCACACGGCTGTGTTTATAGTTCAAGAACTGAGCTCACTAGCTGAAATTAACATTCAGCAGAGAGCATGCATGCTGCTTATTCACTTATATAGCTCATCTGGTCACCATATAGGACAGCTGGGATTATGGAAGGGTAGTATCAATTCCATAGTTAAAGTTACAACAGTGTTCTCTCCGCCTCCTTTCCTTTTTGAAATACTCCTACACAAAAAAAGTCTCCCTCCAATTTGGTAGATTACTTGTGAAGCCAAGGGATAGCTCTCTAGCTATTAGAGATCATAAATTTAAGTCCTGAATCATAAGGTTTAACACCCTGTCCAAATTCTCTGTTATAATTAATTAGAACTCTGAGTATACTTGTAATCCATATAAATGTCCAGATGCTCTTTGAATCCTCCTCAGTTATGATGTCCCAAAAATAGAAGTGATCATCAGAGTCCAGAGTTTTTTTTAATGATTTCCCTCCACCTTTGTAGAAGCAAAATAAGGGGGTAGGGGGGAAGCTACCTACGGTCCTTATTAAATCTGCACACAGGTATCTGTGTTGTAAGAAAGGCTGTAGCCATTCATATGTTAAAACCTTGCCAATGTTCTCTCCCTCCCTGCACACATACATGCTGATGTGGAGTTATGGAGATGCTTTTCTTATAAGGTAAATACCATGTGCAGAAGGTAGCTGTAAAGTGCAGAGCATCCCTGCAGGTCAGGATCAGCAGACGATAATGCACTATCCTGGAAGTTGCCTTGATTCCCTGCAGGACTCTGCAGACAAAGCAAATTCCCCCAGATAGGCCCTTTGGGGAAATGGTCGCTTCATTTGTCTCCACTTAAGACTCTGAAACAACGCACATTTTGTATGTAAGAAAAATCAAGAAAGAAGACAATCATATTTTAAAGAGATTGGTGGGGGGGGGGAGTTATTTCACCCCTAATGTGGCTTTTAGTCAGGGACACAAGCATCTTAACCTGAAGACATTTCATATTTATTTAGAGCTATAAAGTGGCTGTGGAGCTGAACCCAGATCAAGCTCAGGCATGGATGAACATGGGAGGGATTGAACATATCAAGGTAGGAAAGTCCCTTGCTTTTCTGCTGGCTGTCAAGCAAAGGGACTATTTCTGTTCTTCAGAATACATTGCTGGACTTGCCTTCAGGCAGCTAAGAAGTGCATGTTCAGTGTGTCTTTTTTTGTCCCCCCGCTGAGTTGGATCCAAAGAGGATGCGAGTCTGTTACAGCACCAGCTAGAGATACTGGCTCTAACTCAAGTTGTAGAGATTTGTGCCTTTAGCTCTGGAAAGCCCTAGTTCAGTCCCTGGTGTGTTGGTCAAAATGGCTGTCATCACACAGGTATCCAGTGGATCTTGGTATGACATGGTGGGGGAGGGCACCTGGATCGAGCACTAAATCAGAGGGGAAAATAGCAGCAATATGGAACCCTGAAGGGCTGTCTCCCTTCAGAGAAAGGTTGATCATTCAAGAAGTGAGTAGGAAAACATCGGAGGTGGAAAGGCTGGGAGCATAGTCCGTCTTTTGAAAGGGGTGCTCCTTCATTAGCAAAGCTGTGCTTAGCCCATAATCTACAATGTGTGTTTTTAAACTGTTGGATAAGTATTTCCAGTCTATGCAGTTGAGAATCAGCCCTTTAAATTCCACCTTACCTAATCCACTTGATGATGGTGTCTAATGCATAATACTGACACCAGTTGATGGAAATATCGTGACAAGACATGTGATTTCATACTTGTATGATTACTGTAGCATAATTATTCTGAATGTCCTAAAGATATTAGTTTAACTCATATTTTACATATCTTCTACTTGGACATTATAGCATTGTTTAAATCTGCTTCTTGCCATGTCCCTATTGACCTAATTTAGGCACAGAGAGAGTCCTTCTGAAATACAGTTGATCAATTTAATAGTGAGTGGAGTGTTGCTGTTTCAAAACATGTCATACACACTTTATAAATTGCTTTCTCCATCCATTATGGATCTTGCTGGTCTCAGGCAATGATGTTTCAATGTCAGAGAATATGAATGACACTTTTTCCCCCCTTTATAGGGAGATTACGTCAATGCACGTAACTATTACGAGAAAGCTTTACAACTGGTTCCAAATAGTAAGCTGCTGAAGGAGAATCTGGCTAAACTGGATCGCTTAGAGAAACGATTGCAGGAAGTCCAGGAGAAAGATCAGACGTAGCTAGTGGAAGGACCGTTGTGCCCCTTGCAGAAGAAAGAGAAGTGGAAGCCCATTGGCAGAAGTGACACAGAAGGAGCTGTGATGTGACTCAGAATTAAGGAGGGCAAATTTGGGGTGCACATTTGTGTATCACCAAAGTTGCTAGAGACCCATCATTTCTATAGGGTATGCTGAAAAATGAGTGAAAACCCTCTTTTAATCAAGATTTATGTTTGGGTTGGATGCATATCACTGCCATTAGTGCTGTAAGTGGGAGATGCATCTTTGATGTCCTGGTCTCTCACTTCCCAAGCTGGGTGGGCTGTAGAGGCAAAGTTCTCATCCACTGTGGCAAGGGATGGAGCAGTGCCTCTTGTTAGTCAACACTCACCCATCTAGCCCGCTTAAGGAGTACTATTAATGGTCTCTAAAGAATGCCCCATAAGGTCCTCCTCAGCCAGGACGATGGTGACAATGATCAGCAGAGAGCATCAAAGGTCGTTACAGGGTCAAAGCTGAGAGAAATGGTGGCCATTTTTAGGTCTCCAACAATGACTTGAAAATGACCCCAAGGAAATGGAGAAAGATGTCTGGACATGGCTGTCTCTGAAAGTGGTGATTCTATGACTAGGGCTGCTAGTCCTTTGAGGAAAAACCTCAGTTGAATGGTTTACTCTGAAGATAATCATTTTTGTAACTGTTCAGATTCATGATATCACAAAATTGTCAGAAATCATATGACTTTTTTTCACCCAATCAGAATTATAATTTCTATGAAAAATTGGAACTGTCCGATGGAAATATGGAATTCTTTAATGGCTCCACCTCCCTCCGTCCCCCACCCCCCCCAAATCTATATTTTTAAATACTGAATGGAAAGGCAAGTTTGCTTCAGAATATGGACATTTATTTTTGATTGTTATTTATTTTTAACTTATAATAAAATGTTTAATATATTTTACTGTGTTTATAAGAGTTGGACAACATCCCTCACAACTGGCAATGTGGCTTGTGATTGTTGCTTTTATTGTATAAAGTTAGAAAATACGGCACCACAAGGTTGTGTTTGAATAATTCTCCCTGCTGATATTTCTAAAGCAATTGGATATAGGACCAAATTTTCATTCATTCATTACCATTGATTTGTAGGGTTGTACCAGTTCAGCTGAGATGAGTGTTTGATCTGTTGTCAATAGAGGTAGCTGAGAAGGTTAGCTGGGGCAGTGTAGTGATGTGAGCTCATCTCACAAGTTTATTGTTTTCATCTTAGCCCCCATCAGGAAACCATCATACAGTTTGTTTCAGCCTGATTGCCATAACTTTGCTGAAGAGAAGCGCAGGTCATGGAATTAATAGCGGATGGTTCAGGTGGGGACTAAAGTGCATTGATACAGCTCTTTCAGGGAAGGGGAAGCTGTCCTGGCCCCCCAGGATAGTAAAAATCTGGGGGGAAATTTCTCTCTCTCATCCCTCCCTTGCACCCGTGCATCCTTTATATAAAATACTCATTTGTCACTGAAGTTAAATAGGTGTTAACAAAATCAGACAAAACAGAGTTTTTCGAAGTGTGATTTTAAATCTCTTCCCCTTTCCATTGCTCAGTTTTCTGTCTCTTGACTCTTGTGATGTCATCATTTCACTAGTTCTGTTATCGTAGGCTTTGTCTGGACTAGCATTTGTCCTCCTGTAGTAATTGACTGTAAATGCTAATCTAGACACCAACATTTGCACAGTATCAGGACATGGGGGCTCAGCCTTGGGCAAACCACAAAACTGTGCGCTCCAGAACAAACATTTGTGGAGCGCCTCAGTTATCAACATAATTAGCATTTATGATCAACTAGCTCCAATTATAACAAGGCCACCAGCTCTAGTCTAGACAAAGCATGAGCCCCAGGCTAGACAGGACCTGGATTTTTAATATAAAAGGAGGCAACATAAATGTATCTTCCCTCCCCAAAACAAACATATAAACAAAAAAAACCCACATGCAACCCCAAATCGTCATGCCTTCTTTACACATTAGAAGAAAATCAAACAAAGGTACAGTCTCAGTTATTGCCCCTTTACAGATTACCTTTAAAAATGAAATGATCCTTTATATTCCTAATTTCTCCAAATCAGGGTAACTGCCGACTTGATGGGGCTGAAAGACTGGATCTGGGTGTGAAAATTTGTCCCTTTCCACCATTGCATGTACATACAGAACAGAGAGCTGGGAGCACAACAGAATAGGTTAGGGTAAGAGAAAGCTGATTGGGGAAAGAGGCCCTCAAAAAAACCTTGTCTTGAAAATAGCCACAGGGTGGGTTTAGTAGTCAAGATTTTTGAGGTCGTTTAAGTGAGATACAGTTCCACTAAAAAAATAATGTAACATCCAAATTTTACACTTATAACTTTTTTTTTTTTTACACATACGTGGGGCTCAAAGTATGGCTCTGATGCTGATATTATTCTCTTGGGATTAATTGTGGATAATTTCCACCACCCATTTCCCTTTTGGGGAAGCAATGATTCAAAAGCTATTCAGGGACTGGGGTAGAATTTACGGTACAAATTTAGGCCATTTGATCAAGAGGTTCCCAATATATATCCTTCCCCTGCATTATGAGCTTCTTTCAATTTTCATAGTACTCTAAAATCCACATGCATAATGAGATTATCGAAGATATTGGTACGCCACAACAGGGGCAGTGGTGCAAGTTTAGAGTAATTTGGTTCAGGCGTTCCTCAGATACTGTTCTCTCCCCCTGCCCACCCCTCCCCCCCCCCCCCCGTAAGAAGAAGCTTTTAATATTCCAGTTGCTCTAAAACCGATGTTCATAGTGAGATTACCTTGAACAATGGTATTCCACAACTGAAACTGAGGTGGAGGGGAACTTCCATTGAGGTGACTGGGTCATTTCACACCACCCAGAGCTATTGTGTTAGACTGTTAATCTCTTTGGAGCATCCTAATTCATCTGAGTATACCCCACTGAGCTGAATGGGCCATTCCACACATCAACAGTATGCCTGTACTGCAGAGGGCTTTGCAGAGCCCCTTCCTTTACACTAGCTCCCTGAAGTCGATACAAAGTCTGGGGCTCCCTGCTATTCCTCTTGCTGCCTCCAGCTGGTAGACAGCCCATCAGTTACCATCCTCCTTTCTTCCCATGGCCCTTCCAGCCCTACTGTGGGCATGGTGGGACCAGGAGGAGGGCAGAGCTGGTAGCTAAAGTGGCAGATTATTCCCCTCCCGCGGGTGGCCTCCAATCATACCCCCTCACTAACACCTCTTCCTCAAGACAAAGGGAAATTAACTGCCCAAAAACGTGGTTAATGCAGGCCTTGTTTATACTACAGCGCCTTTGCCAGTATAGCTATGCCAGCTAGACTGACCCCTGCTTAGTACCCTCTTCCATTCAAGAAGTGCGTTTCAGATTCTTACTGGCACTGCCAGTCCGACGTGCCTTCTCTGGCTTGTCAGATTGGGTTTACACCTGCTGGTGAACCACAGCACCACTCATTAGACTGCTTCCCAGGCTGATGAACCACCTGTGGTTCATTAATTTTATACCAGTGTAACTCCGCTGTTTTCATTGGGGTCGCTCCTGATTTACACTGCTACAAGTGAGGAGAGAATCAAGTGAGGCACTGACTCCAAGCATCCATGGAAAAAAATAGTTGGGATGATCAGCATCCACCAACCACAGCCATTCAGCTGGGCTGCCATTCAGCTGTTCGTCAGCTGGCATGAGACCTTGAGGGAAGGGGCAGAGCAGGGACAGAAAGAGGTGGAGGGAGGGTGGGGCCTCGGGGGAGGAGGCAGTGTGGGGCAGGGCCTCGGGGCAGAGTGAGGGTGGACCACCCACTGGGAAAAATGTCAGCGCCTATGTGGTATGGCATGCAAGGCTGCGCCACCGGCCCCTGCAGGCGTGGTTAGCTTCAGTGTACTCACTGAAAAGATGCCACTTGGACTCAGTACTTACAGTTCCACCCGGGTGCTCGACTGGTCGAAGGACCCCGGTTGGCAATGGCAGGTGTTCCCTTTGTTGCTCCCCCAGCCATCAGTGTCCCTAGTGTTGGATGCTTCAGACCTAGGCTGGGGAGCCCACCTTGATCCCCTCAGGACACTGGGCCTGTGGTCACAGGAAGAGCTCTCCCTGCATATGAATGTCAGGAAGCTCAGAGTGGTCTGCTTAACTTACCAAGTGTTTCTTCCCCAGATCACAGGCAAGGTGGTTCAAGTACTGACAGACAACACCACGGCCATGTTCTACATCAACAAGCAGGGAGGAGCAGGCTCCTCTGCCCTATGTCAGGCCATGTCTACACTACCGGCTAAATCGGCACCGCTGCAATCAATGCAGCGGTGTCAATTTAGCAGGTCTGGTGAAGACATACTAAGTTGATGGCAGAGTGTTCTCCTGTCGACATCTGTACTCCACCTCCCCAAGAGGTGGAAGCTATGTCAACGGGATAGCATCTCCCATCAACATAGCGCAGTGTAGACACCACTGTAAGTCAACCTAAGTTACGTCAACTTCAGTTCTGTAACTTATGTAACTGAACTAGCGTAACTTAATTCGACTTACAATGTTAGTGTAGACCAGCCCTCAGAAGGTCTATCTCGCAGTTCCATACCAAACAAGCCTCAGTCTTCTTCCCGAAGCCACTCAAGAATTCAGAAGAATGATGGCTTCACTCATTGGATGTTAGGCATGCCCTCGCCTTCTACTTCGAGAGGACTAAACCGTTTCATAGATCCACACAACTGTGTGGTAATAGCAGAGAGGATGAAAGGCCTACCGGTTTCAGCCCAGAGAATCTCATGCTCCTGTGGCATGCTATGAGCAGGCGAATGTTCCACTGCTTGCCATTTTGACAGCTCATTCCATGAGACCTCAGACCCCATTTCAGGCCCAGGTTCCGATCCAAGACATCTGCAGGGTTGCAACCTGGTCGTCAGTGCATACCTTTTCATCCCACTCTACCAACAACGAGGAGTCTGGTGGCACCTTAAAGACTAAAAGATTTATTTGGACATAAGCTTTCATGGGTAAAAAACCCACTTCTTCCATGCATCTGAAGAAGTGGATTTTTTACCCACGAAAGCCTATGCCCAAATAAATCTGTTAGTCTTTAAGGTGCCACCAGACTCCTTGCTGTTTTTATGGACACAGACTAACACAGCTATCCCTCTGATACTTGATCCCACTATACCATCACCTAACAGGCTCAAGATGACATCAAGTTCGGGAGAGCAATGTTACAGAATGCGTGTCCATGAACTCTGAGCCCACCTCCTTAGGTACTGCTTGTGAGTCACCTAACGTGGAATGGACATGAGGAAGCACTCGAAGAAGAAAAAACAGCTACTGACCTTCTGTAACTGGTGTTCTTAGAGATGTGTTGCTCACGTCCATTCCACAAACCACCCTCCTACCCCAGCACCAAATGGTGCTGGAGTGCACTGAGGGAAAAATCGCTGGCAACGGTGCATGGGGTGCACGCACACAGCTAACATGGAATGGACATGAGTAACACATCGCAAAGAACAACAGTTACGGAAGGTCAGTAAGAATTTTTTCCCCAGCTCAGTCGGACTGTGGAGATGTCCAGGGGCATGCCTCTAACAGCTGGATGGGGACTGATGGAGACTTCGCGTTCCTGTGCTTCTCCCTCCTGATCATCTTCACTTTATAAAGTGAACAGTTCAAACCAGGGCCAAGTAAACTGCAAGTGTGTGTCTGGGTTGGCATTTGGGGACCTGTTCACACCTGGCAAAATTATATTATTACCCTTCTATCTCCTCTACTTGCATTATTGCTCCTACTTATCTTTTAGGGACAGATCAGCAGCAGTTCTCTTGTCACTCATCCTTGGATGATTCTGCTCCCCAGCCTGGTCATGGCTGTTGGGTCATTTAGCAGGTGACTTCTAGGTTTCCCCCGAGACATCTTCCACTCGGTTCTCCAATAATTCAGTCTGACTCCAGTCTCGTCATTCAGGTTTCTTTATTTGGCAGCAAAGCAATGCTGAGATGATCAGACTCAAGCATATGGTGTAGGTATAGGACATAGCACACATCCAATAAGTTACACAGTAAGCCTCTTTCTTTATATACATTTACTATACATTGCATCACACATTTTGAGATTGGCTTGGTCACTTTGTAGGAACCAATCCCTGTACAACCAAGCTCTGCCCACGCACTGTCCACGCACTGTCCATGCACGACTGACTCTTTACCTAATCTTATGTTTCAGCCTTATTTTCCCCATTGTAGATGGTTCCCTGGGTGTTCCCCCTTATCTTAGCTAGTACGGACATTCTGCTTCCATCCTGCTGATCCATTTACCATCTTAATCCTGTTTCCCAAGAAATGAGGCCTCACCCATGTCCAGTTACTCATGTCAAGGCAGGCTGTTTGCATGAAGTAGCTACATAGTGTCGGCCTTTCCCTAACACAGTAAAGGAATTGCCAGGCTCCCCGACTTAGAGTTGCCATAGAGCAGTCAGAATTGGCCTCCCTGGGAGTCAGGCTGGCAAAGCCCCATGGAAGGCTATGCGGGCAAAATGAGTGCTAAAGTGGTTTTTGAGGCCTGCCAGTTCTCCCACAGTAGAATTTTAGTTAGTTCATAACAAAGTTTCAGAGCTCAAACAATGTGCATATATCCATAGAAGCCCATAGCGCTTTAAACTATTGGAAGAATACCGTATAGTGAGAACTACAGGTTTTCCATCAATATGTACCATGGAGGGAGTGACTCCATTATAGTGGGAGTATGTGAAAGGGTTGAACAGGAGGCATCATACAGGTGAAGCTCTCTCCCTTTTGCCCTGCAGAACCTAATTTCTTAGCACCAGCACCAAGGTTTCCTCTTAGAAGTGTAACTTGTCAAAGCAGAGCACAGAGATTAACCCACTCAACTCCCCTTTAAGCTCAATCACACCCTGATCCTGCAAAGGGCAGATCCTTAAAACAAACGGCTAAGGGGGGATATGATAGAGGTCTATAAAATCACAACTGGTGTGGAAAGTAAATAAGGAAGTGTTATTTACTCTTTCTCATAACACAAGAACTAGGGGTCACCAAATGAAATTAATAGACAGCAGGTTTAGAACAAACAAAAGGAAGTATTTTTTCACACAATGCATAGTCAACCTGTAGAACTCCTTGTCAGAGGATGTTGTTAAAGCCAAGACTATAACAGGGTTCAAAAAAGAACTAGATAAGTTCATGGAGGATAGGTCCATCTATGGCCATTTGCCAGGATGGACAGGGATGGTGTCCCTAGACTCTGTTTGCCAGAAGCTGTGAATAGGCGACAGGGGATGGATCACTTGATGATTACCTGTTCTGTTCATTCCCTCTGGGGCACCTGGCATTGGCCACTATCAGAAGACAGGATACTGGGCTAGATGCACCATTGGTCTGACCCAGTATGACTGTTCTTATGCCCACATAGAGACTCATTGAAATCACTGGGGCTCAGGATGGGGGGCAATGGGTTGCTGTGTGGATAACTTTGTAGAACTGGGGCCTTAGTGCCCAATCTTGTGAGGTGTTTGCACCATCAGTTAACTTCCACTGAGATTAAGGTGGGTGCTCAGCATCTCACAGGAAGGGCCCTTTGCACATGGCATGCTCGGATCCTGAGTGAGAAGGATACTATTGAACAGTATCCCGTGCTGGACGTTGGCAGAGCTATTGTTTATAAAGATGCTTGTATCAATGCCACAAGCTATCCCATGAGCCAAAGCTTTCTGAGATGAGTTTACTGTAGCCCAACAGCACTTTGACATCTAGCCGAAGACAGCTGAGAATGCAGGCGGGAAGGTATTAGGGGCAGGGTGGATGGGAGAATCTTTTGTTTTTAAAAATTGTATAAAGTAGACACTGAGCCTCAGAAAAGTAAGACAGACAGAAATAAAGAAGATATATTCTCCATGCCCCACACATATGGCTTTAAAATGTGACCAATTATATTATTTTTCAAATGAAAAAAAAGTTGTATATTTTTAAACAATACTTTGAGAGGGGAAGGGAGTTTGTTTAACTGAAAGTTTTGTGTGTCCTTTCTGACTGACCTAATGGGAGGGCTGTGTGGTTATCACAATAGCATTCAATCAAGGCCATCCCATCCTGTTAAAACTTGTATTTGTGCAAATGTAGAATAGATTTCTCATGTCCCTCCCGGATCCAGGAGAAGATATTGGCCCTGACCAATAGGAGACACACAGTACTGTTCCAATGCTAGCTTCTCAGATGAGCAACCCAGGGAAACCCACCCAGCATGAGGTGGTTGGTTTGGCTAGAGGGCATGTTTGTGCTCATTGTATTGTCATCTCTGCCTGTCTTTGGTCTTGTACATTTCAGTTGCCTGCCAAGGCACAAGAATAATGCTCTTGTAAATTTGGCTGGCAACATGTTGATATGCAAAGCGGTTTAACCCCACCCTTTTCACAGCTGTGAAAGGCTGTGTATTGCCCCTCATGAAACAGGTTTAAGGCAACCTTTGGGAGAGGAGGAGCTCATTTAAATAATCCCTCTTTCCCTAACCAGCACTTTATGGCCCAAACCCAGCCAAATAATAGTGTAGAAACTGTGTATTCTGCATCCTGGCAGAGTCCTTGGGGAACTGACTAAAGCCATGATGCTGCAAAGCAGTTAAGCATGTGCGTAGCTCTAAGCTCACGAGTAATCCTATTGGCTTCAACGGGACTACTTCCGTAAAGTGCTTTGCTGGATCAAGGCAGTTATCTTGTGAAAGGCTTACTGCAGATAAGGAAAAATAATGGCCCAGTAATATGCAATAGGTTACCTCAGCCAAAAGGAAATTTTACTGTGAAGACAAATAGAGCAAGTTAACCTGTGATTAAATGAATCTTATTCAAAGTAATGGTAGAAAACATCCTCTCCCTTTGGTTTTATGTAGCCCATAAAATAAACTATGAATACTTTGGTTTCTGCCTGCTGCAGTACTCAGCATGCTTAGTACGAATTATGAATGCATATTTTGCTGAAAACCTTAACAGGCAGTGGCTAGCTCTTTCCCTTTTGAAGTGACATTATCTAAACACACGTCTACAGATGCACATCAGCTTAATCCAAAGTGGAGAATTAACCCAGAGCTGGAAAGATAGGACTTTTGTGCTAACTATATATTTCAATCTCAAATGGCAAACTAAAAAGCTGTCATTCTGTTTTGTTGTGGGGGGAGGGGGGGGTTGGTTGTATTTTTTCACCGAGAATAATGTTCTAAACTAATGAGTCTTTTGGAAGTTTGGGGGTTTTTTTATTACATCCTGCTTATTTAAAATCCAACATTCTTTGCTCCTCCCCTACTGCCATCTCTCAAAAGAAAGGATTTAGGAAGGACACTTTTATACTTCACTTGGACGTTTTGGGCTAGATTTTTATAAAAATGTCCAGGCAAGTCGTTTCGGCCAAGCAACACGTATGTGCATCAGAGAAAATGGCCTTCATTTCAGACTGAAATAGACCACAAATAAAAGATGAGAGAGCGAGGGAACACATAGATGCTCACGCAAAGTCGTGCCCTCTCTCATGCATATAAATTCTAACGTTCAGAGATTGAGCACCTACAACTCTACCTAAAATGAACAGGAACTGTAGCTGCTCAGCACCTTTGAAAATCAGGCCAATATTGCGTAAACTATTTTTCTCGTGATTTAAGACACACAGGTTTTAGTTACTAGCTCATACTTCGAGCTGTTTTGTATATGCTCAATATACACATAGTGCATGTTTAATTCTGTTGAAGTCAACATGTGTGTTTGCACCTGCTTGAAATTTCTGTGCATTTTATTGCACACCCCATTCCTGCTTTTCACATGTGAAGATGACAACCTTTTGAAAATCTAGCCCTAAGGGATTTTTACTTTATGGAGACTCATGCAATAGTTTTCTAATGTAGGAGTTTTCTTTCATGTACACTTAAACGGAGCAGCAAAAAGAAAAATTGCTTGGTCTACAATAGTGTTTTAATGTGGCAAAGCTGCATAAGGTGATCTTTATAACTTTGTGGAAAAATTCCTTGCCATGTTTATACCGACTTGCTGAAAACTTCTTTCTTCTGGGAAATTTGCCCCAGCAGCATCCTCTATGAAAGTTACAGCTTCTACAAATGTATTACTATAGAAATCTCTTTGCCTGAAGTGGTTGCCATGCTGCTTTTTCCTTCTATCATGGGGGAGTTATTTGCATTGACTGTTGTTCATATGGTTCTTATTTCTGTGCCTATGTTTGTATCAGTTATGTATATCTTATTTTTTAAAAGCCCACTAATTAGAAATGTTTACAAATTAAATTCACACTTTTAAGCAGCTGGATGTATGTCAGTAGTAGAGTATTTTGAAAAACCCTTGCTTTTTCACTGTGGGATACGTTTTTGCCTAATGGAGTTCTGATCGGAGAAGTCTTTCCAAAAGAAAATGTATGTAAATGTCTATTTTATATAAAAGTGAGCAAACAAATTACTGTGTCTGGTTTTGTTCTATCAGGTGTGGGGTTCGCCTATGTCCTTCGATAAACCACCAATGGATTTTTTTTACTTAGGATCACATTCTACCCCCTCACTCTGCTGAGTAGCATCTTACTGCACAAATAGTGCTATTAACTTCAATGGGACTGCATATAGAGGAGGGTGCTCTTCAGTAGAAGTATCAGAATCTGGTCCATAATAAATAGCAAATGGGACAACAATCAAAGGCTGCATGTGGGAAAATGGCAACAGCTGGTATGTACTTAAGCAACATCAAAAATTAATCTGTTAATAAACACATTACTACAGTGATAGGTTATATGTATTAGGAGATACCTGGAGGAAATGTATCCGATTGGCTTCGGGCTACAGAATAGAAAGAAAAAGAGATGGAGGAGGGAAAAACAGGAAATAGAATCTCATCTCATCTAAACTTCTTGCCTGAGGTTGTCAGCTTTTCAGAGCAATGACCATGCCATTGCATATGTTTGTAGAGCACCTAGCACTATGGGACCCCAGCGCCTCTGGGCACTATCGCAATACAGGCGATAATAGGCATCTTTGCTGAAAGCCTATTTCCAGTCAGCCCGAAAATCTAAAGCCATGTGCGCAAGCTATTCTGTGTTCTGCCCTCATTGTGTGTGTGAATCCCCTTTAGGGAACTTGCATGTGCATTCTGAAGTTGGAACGTACCCCTTAACATTCTTCAGTCCTTAGGTGGCAAAATATTTATTAATGAAGCTTGTTGGCTAAACCACTCAAGAGGTCAACATTGTGCCTATAGACCTTCCTGTCACACTGTGCAGCACTAAACTTCTGATAAAACATGGTCCAGATCCTCCCAAGCGGATCCATGTGTGGCTTTCCCCCTTTAGCACAGGATCATCTTCCCTCTGTTGTCTGACAGGGGTCTGAGGCTCCGTAGACTGCAGATGGCAAAAGCAGAGTGGGAGGATGTTGAACAGGGCACAGAGCTGTTTCACTTCCCTTTGTATCCCCTTCATGGCTACTGCAGAACAGCCACTGATGAACCCATCCCGTGGTGTTGCTGCTTTTGCTGATGTCATACCACCACAGATGGAAGGGCTTCAGGGGAGCACTAAAGCAACAGCCACCTTGTCAGGATTGCTCCTGTCCCTTCACACACATCTGCTGGGCTGAGGGACATGGCCTCCAAAATCCACAGCCCCCTTAACTCCTCCCACCAAAGGGGACACTTCCAGGTAAAACTCCACAAGAGTAACTTCTGAGAATTTTTCCACAGAATGTTCAAGCTCCATGTGCAAGTCTAAATATATAATTCCTACTCTGCTGAGTGGTAGCAGATGTTGGGGCCTTGCAGTTTGACTTCCTGTTGGAGACATCAGTGACGTGGAGTCTAGGTATATTTTTAATGCAGTTTATTTTATGCTAACTACATCAGTCCTGGAACATAGGTGGTCACAGACAGTATGCACACAAACTCTCCTTTCAAGAATCTCAGCTCCAATGTGAATGCCCACTTCCCAGAGAAGGACTCTCTCCCCAAAATTGGCTCCAGTTAGAGATTAAGGCAGACAGCAAAACTCCCTTGCTGCTTGCCATAGCCCACCTAAGAAGAAACTGCATGACAAAACTAACAAGTCACACATTTCCTCAACAATTGTACACTGCTCACATGCTAAGGCACACATGTATAACAGCATTCCCTGGTGACTGCTGCCATGACTAATAGCCCACTTCCTCCCCCCCGCCCCGCCCTTTACTCATGTTGAAGTAGTACCTTAGTCTGCAAGTACCCCAGTGAAATCAAGGATGCTATTTAGCAGGAGGGGTGAGAATGGCAGCAGAATCCAGCCCATTTAGAGCAGAATATATTTTCTTTGTCCTTTAAACACTTATTGTAAGACAGACGAGCATTTCAAAACCCGCTGTTTTTGCAACTCCTCTTTGTAAAGGTGCCTCAGCCCATAAACTGGGGGAGCCAGAGGCTTCCGGGGTGGGTAAGCCAATGCTGGGGAGGCACATGTTATTTCTGGATAATGAGCTGCACGTGTGCCTGTATGCTGACTAACCTATACTAATTTCTAGATTTACTGTGCACAACTGTGGACAGATAATATCTGAATCCCAGGGCACTGTGCATTTAGGTCTGTTATTTGTTGCTGCCCCGAAGCTATTATCCAAAACAGAGAATTGACTCACCACACCTGCACAATATATTATTTTCTTTCTACGTACACTGTTGCTTAAGGCATGAGATTATTAGTCTCGCAACTATAATTGTTCTGACATGGGCAGATAAAATACAGCCCGTATTTCCATAGCCTGGAAAGTTCAGTCAGAGCCTGAGCTAATAGGTCCTGAGTAGAACTGGTAGAACTAACTACCAGACTCTCCCAAGGGTTGGTTGGGTACGATGGGATCCAGATCCAAACCATGCCTGCTCTTGATTTATTTAATACAAATCAAAGCCAGCTCTAGCATTCTCTCTCTCTCTGCCGAAGCAATGCATTTTTAATCTGCAGTTACCCAGAGGGGTGACAAGATGGGATTTTCAAATAAGGAAACAGCATTGTAAATCTCACAGACTGAAATGAATTAGAATCATAGAATCCTAGAATATCAGCGTTGGAAGGGACCTCAGGAGGTCATCTAGTCCAACCCCCTGCTCAAAGCAGGACCAATTCCCAACTAAATCATCCCAATTAGGAACTAGAAATCTGAAAATGGCCCAGGATGGAAACTGAATCAATTTTCTGACTCCATCAAATCTGTGGGGGAGGTGTCAGTGTCACACTGTGGTGTTGATGCGTGGGTGTCTCTGGTACAACCAGGGACAAGATGTTAATAAACCCCCCGTTCACTGTTACAACTGTTAAATAGTTTAGTGTAGTTTGGGGTTTATGTTATCACTGGCTTATTTCGACTGTAACAGCCATCATTCCAAATCTAGTAATCTTTTTATTACATACACAAAAATAGATTTAAAGCATTTGAAATGTATTAAGTAAGGCTTTCATTTTAACACTATCCCCTGTTCCCTTTAGTCATGTAGTGTCTTTCCCCCCCCTGCTTTGAGAGGGTTTTAGATGGTATTAAGGATGTCCTTTAATCATGTACACTTCATGCATTACCTGGCCTTTTATGGGGAGGAAATAGAAGACGTTAGCTATGCTGGCCTGGAGTTGATGTGGTGGTTGTATCCTATTTTCTTTACGCCAAAATGAAGCAAGCGCACACAGGGGGAGGGAAAAGAATAGCAAAATTAGAAAGTGCAGTGTCTGTGTCTTGTGTTTCCACCTGCAGCATGGCTGCTGGAGACACGCAGGCCCAGCACACAATCTTATCAGCACGGCAGACCTGGCAGGCTTTCATCAGTACTGGGCTGTTTAAGGCATTACCTTGAATGCCTTTCTGGTCACAGGGTCACAGCAGAACTTCAAAGGTTGTCTTGGCCAGGTAAGCCAGCCTCTTCTTAGACAGAAGACAAAAGGACCGAGATAGGAAAGAGAAGAAATAAGTTATCGAAGGAAAACAACATGAGGGAAGGCCTACGACCTATGGCTCACATCCTGGATGTTGTTCAGAATTTAGCTGAAGCCAGTGGAGGTGGTGGTATTAGCTGGTTCCCTCTTGCTGGCCTGGTCTGCTAAGGATGCCTTTCATGATCAGAATAGTGAAGGCTCAAGGGTGTCATGGTGGATTCTGGTGTTCCAGGAGACTGTGCATGTCGTAAAACTTCCCTCTTCCAGCCCACACGGATAAACAGTGTCCAAGAAGGGAGGGGACAACCTCAGCCCATTAAAAGGAACCAATCAAACCATATTTTGCTGACTTTAAACATTTCTTCCCATTTCTAGAACTGTTCAGCTTATTTGTTATGCCAGCGAATGACTTTAGCAGGGGCCTTGAATAGCCCTTTTCACAAGTTCTTCTAACTTGAACAATCTAGCTTGCCCCAGTCTGATTGTTTCCAACGTTCACTGACTTTCATAAACAATGCTATGGAAGCCGAGTTGGCTTTTTGTTACCCTAACCACCTTAGGGCACAGGCCTCTGCACAATAACAACAGATAGACACCCACATAAAATTATAGGGCCAGATCTTCAGCAGGTGTAAACTGGCATAGCTCCATTAACTTATCAGAGTGGAGGAAGGTTACTAGTGATCAGTCTTGGAACCAATCTTACTCCATGTTTTTATTAATGACTATTTTGCTAATGAAATTTGCTGATGACACTAAGTTGGGGAGGCATCATCAAAACAGAGGAGAAGCAGAACATTACACTGGAAGAGCTGGCTGGCCTTGAAGACTGGAGTGACAGAAATGGGGTGAAATGCAATAATACAAATTACAAGGTCTTTTGGGGTCTAATAATAATAATTTCTCCTACAAGCTGAGGATTCATATTGGCAGTGACAGGAGGAGGAGAGAGACCTAGGTGTGTGGGATGATCACAGGATGATTCTGAGCTACCTATGCGATGCGGTTGTGAGAAAGGCAAATTCAATCCTAGGATGTACCAGGGCGATGCATTTCCAATAGTGAAACATTAATGCCATTGTGCAAGGTACTGGTAAGACCTCATCTGGCATCCTGTGTACAATTCTGGTCACCCATGTTCAATGATGAATTTAAACTGGAGCAGATGCAGGGAAGAGCTATTATAATGATCAGGGGAATGGAGGGCCTGTTTTATGAGAGGAGACTGGAAGAGCTTGGCTTGTTTAGTCTAGCAAAAAGCAAGCTGAGAGTGGATATCAATAAATTAGGGTGCTAAATACCAGGGAGGGTGAAGAGCTATTTAAGCTAAGGGCCAAATGAGAACAAGTGGATCTAAGCTGGTCATGAACAAATCCCGGATGGATATTAGATGAGGTTTCTAAGGCTGAGGATCTGGAACAGCCTTCCAATAGGCGTTCTGGGAGTAAACAACTCAGTTTTAAGAGCAAGCTGGACAAATTTATGAGTGCAGTTGTCTGATGGTGGTGTATCTGATGGTAGGGGGCAGGGTTCAATAGCCCTGTGGCTCACTATTATGTTCTGTAGCTCACACTTCAGGGTTTCAGCCAGCCACCATCTGGGAAAGAAAGGGATTTTTCCCCTGGGTATTCAGGGAGGGTTTTAAAAAAAATCTCCTTCCTCTGACAGCACAGGGATGGCCATGGTTGGAGATGGGACTGGGGCGGGGGGAGGAGGAAGGGAGAGAGGGCCAGGGTTCCGAGATGGTACCGAGCAGTCTCTCTCTCTCAGGTGCTTGGCTGGTTGGTTCTTGCTAGGGTGACCATATTTGCCTATACTGTATATGGGACACCTGGTAAAATTACTCGTATTCAAGTGAGTTCAGTGGCAATCAATCATACAAATGTTCAAATTAACATCAAGTTGACTGAGCCCCTGTTAAAAAGAAATACTGTGTAGTTGGATTCTTTTTATTTATCTTCTTCTCTTTAAGGGTTTACTGTTCACATGGGGAGGGGTGACTGACACACACACACACACGCATGGGGAGAGGTGATACACACACCCCTGTACACCTCTCTCACACAGGGTGAGGTGACCGACTGACCTGACCCTCCCTGCCCAGCGCTCTCCACCCTCCATGCCTGTCTGTGTCCCTGGGATGGACCCGCCTTCCCTGGTACCTGGCACCGCGACTTCCCGAGGCAACACATGGGCCGGGGGCATGCAGGGTCACATACCCCCCCTCCCCAGATTTCTGACAGGGTTCACACGAGAATGTGGCCAGCAGCAGCCTTTCAGCACTGTGCAGGAGGGAAGGGACATGAGCTGCTTCCAGCTGCAGGGGAGGAGGAGGAGAAGGAGAAGGAGAAGGAGAAAGAGAAGGAGAAAGAGAAGGAGAAGGCATGACCTGGTCTGTGTCTTTGCAGAGGTCTTGTCTTCTTCCCCTGCCCCCCTCCCATGTGGCTGGAAGCAGCTTGTCCCTTCCTGCCCACATAGTGTTGAAAGGCAGCTAACACCTCCAGGCTGGCCACCCCTATAACCCAGCCACCTCCTGTCCCCCAGCTACAGTGCGGGCAGGAAGGGATTAAGCCCTAAGGATGCACTGTGCACCAGGGCCCGGGGAACCTGACTGCAGGGGCTTCAGTGAACCTGGCCAGAGAGGTGGCTCAGCAGAGGAGGGTGCCTAAGGGATGGTGCAGTGCCACGCTCCGTGGGAGCAGGACCCAGGGCGGGATGGGGGAGAGGCGGGTGAAGAGGGTTGTAAGCCCCTGCCCTGGGGGCTGCTGCGGAGCCTGCAGGTTTGGGGCGTGAACAGGCTGGAAATCACTTCCCCCTTCCCACTCCAGAGCTTAGTTGAGGAGCAGAGAGGCTTCCCCGTGCCAGCGCTGTGCGGGGCTTTGCAACATGCAGGGCTCAGCTTCTCCTGGCCACTGCCCTGGGCCAAAAGGTCTTGGGCTTTCCCCGGGCACCGGCCCAGCCAGAGGCAGTGGGGGAAGGAAGGAGCCTGACAGGCAGGCTGTTGGTGTGCTGAGGGCTCTGACCAGGGGCTGGTTCTCTGCACAGTGCTGGGAGTGGGACATGTCCCACCAGGGGGGTTATGGAGGAGCAGTGGGGCTGGGAGGGGAGCCAAGGGGCAAAGCAGGGAGAGGACAGCGAGAGGGGGAGCATGTAAAGGGCTGATGGATGAGCAGCAGTGGCAACATGTAAGCTGTCCCTGTGGCCCTCTGGCACCTGCCCACACTCACCAGCCACCGCAGCTCACAGCCAGTGCCGGCCAGGAATGGGATGGGGCCCTGCTGGCTGAGAGCTGGCACGCATCGGGGGCTGCGCTGACAGACCAGCAGAGGGAGTGGCCAGACCTTCACACTGCATCTTCACCCCGCCACAAGCCTCGCACCCCTAACCCCCTCGTCAGCCACTGGACCCCACCACTCACCACTGATGGGCGAGCGGCTGGCGAGCAGGGATTTGGCCGGCAATACTGGGGGGGGGCAGACAGAAAATACAGGACAATTTGTCTGCTTTTAATAAAAAGTCTGGACATCTGCAGGAGGGCTTAAATATGGGACTGTCCCTTTAAAAACGGGGCATCTGGTCACCCTAATTCTTGCTCACATGCTCAGGGTCTGAATGAAAGTCATAGATGGGGTTGGGAAGGAATTTTCCCCCAGGTCAGATTGCAGGGACCGTGGAGTGTTTTCACCTCCTTCTGCAGCATGTGGGTGCGAGTCACTTGCCAGGATTATCTGGGTACATCTCACTTAATCATTTCCCTGCCATTGCAGGGGCCTTGGGCACTGATGCACCTCGGTCCCTCCTATTCTCTGCCTGTGGCACATCATAGTCTCATCTCCTGTAGGGCTGTAATACTTTGGTCTCATTTCAGGTGCTGGGTTTTGCATTGGTGCTGGGTGGTATTGTTGGCCTGTGCTAGATAGGAGGTCAGAACAGATGAGCTCGTGGTCCTGTCTGGCTTTAAGCTTTTTGACTCTATGATTTAAATCGAGTTGTTTAGACTTACACTTGATGCAGATTAGGCCCAGAGCGTTACTCTGCTTCATGAGGTGGAGAGGAGGTGAGAGGTGGAAAGGGTTTGCCACTCTTTTCTTTGCTTGCTTCTTCTGCTTCTCAAGACTCCCATGGGAGGAGGTGAATGCCTAGAGATGGGCAGCATTGCGAGGCTACCTGGCAAGCCTGATTGGCATCTTCCTCCACCTTCAGTCCAATTGAAACCAGTGGAAGATGGGTACAGCGAAGACCAGCTGAGGTGAAGATGAGACTCTGATGACAGCCTAACCCCAAGCTTCCTCTGCCATGGGAGTTAGGAGCCTCAATACCTTTGAGGATCTGGGGGTGATGATGTTTCTACAGCAGTAGCACCCAGAGGAACAAGGCGCGGCAAGCTGGATGCTACACAAACACATAACAAGACCAGTCCCTGCTCTACATGCCTGTTTCCCCTGTAAAAGGTGGATAGTTATGCCCACCTTTATACAACCCTTAATGATTGTGTCATGAACAGGTAAGTTGTGTAAAAAGGTTAGTTTTCAAGAAGACCATTTCCTGTTCTCCCAGAAGGGTGAGCTAAAGCCACCATGATGCCTTCAGACCTCCTAGGTAGCTATAAGTAAAGGAGGCAACCTTGTTAGAAAGTGCCACGCTCCCACTCTGCATCGCTGCCCCACTCCCGCGAATGGTGACTAGCGTCATAACAGGGGATTAGGGAGCTAAATTATTTCTCAGTCAGCTACTTAGCATGAAAAGGTAAAGAATGGGCATATTTCAAAATAGGAAGGCTAGAGCCTGGGGGTGATAATGACAGGGAGAAAGAGGGGAACCGATGCAGAAAGCAGTCACTATTGCTTACAGTGCAATCTCTGTAGAGGGGCATAGATCCTGCAGGAATATTCTGCTACTGCTGATGGGGTCACCTATTCAATAGGGCTCCCCATGAGGCCTAATGGAGAGGAAGAAAGGGAGGAAAAGGGGGCAGGCCTGAAAGAGGAGGGTGGGGTCTAGATAGAAATTGATTGGGACCCTCTCTACAGGTGGCTGATTTGCAGCCCTGTGACTCCACCTGCTGAGGCTGATTCACCCCCCCCCCCCCAATCTATTAAGGAATCCTGGCCTTGGAGCTGCAGCTGTGGGAAGGTTTAGCCTTTTTACAGGGGGGTAGTGAAAAGCAAAGTAGTGCAGAGGGGAAAGATTTGTTGTGTTAGACTCTTGTCTTTGAACACTCTACCCCTCTTTGTTTTTTGCTGGCTGGGGGTGGTAACTTGGCTTTAGTGTACTTTCATGTGGCCATGGGAGCATCTGTGCAATTCCTCCTGTTTGTCTTTCTCTTCACTCAATGTGGTAAGTGAGTCCCTCCTTGTTCCAGCTCAAGGGCATGAAAGCAGAGACTGTAAGAAGCCTTGGTGTTGGGCTAGGCAGAGCTTTGTCTGGGAGGCTGTGCTGGAATTCTCATTAAGCATTTTCATAAGGCCATAATGGAGTTGAAGGACTTTAGAGGGTTACTTTCTCAATCTAGAGAAGAGGCAAGAACCCCAAGCCCCTCTGTATAGACCAATTTATGTCTCAACACAGGCTTGTGCCATGTGACTTTACAACGTGTGAGCCAAGCTCCAAACCAAGTGAGAAACTTGGTCAAAGCTCAAAGTTTATGCTACCAAATGTCAGACCATGAAGCCAACACCACTTCAAAATCATCTGTGGTTGGCTTGCTCCATAAATGTTCCCTTTATATTTTTGTCTCTTGGTGGCTGATATCTATGATGAAATGTAGTCAAGTTTAATAGGAATGGGCTGTATAGTGTGTGTATCTTCTTGGCATCTCAACTGTGTCAGTCCCTGATTGCCCCATGCAATGGTTAACTAGAGCAGGGATTCCCAAACTTCATTGCACTGCAACCCCCTTCTGACAACAAAAAATTACTACATGACCCTGGGAGGGGGGGACCAAAGCCTGAGCTTCCCTGAGCCCTGCTGTCCTGGGTGGCAGGGCCAAAGCCCCAAGGGCTTCAGCCCCAGGCAAGGGGTCTGTGACCTGAAGCCCTTAGGCTTTTGCTTTGGCCCTGAGTGGTGGGGCTTGGGTTTCAGCTTTAGCCTGAGCCCCAGCAACTCTAAGCCAGCCCAGGAGACTCCATTAAAATGGGGCTGTGACCCACTTTGGGGTCCTGACCCACAGTTAGAGAACCACTGAACTAGAGAAATTCTGCATGATCAATTATATAAACTGCTGTAACTTGAGTAGGAGCAGCTGTTACCCCTTCCCTGTACTGCTTATCTGCTACAGCACCTGTTCTTTTTCTTCTTTCTTCAGGAGACATCCCCAGTCAAGCTAAACTGTAATGTGGCTTTGCAGATGTGTACAAATGATGACAAATAGGCTGAGTCCACTAAACTCACTTAAACTGGTGACCTAAGAAAGCTCTGAACAAGCTGTGTCTCAGAGCAATGTTCCCCAGCTGATATTCTTTGTGTGCATAAAGCCTTCCTCTGTGTCCTCCTTTATTAGTTAAAATACTAATGAATATGTTATGGGGGAGAGGGGTAAAATGGTGCATCTTGGAAGCACAGTAAATTCTCCAGAGCAGAAGATGTCAGGAAGGTAACATTGTGCAGGGGAATCCTGTGGCTCTCAAAGCAACTTAAAAATGTTTTTCACCTGACTATCACTATAAATAAACTTGGAGGATCAGTGGATGTCAGTTTCACTGTACACACACAAATGATGAGAAATGTTTCCATCAATAACTTAAATTAACAGATAGGCAAAATAAGAAAAATGCTCTTTGGGAACTGAGTTTGATTTGATATTTACTTTGTATATTTTTGACATGGGATGATGCCAGTTTGTGGTTTTTAATGGTTATAAGGCTTTAGTTTTTGAATCTTGATGTCTACTGTCCTCTAATAATTATCTGACTCCCCTGATAATTTTGGGAAGCTGAAATTTAAATGGATAAAAATTAAAAATAAATATTTTCTGTTGAAATCATAAAAAAAATAATAAATCAAATTCTGCCAAGCCTGGCTGGAAATGATGCTATAATGAGCTGTGAGACTATCTAGCATAGCTAGTTCTCTACTATTTCTTCCACTCCATTATGGTGCTTTGCCTCTCTCCCCACCTAAATCAGTGGTCATCTCCCATGAAAGCCTGTATATTTTCCACTGCTTACAACAGTCCTGACATGTTGCTAAGACAACAGTGCCCTTAGGCATATGCATCCAGGAGTCCCTTGTCTAAACATCCAACCCACCAAGCATGGGCCTAGTTATAAATAAGAGGTATTTACCCCAATCAGAAGACTTTGAATGCTGCTTCCTCTTTCTGGAGTCCTTCAGGGCCTTTAGACTAGTGGTGGAAGGGAGCGGAAAACATTTTTCTGGAGACTCAGTGGTAACAAAATTCAGTTTAAAAGCAAGGAGAACATATTTGCTATGCTCTGGGTGGGGACTCTAGCTTGTTTCTCTGTGGAAAACATTGAAGTAAGAGTTCTGTGGGAATGGAAGCTTCTTCTGTGGAGATGCTGATTTCCCAACTATTTACCATCCTAGTCTCAATTCCACAGGACAAGTTCTCTATATGGCTCACCATGAAAGTCCTAGATGAGGAAATGTGGGGCTTTAATTTGGTTTGAACTCCTACAAAGCTTTCTAAAACCTCAAGGGTGTGATCCTTTGTTTCTGATGCCAATGGTGATTAGCCAAATTAAAGAATGAGCAAACAAAACCCCTTCAGGTTTGTGTGGAACCAAGATAAATATGGGGTCTCCAGTGGGTGCCAGTCATCCACATTGCAGGGCAGTGTTAGGGCTAAAGGAGTATAGAACCCTGTTCCATAGCATCTGCTTGGGAAAGAGCCAATGACTTTTAGTAACTAGATTCTGATCTCTGATGGACCAGTATTGATTGGGAACGACTTCCAAGGAGTTACTTCAGGCTTATGCCAGTGTAAATGAGATCAAAATCCAGCCTTTTATGTATGTATAAGCACAAAGCTGTGGCAACCTGGCATTCTGTCTAGGCTAGAACTGAACAACTGTCCAGTACTTTTTAGGTTTCATTTTACGTGTGTTTCATTTGTGATGTTGGTGGGGAAATTCCACCTGTCAGGTGTTCCTATGGGAAGTGTGTTGGCCTTGAACTAATGATGTAGTGCTTACAGCCCACTCAGGTGCAGGAACAGACCAGCTGAGTGATGCAGAAGAATTGCTGTCGTCCCATCAGGGGACGAGCCAGAATGCTGAAGATCCATCTGTCTCTGAACCATCTAGCCTGGGGATACGAGACCCTGGTATGAGGCGTTACCATCCAGTAGCTCTTTTCTTTGTGTCTCGGATCTTTATAATCATTCATGCATATACTATTAACTGTGATTAATAACTTTCTGCAATGGATAAGATGAAGAGGGGTTTCTTCAGGCCCCAGCATGTCTTCTGCCAGGTCTGTGAAACAAGTATGTTGTTTTCTGCTGGGTGAAAAAAAAAAAATTTTTCCCCAGAAAACATAAATGAGATTGCAACAGATTTATTCTGAACTCCATGGCTTATTCCAGTATCTAAAACCAAACCAGACACAGTTGTTCTCAGCTGGCCACAATCATATTTTCCCTCTGTTTGTCCCTTAAGTTTCAAAGGTACAATTGCTTCTCAAATGGATTCAGGGAATGTATGTCTCTTTGGATTGCTTGTCAACCTGAAGCAAAAGATTGCATGCTGAGCCTGTTCAATTCAGCCAGAGAGATGATCTTTCATAACTGACTCTAGCTGGTCCCTTTATTTACTACTTTCAAGTTTAAAAAGCCCCTTGTTGCAATACACAGATATTTAATATTGCAGAGCCCTCTTGAGTACTGAAAAAATAGATTAAACAGACCAGCACTATATCCCATGGCGCTTGTTAGGTAACTTTACAAGTGCCAATAACAATTTGATCAGTAATAATTTTATCATCTTTATTCTTCAACTGCTGAGTGAATGAATAGCTTTGATACATTTGATGGAAGCTGAACTAACTATTAAGCACCATCACACTTAAGACAAATTGACTTCATTCTGATCTATTCTCTAGACATACCAGTCTGGTGCACTCTATATAGTCTCCACCTGAGTTTGCTTCATTTTGGAAGTCAAACTTAGTACAGTAGAACCTCAGAATTATGTACACCTTGGGAATGGAGGTTCGCAACTCTGAAATGTTTGTAACTCTGAACAAAACATTATGGTGGTTCTTTCAAAAGTTTACAACTGAACATTGACTTAATACAGCTTTGAAACTTTACTATGCAGAAGAAGAATGTTGCTTTCCTTTTTTTTTTTTTTTTTTTTTTTTTTTTAAAAAGTAGTTTACATTTAACACAGTACTCTATTGTATTTGCTTTTTTGGTCTCTGCTGCTGCCTGATTGCATACTTCCGGCTCCAAATGAGGTATATGGTTGAGTGATCAGTTCATAACTCTGGTGTTCATAACTCTGAGGTTCTACTGTTGAAGGCAGTGGCTCTCAACCTTTCCAGACTACTGTACCCCCCTGATTTGTCTTGAGTACCCCCAAATTTCACCTCACCTAAAAACTACTTGCTTACAAAATCACATGCAAAAATATACAAATGTCATAGCACACTATTACTGAAAAATTGTTTACTTATTCTTGCCATATAATTATAAAATCAATTGGAGTATAAATATTGTACTTACTTTTCAGTGTATAGTACATAGAGCAGTATAAACAAGTCACTGTATGAAATTTTGGTTTGTACTAACTTTGCTAGTGCTTTTTATGTAGCCTGTTGTAAAACTAGGCAAATATCTAGATGAGTTGATGTGCCCGCAGGGATGCAAACCACTGGTTTAAGGCTTTATAATCCAGTACTTAAACATGCAATTCCCAGTATTGGCCACTAGGGGTACTGTTAGAGGTTGATTACAAAATCAGCTTTGTCCTGTTGAGACTCCCGAGGCGGTACACTCGTATGTATCAATGTTGTTTCAGTGCATAACATTTTCCTTTCTGTCTGGTGTAGGATTGAAATGTGGAGTTCGTCCTGTTGACTTGGAGAACCAGAAAAGTTTCCTGCTGTCTGGATTCTTTTCTAGAATTGTTGGAGGCAGAAATTCAGTGGCTGGGGGTCAACCTTGGCAGGTCTGTGACACAAAGACAGTAACTTCTTGAGGGAGAGGTGATTTTTTTTTCTCAAGGCATAGACAGTAACTGAGGATGCCTGCATTCAATAAGGAGCCAAATGCCCTTTCCCAACCTGTATCTTAATTTAAAATCCCTCTTCTCCCTTAATCCCTGAAGTTACTAAGGTACAAGTTGTTTATAGTTTTGGGGATCAGAATTTTAGGTGGAGTAAATTTACTGAATTCAGTGGTGCTATGCTGATTTATATCAGTTGAAGATCTAGTCCTGAATGTTTAATGTACATGGTATTTTTGTGCCTGAACTGGTCCCCAAAAGCACATACCTTTCACAAAGGATTTGAATGTAATCTATGGGGTGGATTAGTTTGAGGGATTTTTTCCCAATAACTGATAACTCTGGGGTTACGTCTGACCTTCAGGGAATAAGTTCCAAACTCTTTTATACCTCTAACGTACAAAAATTGTCTCTTCCATAGAAGGAAACTGCCCACATTTTAATAACAGTATTGCGTACTGGCCTTCTGTTGGCTGTAAGAGTCCTAAAGTTCACCTGTCGCTTCTTCATAGTAGCGCAAAATGCTGGATTAGCTGTATTTGTGGTTGAGGAATTCTTGCCTAATTGGTTCTTCTGTTGGCAAAGTCAGGGAAGTCTCACTTCACAGAAATGTTCTCTCACGCTGCCGACTTAAGTTCGTGTAATAAAAGGATTGGGTCACTGCTTCCAGACTTTCATTTGGAAGTAAATTAGCAATTTTTGACACTGTCAGTGGATGTAACATTACTGCTTCCTGTTACTATGGTCCTATCTTCTCCCCATGAAACAATTTCTGGTGATACATAATGGTAAGTAGGAACTCCCTCTAGGCACTTCTGCATTTCAGGGAATTCCAAGTTTCTATCCACACTCTGCTGCTTCAGCTCTTCCCAATCTGTGAAATTAAGGATAGCTGTCAAGGATGAATCCACAATTTAGACAACATTTCTCTGGTCACAAGTCATTTGGGAATTCTTCTCTAGAAATGAGAGGGTTCAAAAACCTCCTTTTTTTTTTTTAGCACCACCATCTGTCGTGATCTGGAGAACTTCCTCAATCTTTGTGCTATTTTGGATGCTCTTTTAGAGGGCAGTATAACTAACTTCACCTTAAATGTGTGTGACTTTCTTTTTTGTAAAGGTATCTCTCAAGTTGGGTCGTTTCCACTTCTGTGGTGGCAGTTTAATACAAGAGGATGTGGTTGTAACTGCGGCTCACTGCGTATTCACCCTTGAGCAGTAAGTTAGAGAATGCTGTTTTTGTCTTTAGCCTTTAATTTACTTCATTAAAGCCCCTGTCTATTAGGAAGGAAAGCTCCATTATATATGTGTGCATGTGTGCTGCTTCCCAGCTGGAGAAGAAAATGGCATTAGAATATCTGAAGTAGGGCCGTGCTGTGCTACACTCATGCTCTCTTTGTGGAGCAATAGCGTCTAATCCATTGGGTTTTTCCAACTGTTTCATTCTGCAAGCTGCTTCAAGAGCAATAGATCTTAATGGCTCTTCTCCATGGCTTAATTTGTGCTGGGGCTTGCAAGGGGTGAGCCCTGGCAGCTGTAGGCTTGGCAGTTCATAGCCCCGGCACCTCTGGGCTTGCTGAACCTTTTTATGAAATTTAAAAAAATTGCTTGAGCCCCAGCGCCTCTTTCATTACAAATTAAGTGCTGTTCTTCACTCCTCCCAAAACCCTAGCTGCCCACTCCATGGTTCTCAGAATATTTCACTTCAAGGACCACCAAGAAGGATTCCCTGATTACTGGTGGTTCACAGATCACAATTTAAAACCTTCAACATTCTCTACATGGGTTAAATAGTAATAGAGCTCATAATGGCTAGGAATCTGACTATGCTAGCTGAGTCTTGTGCTTTGAGTGAACATACTTTGTCCAAAGAAGGAGCTTTTATTGAGTGAAATATCCCCATACCACTGCAATGTGGATTTGGTGGTCTGAGTCCACTTTATCACTAGAACCACCACAGTTTAGCCCTCTTCTTGGCTCGCAACTGAGAGCGGGTCTACACTATGGGGTTAAGTGGACCTAAGCTACGCAACTGCAGCAACGTTATTCATGTAGCTGGAGTCAACATAGCTTAGGTCGACTTATTGCGGTGTCTACACAGTGCTGGGTCGATGGGAGAAACTCTCCTGTCGAGTTACCTTATGCTTCTCATTCCAGTGGAGTACCAGAGTTGACAGGAGAGTGATCTGTGGTCGATTTAGTGGGTCTTCACTAGACCTGCTAAATTGACCCCTGGTAGATTGATCGCCACAGCATCGATCCACGGTAAGTGTGGACATTCCCTGAGATTGAATGACCTTACTAATCTTAGATGATGATAATACCAAGCCCTTTATATAGTGCTCTGCATCCATAGAGCTTTTCAAAGGAGGGAAAAATCATCATTTCCATTTACTGATGGGAACTGGCGGTACAGAAAGGTGAAGTGACTTTTTCACAAGGACACTCAATAGACTAGCACAAGAACCAGAATAGAACGCAGGGCACCTGAGTCCCAGACCACTGCCCCGTCCACTGGATCTCACTGTCCCTAACTGAGGAAGGAAACCAAAATTGTGATTCTTTTAGCTCAGCGACTGAGGTGCACTGGTGGAAAAAGCTGCTGACAGCTCATGCTACCACTGCTCACGCTGTGCCTAATCTGTGA
Organism: Eretmochelys imbricata; assembly: GCF_965152235.1. Classification (NCBI taxonomy): domain Eukaryota; kingdom Metazoa; phylum Chordata; order Testudines; family Cheloniidae; genus Eretmochelys; species Eretmochelys imbricata. The sequence goes on along the minus strand of NC_135572.1, from coordinate 251,401,767 downwards.
TTAATTGGGGGATTTCACTCTCCAGGATTGGAAACCTGGTACCTTTCAGCAGCACTAAATCCACACAAAATAGGAGGGAGATGAATGCTGCGCTGCAAGGGAAAGCACCTATATAGTTAACTGGTGTAGTCTGCTGTACTTCTCTGCTGCACTTTAAAACATTCTTCCGTGCCGAACGTAACTGGTGGTGAAATGTCAATTGTTCAAACCCAGCAGAGGGAGAGGGGTTTGAACCCGTTATTCAATGGTTCTGAAATCCTTCAGCACTGAGTCAGGGGTGGGGGTCGGGAGTTGTTAGGAACAATGATCGCTGTAGATATGAGAACTGAGGACGGTAGGAAACAATCAACAGCTGAACCCACTGTGGTTTCTCCTTTTTTCCTCGTCTGTTCAGTATCTGGGCTAGAACATTTTTTTTTTTTTTTTTTGTGGAAGCTCAGAAATAATTCTAACTTATTTCTGGAGATTGCCTAAAAGACTAGGCGGGGGGGGGGGGGGGAATTTGTGAAAACATCCTTGATGTTTTTTCTTTTCTCTTTATTGAAATTCTGACAAATCTTTACCAAACTTATCTCCCGAGAGAGACACAGTCTCCATAGTTCTGAATCATTTCTCTGTGGTATTGAGAGACAGATAACGTTAGGAAGAGGAAAAGACATTGTTTGCACAACCTGCTTATGGGAGATTTGTTGAATACACCGCATGTTGTTCACATGTGTGCATCTATAAAACAGGCATACTGTAGAGCGGGAGAAAGGAACCCTAATACTGCCTATGGATAGGTTAAGCACTTCCCCTGAAGTCACCCGGGATGTCTACACAGCAAAGAAAACTCCACAGCTGGCCCGAGCCAGTCAACTCATGCTCGTGTGGTTCGGGCTGCAGGGCTATTTCATTGCTGTGTAGACTTCTGGCCTCGGGCTTGAGCCCAAGTTCTGGGACCCTCCCGTCCTATAGGGTCCTCCAGCCCGAGCCCAGATGTCTACTCAGCAGCGAAATAGCCGTGCAGCCAAGACCAGCGAGCCCGAGTCAGCTGGCTTGTGCAGGTTTTTCTTTGTTGTGTAGACAATCCCCATGATGGAGCTGGGGACTGAGTCCAGACTTTTAGAGTCTTAGTCCAGTGAAAAACCATCCTACCCCTCTGTCTATAACTTCCTGATCTGTTACCCTCCTGTACAGATCAGATCAGGTTTGTGCACAACTTGTCCGTCTCAAGAGAATATAGTAAATCCCTTTATTTTTATTTGCAATGTATTACCTGTAAGTTTAGTGTACAATAAAGGTTAAGTGTTGCTTACTAACTTGGTAAATGCTAAAAGAAGTAACTCAGTGTGATTGTCCCAGGCAGCACCAAAATACCTGAGTTCATTAAGCACAATGCCATGTTGCTGTGTTCATAAACCCCCAAGAGCTGTACCAGAGACATGACTGTTTCCAAATAAATATTAAACATTTGTCTCAAGTATATGTAACTTCCTAAAGCCCTCTCAAAGGTTTTATTCACTTGGGCTCCTCCTCCAAATCTTCTCCCCTCTGTGTCCCCTTCTCCCAAACACTATGAATTAAAAACAAGCAGGGAATTTTTTTCAAAGCACCTTAAAGGACTTAAGCACTCATCTCCCACTGATTTAAGGTGCCCTGGGCCTCTCTAAAGATCCTAGTCTAAAGGCTGCAGGTGATCCATTGTTGCAAGCAAAGTCCAGGCTAGAGCTTATACGAGTCCTCGTATTACTGAGTGGGAGGTAGAACAAAAAGGCAGTCAATTAAGAAATAAAATCTCTCAACAGTATTCTAGCACTCTGACCCTGAGGCAAGGTGACCCCTTAAGGCATAAGGCCAAGTGAAAGTAGCATAGCTGGAAAAAGCCTGCTTATTGAAGGCTAGATTCAGGCCCTAAGCAGGGAAGGATGTAGTAAGGTCACATTTTCCATGTGTTGAACTTCCCAGTAATGAGAGAATTGCTTGTACATAGCTGTTTCTTACAGGAAATTATCAGCCTTGGCTCTATGCATAACAGACTGAAGTGTGTTGGCAAACCTCTCTGTCATTAACCTTGCCCTTTTTTTTTGTCAGGAAACTAGTGAAGAATCTCATTGTGACTGTTGGAGAACATAACCTCAGAAAGGCAGACGAGCAAGAACAGAACATTCCTGTCTCACAAGTCATTGTTCACCCTGACTTCAACAGACTTGGCTACATGGATTCTGATATTGCTCTGCTATATCTGAAATACAGAGTAAAGTACGGTAAGGGAGGAGACTGAGTGAAAGTGCTTCAGAGAGGGTCCTTCACTATATCTAGCTTGCCAGTTTAGAGCAACTTTTTATTCTATTATCTCTCTGTAATGCTCTTTCCAGCATATAAAACACCTTCCTGTTAGTGTCTTTACTTCTGGCCAAGTAGATTATACATGCTAAATCCAGTTTAGTCTTAGTGATCTTGTCCAAATAATTGTCCCTCAGGTCAAGTCTTTGTTCTGGGGCTTCTCATGTTTTCTTCATACTGTTGATCTTTGCAACACTAGAGAGCACAAAAAGTCAAATTGTCTTCCGGTTGTAGTAATTCTATATTTTCTTTACCTCTCGGAAAGCTCGCTCCTCTCTAATTAGCTTGCTCCCCTTGTCCGCTTCATTCAGCACCACCAGTCTCCACTGTTTGTGAAGAGGAAGAGATGTGATGCCACAAACAGCAGATTGTTCCATCATTGAATGGATCTGGCAAAGTGAGAAGGCTTAAATTTAAACGCCCATCTCCCTGATTTAAACACAAATCATCCGGTATCTGTCATAGCGGCAAAGGTGAACATAAGGGGAATTTTAAAGCCATGTTAAAAGGCTTTCTGGAGTGTGGCTTTTTGCATACAGATTCATAGAGGGTCAGGAGACTATATGGGATACATAGATCCTTTCACTGCCTGATCAAATCCCACCCAAGTCGGCCATGATTACCAGCGGCCAAGTCGGCCTGATGGTAACAATTCCAATCAGTGGCCCTTCTAAAATGACTTTGGTCATAGTCTAGCTCCCAGTGGACAGGTGTCTAAGCATCACAAAATCATTGAGATAAGTGGCACTAAAGTTGCACCTTTTTGAAGCTCTCAGTGGAGAGGATTGAATGGGTATGGAAAAGCAAACCACACTCGTTAGCCAGGAAGTGTTCAGTTAAGGGTTGAGGCCTGTTGGCAGGCCAGTGAGAGGAGGTTTGCTTTTCCACTACCTATGTGCCTATTTTGTGGCTAAAGAAACTTAAGTCTCCAGTCATGATGCTTGAAAACATCTTTTGAGTCATCTGGACAATCCCTCCAGGAGAAGGTGGGGCTGTCTTCTACACTGGTAAGTGTTCTTTAAAGTTTGTCAATGTCATGGCCTAATTCATTTATTTTCAAGACAAATCAAGTAGCTTTTGATCCCTTTCTCCTCTGATCCCCAAAAAGAAACCTACAACGGTATTCACCTAGTTTGAGAGCAGAGCTGAGCAAATTTTTAGTTTTGAGTGTCCTGTGTAAATCAGAACTCCACTTCTCGTGACATATGGTCAGCATTCCTGTCTGCAGAGAATAGAATGCTCAACAGGATCTACAACCGGTCACTATCACGGGCTGTAAGAGAATTGTACATAGGACAGTTCCCTTTTCTGTCCTTCATGCTGCTGCTTCTTTTCCCTCCCACCCCCCACCGCCCTTGTCTCTTTCCTCTAGTCTGGTTCTTGCTTGCTAAGTTTCACTTGAATGTGGCCAGCCAAAACATTGTTCATGTTTTTTTTCTCTAAAACAATGTGACTTCTCAAGATTACTTCAGTTTAAAGGTGATTGACTTGATTTATTTTTAGCTGTTTGATTGAATTGCTTTAGAAAAATGTCTAGTTCAAAGGACCTTGATCCATTCTGTTCACACAATAAAGGACATTGTGCAGAGAGAATCACTTCCGACAGCCTGGAGTTCATGTACTCACATTTGTGTGCACTTTCCTTCTTAGGGCATAGGGTTCAGCCAATCTGCCTTCCCCACAAAGATGATAAATTTGTGGCCGGGACTCTTTGTGTTGCTAGTGGCTGGGGCAGGGTGTCTGAGGGTAAGTAAAATGTCAGGTTCTTACAATGACAACATTGATGTGTGGGTACTGAGATAAAGAAAAGGGAGTCGCCTTGTTTCTGCAATAGAAATAGAACATCTCTCCAAGGGAAAAAGCCAATCAGTGGTTCTCTATTTTGCTGATAGCATGACAAACTATGCTGTGCTCTGAAGGTCTCTTCCAGACATGATGTGCAAAGGACCAGTGTGCCAGAAGCACTGTCCTGGGCAGAGCCTTGGAATCTCCTTACTCTGGTGCTCCATAACGCTATTCCTCTACCCATCTCACAACTTTTTGTGAACAATTAATTAAGCTCCATCACACCCTTGTGAAGTAGAGAAGTATCCTCCCCATCCCAATCATGCGGATGGGGAAACCAAAGCATGGAGGAGACTTGGTGAAGGCCACATGAGTCAGTGGAAGGGCTAGAAATAGAACCCAATCTTCTGATGCCGTAGTTCCATGATCTAGTTGTAATCTTTGTGCATTAGATAACCACTAGATGATGCATCTCTGCCTTCTTCCTAGTTTTTTTTAAATACATAATGGGATCACTTGGGCCTTAGCTTACATACACAAACAGTTAAAAGAACATTATTAAGGTTGTAAGGTCAAGCACTCAAATTAAGCAATGCTAGGATTAAGGTTGCTTGTGCATAGCATTATGTAGCCCTTTATATGCTCAAGGCAAAGCTCCCATTGACTTCAGGTGCAGCACAGAGAAACAGGCCACCTGATCTCAATTCCAGTGCTCAGAATCAACCCTACCCAGGCCAGTTCTAGCAGTGAGTGAGCAGGGCTGGCATCCTGGGTGCCAGCTATCAGGGGGTTCTGTACCAGTGGGCTGCTTGGCTCTCTTTTGCTCCATTCTAATTGGCTGGCCATTTTTGTTCTGCTGATTGGCTGGCTTTTTTTTTTATTTTATTTTTTATTTTCTGGACTCAGCTGCTTGGGGCCCCAGAAACATTTTTTTGTCCTGGCTGGCAAAATGGCTAGGGCTGCTCCTGCCCTGAAGCAGCCATTACAGGAAATGTCTTTCTGAGTCCGCATAGCTCTGGGCTGGAGGGAACGTGATTAGTCACTGTGCATGCATAATTCAGTTGCATGCAGAAGCTATGAGGGGATGGAGGATGCAAGCCTCAGAAAGTTTAAGTGCAGAAATCAAAAAAAGTCTCTACTGAGCATTTGGAAGCTGCAGTGTTTTTTCAAAGACTTACTGTCCTCATGAAAGTCTGCCTAAACTTGTTGTAACAGGTACATCCCTGACACCAAGCCACCCCCCTGCTAAATTGCAGGTCCCTGCTCCAAAGCATGGGAGCACCAGAGCAGTTAAGAGCAAATGTCACTAGAATGATTTTACCAGGGCAAATCAATGTGTTGTTTTTTTTTTTTTTCCCCCTAGCCTTGTTCATGGATGTGGTCGACCCATTTCAGCTGAAACTTTTCAGAACAAGTCAGCCTGAGGCAGACACCAACATGGAAAATGTCAGCTCAAAGGGTTCTAGTTGGGTGAAAGTATACAGACCTGACAACAAGCTCTTTTAACCAGAGGTCTCAGCTAATCTAAATAAGAGGCAGGCAGCATTGTCAGCCCTGCCTGTATAATACTGAATGAAATCATGGTAGCCAGGATGTGGCTCTAGATCTGCAGCATAACTTCCTGCTCTGTGAAGCACGGAGGGGGGGTTCTAGGATGTCTGATGTTGCCTGTTTCCTTCCTTCTGCAGCTGGTGAACGATCTCATGTCCTGCAGGAGGTGGAGCTCCCCATCATTGATAGGGGAACCTGCAGTGCCCTGTTAAAGCAAGTGAATCTGCCTCCAGTAGCAAGCTCCATGCTATGTGCTGGCTTTCCTGATGGTGGGAAGGATGCGTGCAAGGTAAAGGGTCAGCATTCGGCAGGGTCTTTCTGTATAGTGAGCTCTCCAAATGGAGGCAGACTCCAACCCTTCCCACCGGTCACTCCTGTATTCTTGCTTACCGGAATGGCAACATGCCCTAAAGAGGGAGGGGTGGAGGAAGGGAAGGAAGGAAAGGAATTGAATCTTGTCCACTACTACTTGCACGTGGCTACTGAACTGAGGCCTTAAAAGGATCTTGAGGCTAATGAAGGCCTTGTCTATCCTAGTCTTCTGGGGGAAATTTCCCACTGGTAGGAGTGCTGCTATAGACAAGGAACTGGTGTATTTAACCACCTTTTCAGCCGGAGCTGGCCTGAATGGGATCAGATGACGTGGTGAATGACATGCCTGAGCCCTGTCTAAGCTCCTGTTGCTATTACTGGTGAAACTGCACAGATGGGCGCACAGTGGCAGCAGGCAGCCCAAGAGACTGCAGGAGAGACAGCCTCAGGGGTACATGATACCACTGTCCGGGGAGGGAGGAGACTGAAGTGAGTCTTTTGCCTTCTCTTTAGGCTTTAAAAAAACCTACCTTGACCATTTCTACTTGTAGTCACCCCTCCTCCCCATACCTATCACAGCTGCTGGCAGCGGTGTCCATCAGAACACCAACCTTTCCCATGGTCTCTCTGGTAGAGGGGTGCGTCTACTGCCAGGAGACCAAGTGGTTCTTTTCTCCCCCTGCACTCCACACGCAGTCCACTGTGCTGCTGTTGCAGGAGAGCCAGGTGTAGTCCGTTGGCTGAGGTACTGCTGCAATGCGGACGTTAACATCTTAGCGTGAAGGGGGCGGAAACGGTTAACAGACGTATAGTGATGCTGAACCTTTCTGTCGATCTTCCAAAGAGCTGCAACTTCTACTCTGAGAGGTGAAACACTGAATCTGTATCATTGCATTTGAACAAATATCTGCTCTTTTTCCCTTTCTCCTCCCCCAAACCGTGCTGGGCAAGGGTGATTCTGGAGGTCCCCTCGTGTGTAGAAGAGCCAGTGGCATCTGGACTCTGGCTGGTGTCACATCATGGGGAGTTGGCTGTGCAAGAGGCTGGGATGTCCTTGAGAAAAGCATCAACAAAAGGGGTTCCCCCGGCATCTTTTCCAATGTAGCTGAACTGATGGACTTCATCACACAGAACATTATCCCCGGTGGGTACATTTACTAGCAATTTTTCTCTTTTCCTGCTTGTTTATCATGAGGCTCTAAAGATAAATGCCATAAGCTCCACGGTTAGGCTCTAGAGTGTTGGCATCAAGGTGCACACAATGTGAAGTACTTCTCATTTTAGAGCAGGAAGTGGGGAAATCACCTCTCTTGAACAGCATCTGTATCTGGGCCCCTCTGCCGTAATGCTTTGAGGACAGCTTTGATCAACATGCCCCACTAAATGGAATGTTGAGGGCCAATCCAGCTAGCATTTCCAGGTGCATGTGGTTTTGTTGATTTTTTTTTTTTTTTTTTTTTTTGAGAAGCACTTCTCTGGCCTAGAAAACGTGTCCAGTTCTTATAAAATAGATTTTCTAATCCTTGTCAACTGGGGATCTGTAAATTGCTATTGTAGAATCCCTGAAATGGTCCACACTATTGATTTGGAGCAAATATGGCTTTAAACACACACACACAGAGCAGATCTGTGGAATAAGCTTGCCATTTTTTTAAGTTGATTATCAGAACTACACTTTTAAAGCTATAAACAGATCTATGAATTCCCTATAGCCTGATCAGACACTTCCATACACTTATCACTGCAGTTCAAATAGAATCTATTGAATAGAGGGCATTGTTTTTGTCACAGCAGTCAAAGTTAAAGTTTATGACCTACACTTCATCTGTGCTATTACTTATTTGCCACAATATCTTGTCGGAGCTGATATCCTCATAAAGGGAAGAACTAGTCTGCAACCATACAGTGCCTCTTACTCTGGAATAATAAATATTAAGTAGAACCAGAGTAAAAAACGTTCGCATGAACCCTGCAAAGCAGAACTTGGAAGATTCTTGCAACTCAAACGACAAGCACAGTTGGAGAATGAGCAGAGTTAAGCCGTAACCCATAGAAATAGTATTGATAAAATAGTGCATTTAGAGCCTCAACTGGAGTAAATCTGTGTAGCTCTATTGACTTTGATTCACACTTGCAAAGGACTTTGGCTCATTTGTAAGCAGAACTCTAAGGGCAGGCTTACACTTAAAAGGCTGTACTAATGCAGCTGCGCCGCTGTAGGACTTAAGATGCTCCTATGCGTCTCCCGTCAGTGTAATTGATCCACCTCCCCAAGAGGCAGTAGCTACGTTGATGGGAGAAGCTCTCTGCTGATATAGCATTGTGTACACCAGGGATTGAATTGGTATAACAACGTCACTAAGAGCAGGTCTACGCTACAGCCAGGATCGACACTCTGAGATCAATCCACCAGTGGTCAATTTAGCGGGTCTAGTGAAGACCCACCCAATAGACAGCAGATCGCTCTCCAGTTGACCCCTGTACTCTACCTCCAATGAGAAGAGTAAGGTAAGTCGATGGCCCCCCGCAGTAACTCAACCTAAGATATGTCGACTCCAGCTACGTTATTGACATAGCTGGAGTTGCATAGCGTAGGTCGACTTATCACAGTAGTGTAGACAAAGCCTCAGGGGTGTGGATTTTTCACACCCCTGAACGACATAGTTACACTGATATTAGTCTCTAGTATTGACCTGGCCTCAGAAGAATTGTGGTTACCACTTGAGACCCATCTGAGTTTTCTCAAGTACTCAGGGTGTGAAGTGGCATTAATTGAATGGTTGCATGAACTGTAGACCTGCCTCTCCCAAACAATGCCAGTGTCAGAATTGTATTTTACCCATTGCTCTTCTCTTTCTAGCTGCAGAGCCAGATCACCTTCCCCCGCACTTTCCTGAAGGATGCAGCTCCCATGGAATGCTGGTCTTTGGAGAAAGTGGCCGCATTCAGTATCCCCAACCCAGTGAGAGTAACTACCTAGATAACAGGTATTCACTGTATGCCATCAAAAACACTTGCCCTTCTGTGAAGGGTCACTTTTCATAGGGTGCTTTGTTCGTGTCGGTAAGGCCAGAAGGGATGACTGTCTCCTCTGACTGCATGCATCGCTCTAGCCATAGGACTTCAGCCTGCAAATACATGAATTCTTACTCCTGACTGAGTCAGTGAACACAATCAAGTCAATAGTTTGTGGCTGAAATTGTGGGTATGTGTCAACCTTAAAAAATTAGTATCAAGAGTTAAACATCTCTGTAGTGATGTTTGCTTGTCTGGGATTGGTACTGGGCAACAATGGTTACCCAGAAATAGCATGTTAGAATGAGAAACATGACTTTTGTTAGTCTAGTTCTTTCAGGAACTGCACTCATAAAATTGATGCACTTGGATTGAGCCCATGAATTAGCTTAACGTTAAAATTCTTAAACTGTTCTAGTGTCAGGTTCTGCAACCATTGAAGTCTTTAGGACTTGCAGTGGGAACAGATCTATCCCTTAATGTCTTCTGAAGATGCTTGAGAGCTGGAGATGTGCCAAAAGAAACCGCCAGATGAGATGAGCCTATTGCAGATCCTACTGGCCTGGCCTAACAAAGAGATGCCATTTTGTCTCTATTACGGGTGCCTGTGTGCCTATCCACACTAGGATAAAAGGTGGTTTTGTTCTTTGAGTTTGTGTGAACTCCAGTATATACCTGGCAAGCTGTTCTTTAACATGTTAGTGGGTTGAATAATGTGCTGAAAAATAACTAGTTCTGTATACTCTAAAGTTTTGAGTTGTTTGCTAACAGATATTAAAGGGTCATGTTTTGTCCTAATGTGGATATGCCCTGTAAGCCCTTGTATACATTTTAGCTGTGCAATATGGAGGCTGTGCATAGACTTGGCCAAATTCAGTGCCAGAATAACTATTGACTTGATTTGCATTTATCCTGGGCATGACTTTAGCCCAGTGAGCCCAGTCACTAGTTGGGGAATGCAAATGGTTAAGATCTCAGTAACGCTGGCCATAAGCTGGTAGATGCTTTTGCATGTGTGAGTATTTTACTGGCTTCCTCTCTTGCTATGAATTGCCTGGGGACACAACCCATTTGGCAGCATAGCACAGATCCAAAGTCTGAGCGCAAAGGAGAGAACTGACTCTTCTCTCTTGCAGTGAAGCACTTTGTGTTGCGCTAACCACTATTAAAAACCCAGCATATGTTTCTTATTACTTCTTAGCTGGAGCTGGTGATATCCTAGCCTGAGCTGATCTGGCTATGACTGTGAGATGATGGATATAGGGTTGTAAATGTGCACGCACACACCTGGTTTAATCCATGCATTCTACATGGAGATGGGGGAAGGAATATTGCCAACCCTCTGAATTTCCCTATGTTAGGGTTGTGGAAACACACACCAGGAGTGAACTGGAGGGCTTTAAGAACACTTAATGCTGAGGTTTCAGAGTAACAGCCGTGTTAGTCTGTATTCGCAAAAAGAAAAGGAGGACTTGTGGCACCTTAGAGACTAACGAATTTATTTGAGCATGAGCTTTCGTGAGCTACAGCTCACTTCATCGGATGCATACCTCAGCCGTGCAGAACACAATGCCATCCACAGCCTCAGAAACAACTCTGACATCATAATCAAAAAGGCTGACAAAGGAGGTGCTGTCGTCATCATGAATAGGTCGGAATATGAACAAGAGGCTGCTCGGCAGCTCTCCAACACCACTTGCTACAAGCCATTACCCTATGATCCCACTGAGAGTTACCAAAAGCAACTACAGCATTTGCTCAAGAAACTTCCTGAAAAAGCACAAGATCAAATCCGCACACACACACCCCTGGAACCCCGACCTGGGATATTCTATCTACTACCCAAGATCCATAAACCTGGAAATCCTGGGCGCCCCATCATCTCAGGCATTGGCACCCTGACAGCAGGATTGTCTGGCTATGTAGACTCCCTCCTCAGGCCCTACGCTACCAGCACTCCCAGCTACCTTTGAGACACCACTGACTTCCTGAGGAAACTACAATCCATCGGTGATCTTCCTGATAACACCATCCTGGCCACTATGGATGTAGAAGCCCTCTACACCAACATTCCACACAAAGATGGACTACAAGCCGTCAAGAACACTATCCCCGATAATGTCACAGCTAACCTGCTGGCTGAACTTTGTGACTTTGTCCTTACCCATAACTATTTTACATTTGGGGACAATATATACCTTCAGATCAGCGGCACTGCTATGGGTACCCACATGGCCCCACAGTATGCCAACATTTTTATGGCTGATTTAGAACAACGCTTCCTCAGCTCTCGTCCCCTAATGCCCCTACTCTACTTGCGCTATATTGATGACATCTTCATCATCTGGACCCATGGAAAAGAAGCCCTTGAGGAATTCCACCATGATTTCAACAATTTCGATCCCACCATCAACCTCAGCCTGGTCCAGTCCACACAAGAGATCCACTTCCTGGACACTACAGTGCTAATAAACAATGGTCACATAAACACCACCCTATACCAGAAACCTACTGACCGCTATTCCTACCTACATGCCTCCAGCTTTCACCCTGACCACACCACACGATCCATCG